>NW_027077898.1:300000-600000 GCF_963930625.1 Muntiacus reevesi | reverse complement strand
TGCCCTTGAGGAAGCAGACTGTGGGAATATGTCTCAGAGTGCTGGGTCCCTTACTGTGGTCACTTCTGTAAGGTGACACTCCAGTGTAAATAGGCCCAAAGATAGGAGTTGCGAGCTGCCCATGTGCTTCAGAAACCCCAGGGGTGGAACAAAGTTAGCTCTGTCAAAAGTAAGAAAATGGCAATTGGACGGATTTTCAAGATGTGGATAGGTTACACCACTTTAGGGCCACCCGAAAAAAATATGCAAATTTGAACCTGGGTGTCCAGATTAACGCACAGGGTGTTTCCCCACATGATCCAAGAATTTTTCAGACAGACCTAGGTTCACTGGAGCTCTCCTGCAGAGGAAACATACATCCAGAGTCTCCAGTGTGAACCCTCCAAAATCTATACCTGGTGTCACGAATCCACAGTCTCCAGGATGACCCTACCCTCAAGATCCTGTACCTGGGGTCACAAGTCCACTATTTCCATGTCGAGTCCACCTCCAAGAACTTGAACTTGTGGTCACATGTCCAGAGTCTTCAGGGTGACCCCACCTCCCCGAAGCTACTGGTGTGAAGCATCCACAGTTTTAAGGATGGACCCAATTCCCAGAACCTGTAGCTGGGGTCACACTTCCAAATTCTAAGGGTTACCCCACCTCCCACACATTGAACCTGGTTTCCCATGTCCCTGTTAGCCAAGGTTACCCTCTCCATGACCCTGTAATGGGGATCACATGTCCACAGTCTGCTGTGTGTCGTCACTTCCCAGACCCTTCACCTAGAGTCACAATCACAGTTTCCAGGTTACTCCTTTGCAGACCCTGCACCTGGAGTCACTTATCCACAGTCTCCAGGGTGACTCATTCAAAACCCCACACTGGGGCTCACATGACCACAGTCTCCAGGGTGACCCAAGCACCCAGATCCTGCACCCAGGGTCACATATCCACAGGCTCCAGGGTGTACCTCTTGCAGACCCTGCACCTGGGGTCACATATCTACAGCCTCCAGTGTGATCCCCATCCCCAGACCTGATTTGGGTGAGAAATATCCATAGTCTCCAGACTCACACCTTGGATCACATATCCACAGTCTCCAGAGTCACACCTTGGGTCACATAGCCATAGTCAGCAGGGTGAACTCACCTCCCAGAGCCTGTACATGGTGGCAAATGTGCACATTCTCCAGGGTTACCACCCTTCCAACATGCTGTACCTGGGTCAAAAGCCCACAATCTCAAGGGTGACCCCCTCTCAGACCCTGTTCCTGGGGTCACATGTCCAGAATCTCCAGAATGATCTACCTCCAAGATGAAGCACCTGATGTCACATGTCAACAGTCTCCAAGGTGACCCCGTCCTCAGAATCTGCACCTGTGGTTACATTTCTCCAGTCTGCAGGATGACCCCCAATCTCAGTATTTGATTATGTGTCACATGTACATAGTCACCAGGGTAACCACTGCAGGCCCTTTTTCTGACATAACATTTCCACAGACTCCTGAAGAACTCCCTTCCCAGACTCTGAACCTGGGATCCTACCTCCAGGGTCTCGAGGGTGATGCCCTTCCCTGTCCCTTCACCTGGTGTCAAACATCCACAGTCTCCATGGTAACATCCACACCAAAGTCTGATATTGGGGACACAGATCCATAGTCTTCTGGGTCGCAACCCCTCCCAGATCATGCACCTGGTCTCACATGTCCTCAGTCTCCAGGTTGACACCCCTCCCAGACACTGCAGCTGGGGTTACACATCCACAGTCTCCAAGGTGAACCCACCTCACTGACTATTGTACCTCTGGCCACATGGCCTCAGTCTCCAGGGTGACCCTATATCTCAGACACTGTACTTGAGGTTACATATCAACGGTGTCCAGGATGACACCTCTCCCCAGACCCTGTACCTGGGGTCGCATTTGCACAGTCTCCAGGGCGATGCTATATTCCCAACCCTGTACCTGGGGTCACAGGTCGCAGTCACCAGGCTTTCCCCACCCTCAAGAGCCTTTACCTGGGGTCATACGTCCACAGACTCCAGGGTGACTCCCTCCCAGACCCTTCACCTGGCATCCTATGTCCACAGTCTCCTGTGTGATATCACTTCCCAGACCCTATACCTGTGGTCACAGATCCACAGTCTCCATGGTGATCCCCTTCCCAGACCCTGTAATTTGGATCCCATGTCCTCAGTCTCCAGTGTGACACCACCTCTCATACCTTGTACTTTGGTGACTTGTCCACAGTTTCCAGGATGACCCAAACGGTGCATGTGGAGTCACATGTCCACATTCTGCAAAGTGACCCCAGTCCCTAACCCTGAACCTTAGTCACACAGCCACAGTTTCCAGAATGACCTCACTCCAGACCCTGCACATAGGGTCACACCTCCACCTTCTCCATATTGACCCCCTCCTTGAACTTCTATCAGGTTTCACACATGCACCAGCTCCACAGTGACCACCACCAGATCCTGTAGCTGTGGTCAGGGTCCGCAGTCTGCAGGGTGAGACCATTTTGTACCTTAAACCTTGGTTCACCTAGCCAGTCTCCAGGGTCATCCCTGCCAAACCTGCACCTGGGGTCACATGTCCATACTCTCCATGGTGACATCCCCCAGGCCCTGTACTGCTGCTGCAGTTGCTGCTGCTGCTAAGTCATGCCAGTCGTGTCCAACTCTGCGACCCCATAGATGGCAGCCCACCAGGCTCCCCCATCCCTGAGATTCTCCAGGCAAGAACACTGGAGTGGGTTGCCATTTCCTTCTCCAAAGCATGAGAGTGAAAAGGGAAAATGAAGTCACTCAGTCATGTCTGACTCTTAGGGACCCCATAGACTGCAGTCTACCAGGCTCCTCCATCCATGGGATTTTCCAAGCAAGAGTACTGGAGTGGGTTGCCCACTCCAGTACCTAGTGTCATATATCTGCGCAGACCCTATACGTAGTGTCATATATCCACAGTTTCCCGGGTTACCCCACTTCCCATATCATGCACCTGGGATCACATGCTCAGTCTGCAAGGTGACCCCGATCCCATTCCTGTACCTTGTGTCACAAGTCCACAGCCACCAGGATGGCCCCACCCTCAAGATCCCATACCTGGGGTCACACTCCTGTCTCCAGTGTGATCTCACCTCCCAGAAACTTTACCTGGGGATAAACGTCTACTGTTTTCAGGATGGTCCCAACTCCCTGAAACGGTACCTGGAGTCACTCTTCCATAGACATTGAGGCTGTTCCATGCCCCTGGTCCACAGGGTTACACCCTCCAAGACCCTGTAATGTGGTTTACATGTCCACAGTCTCCTGTATGTCATCACTTCCCAGAACCTTCACCTGCAGGCACACAAACAGAGGTTCCAGGATGACTCCCTCATAGACCCTGCACTTGGAGCCACATATCCACAGTCTCACAGGTGACTCATCCAAATCACTGTACCAGGGCTCACATAACCACAGTCTTCCAGATGCTGGACTATTGACCCCAGCACCCAGTGTCACATGTCCACAGATTCTAGCATGGCCTCACACTCCAGACACTCTACCTTGGGACACATACCCACAGTCTCTAGGGTGAACACCCTCCTAGACACTGTACATGGTGTCACATGGGCACATTCACCAACTCCCAAACCCTGTACCTAGGGTCACACGTAGATAGTCTCAGGGTGACCCCACTTGCCAGAACTTGCACCTGGGTTCATATGTCCGCAGCGCCCAGGGTAACACCACCTGTCAAACAATTGTACTCGGTTCAAACACCCACTGGTTCTAGGGTGACACCAATTCCAAGCCCGTGAACCTAGCTAGGGTCACACATCCATGGTCTCCTGGGTGGCAACCCCTCCCAGATCATGCACCAGGTCTCACACCTCCGCAGTCTCCAGGGTGACTACACCTCACAGAATATTGTAATTCTGGTCACATTGCCCCAGTCTCCAGGGTGACCCCGTATCTCTAACCCTCTACCTGGGGTTACATGTACATGTTGGCCAGGAATACACGCCTCCCCAGACTCTGTACACGTGATTACATTGGCACAGTCGCCAGGGTGACTCCAACTTCCCCACCCTATACCTGGGGTCACATGTCCAGAGTCTCCTGGATTTACCCACATTCAAGGGCTAGTAACTGGGATCACATGTCCACAGTCTCGAGGCTTTCCCCACCCACAAGTGCCTGTACCCAGGGTCACACGTCAACTGACTCCAGGGTGACTCCCTCCCAGACCGTTCACCTGGCATCCCATGTCCCTAGACTTTTGTGTGATGTCATTTCCCAGACTCTGCACATGTACTAACAGATTCACAGGCTCCGTGGTGACCCCCTTCCTGGTCTCTGTAACTTGGGTCACATGTTCTCAGTATCCGGTGTGACCCGACCTCTCATGCCCTATACCTTTGGTGACTTGGCCACAGATTCCAGGGTAACCCTCCCCTGCCAGACCCTGTGCTTATTTACACACATCCACAATCTCCAGGATGTTCGCCCTCCCATACCCTGCACCTGGAGTCACATGTCAACAGTTTCCAGCGTGAACCCCACTTTGCCCACTGCACCTGGGCTCACATATCCACATCATGCAGGGTGACACCCCTTCCAGACCATTTCCCTGCCATTAAATGCCTGCAGTCCCCAGAGTGACCCCGTTCCTCCCAGACACTGTACCTGAGGTCACATATACAGAGTTTCCTGGATCACCCCCATCCTAGACCCTGTACCTGGGTTCAGATATCCTAGTGTCTTGGGGGACCCAGGTCAGACCTTGCATCTAGGGTCGAATGCCCACTATCCAGGATGACTTGCCTCCCCAATCAGTGCATCTGGGGTCATATGTCCACAATCTTCAAAGTGACCCCATCCCCTAACCCTGCACCTTACTCACACATCCACAGTCTCCAGAGTGATGTCCACTGTCTCACGGGTGACCTCTTCCCTGAACTTGTTCCAGATTTCACACGATCACCATTGCCACAGTGACCACCAGCAGATCCTGAACTTGTGGTCACAGTTCAACAGTCTGCCTGATGAGACCCATTTTGTACCCTGAACCTTGTGAACCTGCACCTGGGATCACAAGTCCATATTCTCCATGGTGTCATCCCCCAGACCCTGTACCTAGTGTCATATATACAGTCTCCTGGACTTCCCCACTTCCAATACCATGCACCTGTGATCACACATCCACATTATCCAGGGTGATCCCCCTCCTAAACCTGTACCTGGTGTCACAAGTCGACAGACTCCAGGATGACTCTACCGTTAAGACCCTGTACCTAGGGTCACAAGTCCACTGTTTCCAGGGTGAGACCCCTCCCAGACTCTGCACTTGGGGTCACTTGTCGAGAGTCTCCAGGGTGACCCCACCTCCCAGAAACTGTACCTAGGGTGAAACATCCACAGTCACTCAGGTTGGCCCCAATTCCCAGAACCTGTACCTGGGGTCCCACTTCCATAGTCTCGGTTACCACACGCCAAGACATTTAACATGGTGTCCCATGATCTTGGATGCCAGGGTTACCCCCTCCAAGACCCTGTAATGGGGTCACATGTTCACAGTCTCCAGAGTGTCGTCACTTCCCAGACCCTCCACCTGGAGTCACACAAACACAGGTTCCAAGGTGACTCCCTCGCAGGCCCTGCACCTGGAGTCACATATTCACAATCTCACCTTGGGGAATCCCATTCAGACCCTGGATCTACGGTCACGTATCCAGTCTCCAAGATGATTTGCCTCCCAAATGGTGCATTTGAGGTCACATGACCACAATCTTCAAAGTAAACGCGTCCCCTAACCCTGCATCTAAGTCACACGGCAAATAGTTTCCAGAGTGACCTCAACCCAGACCCTGAAACGAGGGTCACATGTACACAGTCTTGGAGGGTGACCCCCTCCGTGAACTTGTACTAGGTTTCATACGTCCATCATCGCCACAGTGACTACCACCAGATCCTGTACCTGTGGTCATAGATCCACAGTCTACAGGGTGAAACCCTTTTCCTACCCTGAACTTTGGGTCACACGACCACAGTCTCCAGGGTGACCCCACCCAAACCTGCACCTGGGGTCACATGTCCACACTTTCCATGGGGACATACCTGAGACCCTGTACCTACTGTCATATATCCACAATCTCCTAGGTTACCAAACTTCCCATACCATACACCTGTGATCACATGTCCACAGTCTCGAAGGTGGCCCCCTGTATAACCTGTACTTGGTGTCACAAGTCCACAGCCTCCAGGTGACCCCACCCTCAAGATCCTGTATCTGGGGTCACAAGTCCACTTTTTCCATGGTGAGTCTACCTCCCAGACCCTGCATTTGGGGTCACATGTCCAGAGTCTTCAGGGTGACCCCACCTCCCAGAAACCATACCTCGGGTGAAATGTCCACCATTTTCAGGATGGCACCAACTCCCAGAACCTGTACCTGGGGTCACACTTCCATACTCTCAGGGTATCCCCACCTCCCAGACATATAACCTTGCATCCCATGACCCTGGCCACAAAGGTTCCCCCCTCCAAGACCCTGTAATAGGGGTCACATGTCCACAGTCTCCTGTTTGTCAAAACTTTGTAGACCTCACCTGGAGTCACACAAACACAGGTTCCATGGTGACTCCCTTGCAGACTCTGCACCTGGAATCACATATTCACAGGCTCCAGGGTGACCCCCTCGGAAATCCTGTACCTGAGATCACATATCTACAGTCTCCAGGGTGAATCCCATCCCCACACACTGTCTGAGCGGAATCATCCAGTCTCCCATGAGACCCCAATGTCAAGAACTCATCCCTTGTGCTAGAAGTCTACATTCTCCAGGGTGACATTATTTCCCACACCCTGCACCTTGGGTAGCATATTCACAGTCTCCAAGGTGACCTTACCTCCCAGACCCTTTACCTGGGGTCACATGTGCAAATTATCCAGGATTCCCGCCACTCCAACACCCTGCACCTGGGTCAAAAGCCCACAGTCTCAAGGGTGACCTCCTATCTGACCATGTTCCTGAGGTACATGGCCAGAATCTCCAGGATGATCTTGAAAGGTATTACCGAACCACGCAAAGACACTGGAATTCTTGGCCTCCAGAGGAGATGAATTCAATTCAGGTCCAGAGACGAGGCTTGATTGCTTAGAGCTTTTGTGTAATCAAGTTGTATTAAAGTATAAAGGAGATAGAGAAATCTTCTGACATAGGCATCAGAAGAGGGCAGAAAGAGTAGCCCCTTGCACGTGTTAGCAATGGAATTATATGGCTCAAATGGTAAAGCATCTGTCTGCAATGCTGGAGACCCAGGTTAGATCCCTGGGTCAGGAAGATCTCCTGGAGAAGGAAATGGCCACCCACTCCAGTACATTTGCCTGGAAAACCCCATGGACAGAGGAGCCTGGTAGGCTACAGTCCATGGGGCCACAAAGAGTTGGACATGACTGAGCAGCTTTACTTTACTTTTAATTAGTTATTCATATCAGTTCAGTTCCGTTCAGTCGCTCAGTCATGTCTGACTCTTTGGGACCCCATGAATCACAGCACGCCAAGCCTCCCTGTCAGTCACCAACTCCCGGAGATTTCTCGAACTCATGTACATCGAGTCGGTGATGCCATGCAGCTATCTCATCCTCTGTCATCCCCTTTTCCTCCTGTCCCCAATCCCTTACAGCATCAGGGTATTTTCCAATGAGTCAGCTCTTCGCACCAGGTGGCCAAATTATGGGAGTTTCAGCTTCAGAATCAGTCGTTCCAATGAACACCCTGGACTGATCTCCTTTAGGATGTACTAGTTGGATGCCCTTGCAGTTCAAGGAACTCTCAAGAGTCCTCTCCAACACCACAGTTCAAAAGCATAAACTCTTCGGTGCTCAACTTTCTTCACAGTCCAATTCTCACATCTGTACATGACCACTGGAAAAACCATAGCCTTGAACAGAGGGACCTTTGTTGGCAAAGTAGTGTCTCTGCTTTTTATTATGCTATCTAGGTTGGTCATAACTTTCCTTCCAAGGAGTAATTTTCTTTTAATTTCATGGCTGCAATCACCATCTGCAGTGATTTTGGAGCCCAAAAAGATAAAATCTTACACTGCTTCCACTGTTTCCCCATCGATTTCCCATGGAGTGATGGGACCTGTTGCCATGATCTTAGTTTTCTGAATGTTGAGCTGTAAGCCAACTTTTTCACTCTCCTCTTTCACTTTCATCAAGAGGCTTTTTAGTTCTTCTTCACTTTCTGCCATAAGGGTGGTGTCATCTGCATGTCTGAGATTATTGATATTTCTCTTGGCAATCTTAATTCCAGCTTGTGCTTCTTCCAGCCCAGCATTTCTCATGATGTACTCGGCATATAAGTTAAATAAGCAGGGTGACAACGTACAGTCTTGACGTACTCCTTTTCCTATTTGGAACCAGTCTGTTGTTCCATGTCCAGTTCTAACTGTTGCTTCCTGACCTGCATACAGGTTTCTCAAGAGGCAGGTCAGGTGGTCTGGTAGTCCCATCTCTTTCAGAATTTTCCACAGTTAATTGTGATCCACACAGTCAAAGGCTTTGGTGTAGTCAATAAATCAGAAATAGATTTTTTTTTCTGGGACTCTCTTGCTTTTTCAATGATCCAGCAGATGTTGGCAGTTTGATCTCTGGTTCCTCTGCCTTTTCTAAAGCCAGCTTGAACATCTGGAAGTTCACAGTTCACGTATTGCTGAAGCCTGGCTTGGAGAATTTTGAGCATTACTTTACTAGCGTGTGAGATGAGCATAATTGTGTGGTATTTTGAGCATTCTTTGGGATTACCTTTCTTTCTATTTGGAATGAAAACTGACCTTTTCCAGTCCTGTGGCCACTGCTGAGATTTCCAAATTTGCAGGCATTATGAGTGCAGCACTTTCACAGCATCATCTTTCAGTATTTGAAATACTTCAACTGGAATTCCATCAACTCCACTAGCTTTGTTCTTACGATGCTTTCTAATTGCCACTTGACTTCACACTCCAGGATGTCTCGCTCTAGGTGAGTGATCACACCGTTGTGATTATCTGGGTCATGAAGATATTTTCTACAGTACTTCTGTGTATTCTTGCCACATCTTCTTAATAGCTTATGCTTCTGCTAGGTCCATAGCATTTCTATCTTTTATCAAACCCAGTTTTGCATGAAGTGTTCCCTTGGTATCTCTAATTTTCTTGAAGAGATCTCTAGTCTATCCCATTCAGTTCTTTTCCTGATTCACACGTGATGCACACAAGGTGCACATGAGGTGCACACGTGATGCCCACGTGATGAACACGTGATGCACACATGATGCTCATGTGATGAACATGTGGTGCACAAGTGAGGCACACGTGATGAAAATGTGATTCACACGTGATGCACATGTAATGAACAGGTGATGCACACGTGATTCACACGTGATACACATGTGATGAACACGTGATGCACACATAACACACACGTGATGAATACGTGATGAACAAGTGATTCACAGGTGACGCACACATGGCGCACACGTGTTGCACAAGTGATGCACATGTGATGGACATATGATTCACTCGTGAAGAACACGTGACTCACATGTGATGAACACGTGCCTCACACATGATGAACATGTGATGCACACGTGATGAAAACATGATGCACACGTCACACAGACATTGTGAACAAGTGAACAACACGTGAGGCACATGTGATGAACACGTCATGAACACGTGATGCACACGTGATTCACGCGTGATACACATGTGACTCACACGTGATGAACACGTGATGCACACATAACCCATATGTGATGAATACGTGATGCACACATGACACACACGTGACGCACACGTGACGAACACTTGATGCACACGAGATGCACACGTGACGCACATGTGATGCACACATGATGGACACGTGATCAACACGTGACACACACGTGATGAACACATGATTCACACATGACGCAAACTTGATGCACACGTGATGCGCACGTGACGAACACGTGACGCACACGTGTCGCACATGTGATGCACATGTGATGCACACGTAACACATATGTGATGAATACGTGATGCAGACGTGACACACACGTGACGAACACGTGACGCACACATGACGAACATGTGATGCACCCGAGACGCACATGTAACTCACACGTGATGTACACATGATCGACACGTGATGAACACGTGACACACACGTGACGAACACGTGATTCACACGTGACGCAAACTTGATGCACACTTGATGCACACATGATGAACACGTGACGAACACATGTTGCACACATGATGAACTCGTGACGCACACGTAACGCACACGTGATGGACATGTGATGCACCAGTGACGCACACGTGATGGACACGTGATGCACACATGACGCACCCGTGACGCACACGTGATTCCCACGTGCACACACGTGATGCACACGTGACACACAAGTGACACACCTGTGATGAACACGTGATTCACCCGTCATGGACACGTGACACACACCTGATGAACACGTGACTCACACGTGATGGACATGTCACACACACGTGATGCACACGTGACACACACGTGACACACACATGATGGACACGTGATTCACACTTGATGCACACGTGATTCACACGTGATTCACTCATTTCAACTCGAGATGAGGCCCGATTCCCCTTCATTGGCTCCAGAGCCATCCCACTTTCCCCATCAAACACGACAAGGCGCTTGACTTCCTCTAGGCAACTCCAGGGAATCCCCGAGAACACTGTCATAAGTCTAGAGGAACACCAAGCGTAACACAGCAACTCGAGGAAAGCGCCATGTACCCCAAATCGTCTCGAGATTAGAGTTGATTTCCTGGCTTCAACTCAAGAGGTATGCCAACTTTCCACAAGCACCTCTAGAGGAGGCTTCTCTCAGCAATAGGTATGTAAGTTGGACCCTGAGTTTGCTGCCTGAAGTGGAATGGGCCCCGAGATGCCCTGACTCAAAAGAAGGCCCGATTTCTCTGCAGTGGCTTTAATGCAGGCTCGTCTTTCATCTCACCAGATGAAAGGATGTCTGAATCCCCTGTGGAGACGCTAGAGAAAGCCCTAGTTCCCCATCTCATCTCGACAGGAGGCCTCACATGACTTTGATACCTAGAGAGGCACCAAGAGTTCATTGCTTCAAGAGGTGACAATGCCTGACTCCTCTTGAAAAGTGATAGGAATCCCAATATCCATGTCACAAGTGGAAAGGGATTTTGGGTCTCCCCCCTCATCTCCAAAAGCGTCCCTATTGCCTGCCAAGCCTCGAAGAGATTCCCGAGGTGTCCCTCTTAACTAGACAGGAGTCCTGACATAGCTGAACAAATCCGAGTTTTGAAGGGCCATCCCCACCGTAACTCGAGAATATACCCCAGGATCCCACCGCAACTCGAGAAAAACCATGATACTTCTCCCTGGCCACAAGATGAGCCCCGGTTCCTCTGCATTGCATGCAGAGCAATTCTGTGTTCCCCATCAAACATGTAAGGAGCCTTGACTTGCTTGATGGGACACCAGAGAGTACCCAAGAACACTGTAACAAGTCTAGAGTGACCGTGAGGTTAGTGCAGAAACGGGAAATAGATCCGTCTACCCCAAATCAACTCGAGATGCTGCCCCATTCCCCTGCATTGGCTCCAGAGTCATTCTGCGTTCCCAATCAAACACAAGTGGCATGACTTCATTAAGCAACTCCAGAGATTCCCCGAGAACACTGTCCCAAGTGTAGAGGAACACCAGGTGCAACACAGCAACTCGAGGAAAGCCCCATGTACCCCAAATCGTCTTGAGATTTAGAGCTGATTTCCCTGCTTCGACTCAAGAGGTATGCCAACTTTCTGCAAGCACCTCAAGAGGAGGCTTCTCTCAGCAATATGTATGTGAGTTGGACCCTGAGTTTGCTTCCTGAAGTGGAATGAACACCAAGATGACCTGACTCAAAAGAAGGCCAGATTTCCCTGCAGTGGCTTTAATGTAGGCTCGTCTTTCATCTCACAAGATGAAGGGATGTCTGAATCCCCTGTGGAGGACCTAGAGGAAACCCTATGTCCCCGCCTCATCTCGACAGGAGGCCTCACATCCCTTTGACACCTCGAGAGGCACGCGGAGTTCAATGCTTAGAAGGTGACGATGCCTGACTCCTCTTGAAATGTGATAGGGATCCCAATATCACTGTGGCAACTGGAATTGGACCCAGGGTCTCCCGCCTCACTTCAAGAAGCGTCCCTATTGCCCTGCCAAGCCTCAAAGAGATTCCTGAGGTGTCTCTCATAACTAGACAAGAGTCCTGATGTCGCTTAACAAACAGGAGTTTTGAAAGTCTATCCCCACCTTAACTCGAGAATATGCCCCACATTCCCACCGCAACTTGAGATAAACCATGAGACTTCCCCCTGGCCGCAAGATGAGGCCTGATTGCTCTGCATTGCAGAGCAATTCCGTGTTCCCCATCAAACACGTAAGGAATCTTGACTTGCTTGATGGCATTCCAGAGAGTCCCCAAGAACACTGTCACAAGTCTAGAGGGACCCTTGTGTCACCACAGCAATGCGAAATAGCTCCATACTGCAAATCAACTCGAGCTGAGGCCCAATTCCCCTGCATTTGCTCCAGAGCCATCCCGTGTTCCCCATCAAACAGGAGTAGTGGCTTTACTTCCTTTAGGCAACTCCAGAGATTCCCCGAGAACACCGTCCCAAGTCTGGAGGAACACCAGTTGCAACACAGCACCTGGAAGATAGCCCCATGTACCCCAAATCGTCTCGAGATTAGAGCTGATTCCCTGGCTTTGACTCAAGTGGTATGCCAACTTTCCACAAGCACCTCTAGAGGATGCTTCTCTCAGCAATAGGTATGTGAGTTGGACCCTGAGTTTGCTGCGTCAAATGGAATGGACACCGAGATGCCCTGACTCAAAAGAAGGCCTGATTTCCCTGCAGTGGCTTGAATGGAGGCTTGTCTTTCATCTCACCAGACAATGGGATGTCTGAATCCCTTGTGGAGACCCTAGAGAAAGCCCTAGTTCCCCTCCTCCTCTCGACAGGAGGCCTCACATGCCTTTGACACCTAGAGAGGCACCAAGAGTTCATTGCTTCAAGAGGTGACGATGCCTGACTCCTCTTGAAAAGTGATAGGAATCCCAGTATCCCTGTGGCAACTGGAAAGGGACCCTGGGTCTCCCGCCTCACCTCTAGCAGCGTTCCTATTGATGTGTCAACCCTCGAAGAGATTCCTGAGGTGTCCCTCATAACTAGACAGGAGTCCTGACGTCGCTGAACAAACACGACTTTTGAAGGGCCATCCCCGCTGTAACTCGAGAATATACTCCAGGTTCCCAGCGCAACTCGCGAAAAAGCATGAGACATCCCCTCGCCACTATATGAGGCCAGATTCCTCTGCATTGCGTGCAAAGCAATTCCGTTTTCCCCATGAAATGCGTAGGAGCCTTGACTTGCTTGATGGAACTCCAGAGAGTCCCCAAGAACACACTCACAAGCCTAGAGGGACCCTGAGGTCACCGCAGCAACGCGAAATAATTCCGTGTACACCAAATCAACTGGAGATGAGGCCCGATTCTGCCACATTAGCTCCAGAGAAATTCCGCTTTCCCCATCAAGCAAGACAAGTTGCTTCACTTTCTTTAGGCAACTCCAGAGACTCCCCGAAAACACCGTCCCATGTCTAGAGGAACACCAGGTTCAGCACAGCAACTTGAGGAAAGCTCTATGTACCCCAAATCATCTCGAGATGAGAGCAGATTCCCAGGATTCAACTTAAGAGGTATGCCAACTTTCCACAAGCACCCCAAGAGGAGGCTTCTCTCATCAATAGATATGGGGGAGGGACCCTGAGTTTGCTGCCTCAAGTGGAATGGAGTCCGAATGCCCTGACAAGAAAGAAGGCCGGATTTCCCTGCAGTGGCTTGAATGCAGGTTCGTCTTTCATTGCACAAGATGAAGGGATGTCTGAATCCAATACGGAGACCCTAGAGAAAGCCTTAAGTCCTGGCTTCATCACGCCAGGAGGTCTCACATCCCTTTGACATGGAGGTAGGCGGAATTCAATGTTTCAAAAGGTGATGACGCCTGACTCCTCTTGAAAATTGATAGGAATCCCAGTCTCACTGTGGCAACTGGAAAGGAACCCTGGGTCTCCCGCCTCACATTGAGAAGCGTCCCTATTGCCCTGCCAAGCCTCGAAGAGATTCCTGAGGTGTCCCTCGTAACTAGACAGGAGTCCTGACGTCGCTGAACAAACATGAGTTTTGAAGGGCCATCCCCGCCGTACCTGGAGAATATACCCCAGGTTCGCACCGCAACTCGAGAGAAACCATGAGACTGCCTTCTCGCCGCGAGATGAGGCTTGATTCCCCTGCATTGCATGCAGAGCAATTCCGTGTTCCCCATCAAATACGTAAGGAGCCATTACTTGCTTGATGGAATTCCAGAGAGTCCCCAAGAACACTGTCTCAAGTCCAGAGGGACCCTGATGTCACTGCAGCAATGGGAAATAGCTTCGTGTATCCCAAATCAACTCGAGATGAGTCCCTATTCCACTGCATTGGCTTCAGAGCCATCCCGTGTTCCGCATCAAACACGACAAATGGGTTGGCTTCCTTTAGGCAACTGCAGAGATTCCCCGAGAACACTGTCCCAAGTCTAGAAGAACACCAAGTTCAGCACAGCAACTCGAGGAAAGCTCCATGTACCCCAAATCATCTTGAAATGAGAGCTGATTCCCTGGCTTCCACTCAAGAGGTATGCCACCATTCCACAAGCACAACCAGAGGAGGTGTCTCTCAGCAGTAAGTATGTGGGAGGGACCCTGAGTTTGCTGCCTCAAGTGGAATTGACCCTGAGACGCCCTGACTCGAAAGAAGGTCCGATTTCCCTACAGTGGCTTGAATGCAGGCTCATCTTTCATCTCACAGGATGAAGGGATGTGTGAATCCCCTATGGAGAGCATAGAGAAAGTCCTAGGTCCCCGCCTCTTATCGACAGGAGGCCTCACATCCCGTTGACACCTCGAGAGGCATGCAGAATTCAATGATTCAAAAGGTGATGATGCCTGACTCCTCTTGAAAATTGGTAGGAATCCCAATATCCCTATGGCAACTGGAAAGGGACCCTGGGTCTCCCTCCTCACCTCGAGAAGTGTGCTGATTGCCCTGCCAAGCCTCAAGGAGATTCCTGTGTCCCTCATAACTAGACAGGAGTCCTCAAATTGTCCAAGAACACTAGAGCAAACAAGCCCATTCATAACTGGTAAAGATTGAAATAGACACCTGGCCACGGAGGGTATACTGATAGTAAACTCTCCTACAGAAACATACTCAAGATACTGGTGGGATGCATGCACAGCCCCCTTTGGAAGACAGTCTGACAGTTGTTTCAGTAACCACATGGGACAAGCACTGAATTCCATACATGACAAGTGGTGGAAGCCAGGTATCTTACCATTGGAATGCTAAGTTATGGATAAACAAAAGGAAAGGTTACAAGATTCATGGAGACATCATCACAAATTACCTTCAACTGAATATATAAGCTGGAATACATGTATATATTTCCAAATATTGTCAGCTGAGCATATTTAGCTCCTACATGTATGTTTTAAATATCACTCTATAATGAAAAAGAACAGGAAATGTCCCTGGTGGCCCAGTGGTAAAGGATCTGCCTACCAATGCAGGGAACACTGGTTCAACCCCTGGTCCTAGAGGATTCCACATGCCCAGGGGCAACTAAGCCCCCGTACAACTATTGAAGTACTTGCATGCTCCAGAGCCCAAGTTCTACAACCAGAGAAAGCGCTGCAATGAGAAGCCATGGCAAGTCAACTAGAGGGTAGCCTCTGCTCACTACAACTAGGCATCTAGCTACAAAGACCCAGCATTGTCAAAAATAATTCAGTGTTTTAAAAAAAGGACAGAAATTCTTTGAATAAACGATTGAGACTAGGGGCGAGACAGTAAATATATAAGCTAGGATAATCTTAAAGTATGAGGAAGTAAAGAAAGTAAAGACAACTATCAAGCTGTCCAAGCTGATAAAAATGAATGATTACACAGTTTTATCTGTATACACTAGCAAATAATAATCTGAAAAGGAATTAAAAAAAACAATTTCCTTTTGATAGTGTCAACATTAATAAAATATTTTGCCATGGGTGTAATGAGGATGACAAGACTGGCACATTGGAAATTATACACGATTGCTGAAAAATATCCTGAATACATGCACAGATATTCCATAGCGATGGAAAGACTTAAGATGGCAATACCATGGAATGCATCTTCAATCTGAAATGAAGATTCAATATGAATTACAAAAGACTGAAAGGTCATTGCTGAACCACAAAAGGCGCCAGGATTTTTGGCCTCCAGAGGAGAAGAATTCAATCCAGGGCCAGTTGACAAAGCTTGATCGCTCAGAGCTTTTGTGTCATAAAGTTTTATTAAAGTATAAAAGAGATAGAGAAAGCTGCTGACATAGACATCAGACGGGGGCAGTAAGAGTACCCCCTGCTAGTCTTTAGGCAGATGTTATACAGCCACTAGCAGTCTGCTAATGAAAGAAAGGCAATGTCTCAGAGAATGACACCAGGCCCCTCACCCACAACATGCATTGAGATAATATTGGCAGCAGGTGAGTCATCCCGGGCCATAGAATGATTGACATGAATTTTGAAGAAAGGCAGATTTCCAAGCCAATATATAATTTCATTAACATAGATTAGGAGAACAGGTATGAGTAAAACATATTGGTTTGTCAAGTCGGTTCTGAGCCTTTAGGGGGAACCGACCTGAAGACAGAGTCTAGCAGAAATACGTAGTATATTAACATAGCTTAAGACAAACCTTTCCTTAAGACAAAATGCATTGCTTAGCTGAAGGTTTGAGAAAAGTTAAGTTCAGGTGGAGCCAGGAGTCGTCATAGCAACACAAAATTTTAAGAGAAACCTCTTAAATTTGTATTGAGAAGGGGAAAAAATGTAGCACTCGTTTCGTTCCTCCAGCTGCTTGAGAGATGAAAAAACGTCTGACACTTGCAGCCTATTCCCTCTGTCTGGAGACCCCTGGCCTTCCTGCCTATTACCCTCTCCAGTCCTTTAGGAAGCAATATACAAGCTGACCCTAACATACACGTGGAATAACAAGGGACTCCAAAGAATCCAAACAATCACATGAGTCTGCAGTTCAAAGGTCCTATGGTATGCTGTGCTAAGTCGCTTCAATCACGTCTGACTGTCAGAGCCCACCAGGCTCCTCTGTCCATGGGAATTTTCCAGGCAAGAATACTGGGGTGGGCTGGGTGCCCTCCTCCAGGGGATCTTCCCAACCCAGGGATAGGATTCCTGCATTGGCAGGTAGGTTCTTTACCACTAGCACCACCTGGGGAAAAAGTGCCTAAAGGAGATCATGGAAACCCATTTAGGAAAAGGGACTCAGAGGAAAGACAGTGAGGGAAGGAAACTCTTAATCACACTCAGAGAAGCCCAGCAGGTAGTTCTGCAGGTGGAAGAGGAGGAGGAAGCATGCTGGAGCTGTGTAGAAGATGAAAGAGGGAACTAAAGCAGGGGCCCCCAACCTCTAGGATCTAATGCCTGATGATCTGAGGTGGAGCTGGTGAAATAATAATAGAAATAAGAGTTTGATCACTCAGCCATGTCCAGCCCTTGGTAGCCCACCAGGCTCCTCAGTCCATTGAATTCTTCAGGCAAGAATACTGGAGTGGGCTGTCATTTCCTTCTCCAGGG
Source organism: Muntiacus reevesi (assembly GCF_963930625.1). Classification (NCBI taxonomy): domain Eukaryota; kingdom Metazoa; phylum Chordata; class Mammalia; order Artiodactyla; family Cervidae; genus Muntiacus; species Muntiacus reevesi. The sequence continues at coordinate 582,266 of NW_027077898.1, read as the reverse complement.
GATTTCCCTGACCCAGGGATTAAACCCGGGTCTCCCTCATTGCAGGCAGACTCTTTACCAACTGAGCCTCCAGGGAACAGAAACAGAAATAGAGTGCACAATAAATGGACTGCACTTGAAACATCCCAAAACCTTGCCCCACCCCTGTCTGTCAAAAAATTGTCTTCCAAAAAAACTCCCAAGGTCAAGGAAGGAACTTCAAGTGTACTCAGCTGTCCTAGATTGCTGGTTTAGGGAGATGCTGAAGTGGGGATGTCCCAAGAGGTAGACCCTCCCTTGTGTGGAGTCTGCAATAGACCTCTGATAGCCTTGGTGATGATCAGAGAGATTTGTTTCATTTTTTAAAAATATCCTTGTGGGTACCAACTGGGACCATCACTGTTCTAATATACCTCATAGTGTTGCTGACACTACAGATACAATTGTGTGACATTGAACTTATTCAATAAAAATGATGAAGCATCTGCCCTGTGCCCAGCACTTTCCAAGGGCTGGGAAGTACAATGAAAATACTCCATAAGATGCACAGCTGGTAGGCACATTCTTTCAAAAAGCCTTTTTCATTTCCACCAATAGTTTATTCTCAATGTCAACCCTTGCCACTTAATGACCATGCTGGGTAGGAAGCTCATTAAAAACCCAGGAGCCAGTGTTCCTGGAAGGATATCCCATTCTCCCTTGGACAGTCCTCCACCCTCTCCGACTCTCAGTTTCCTCATCTGCGAAATCATGGACAACTGACTATAATTCATCACCGGAACCCAAGCCTATTGAGGGGGAGGGGAAATATTACTCCAAGGCCTGGATGATAGACCAGATTGAAAGAAAAATATGCCATTTCTGGTTTTCAGTCAAACAGACAAATACAATGAAGAAAGGAGTCCCTGGCCCTGTGGGATTTGCCTAGGGGTCTAGTCTGGGAAATTCTTACACATCAGGAGATGGCTCTGAGCTGGATTTCCACAAACAAGAACATCCATGCAAAGGACAAGCCTGCAGAGCTCTGTGCCCATTGGTCACAAGAGACTGCCTCCCGATGGCCAGCAGCATTTACAAGTGACCTCCTAAGACCTTCACCAAACTCCTGGGGCACCTCTGGCTTTTCTGTTTCCCTCACTTTTCTGACCCTTTTCTTTAAAAAACGCACATTTCTTCATAGAATGCCACAGTGGAAGGAAAATAGGCCTTCAAGTTTGAGGCCTCAATTTGCAGAAAACTTGGAGCTGCTTGTTTTTTTTTTTTTTTTTAATTAAAGCACCACATAAATTAAAAATTTTACACGTTCTAATTATTCAGTTCCAAAACACCAAACTTATTGCACAGGGTCCCCATGGAAAGGCCCCCTCTCAGCAGGACAGCCACAGATTCCCCCATGAAAGGGCAGCAAGGTGCCCTCCTCCCTTCTCTCCTGCCTGGGTGGCCACCAGGTTTTTAAATACATGCACCCTACTAAGTTTCTAGGATGCAATTCGTGGACCCTTCCCTTTCCTGTCCCAGCAGGTGGTCAAGGGCCTGCTGGCCTGCAAAGTGCTGGAAGCAGGGCTGGGTCAGCCGGCCAGACTAAGGGTTGTGGAGTCCCAGCTGGTGAAATTACCAGGCAGGATAAATCCCTTGGACTTCCAGCAGGCACTACGTTGCATGGGAAAATAGATAGATATAACCGGCCTGGAGCCTCAGGGTGGGACCTAAAGTTCGATTTTGTTTTCTCCAATGTTAAATGATACAAGCAAGGGCCTTTGAGACTGTTGTTTTCTTTTCTAAGCCCAAAGACTCCTTCAGTTACTAATGTAGGTATCCTAGAAACTATGTGACATCCATGAAAATCTGATATGTCCTGGTAAAATGCTGTCAGTTATAATTCTAGTTATCATATTAAAGTGTTTCAAGTCACAGCAGTGATTATTTTGTCACTTTTTTTGTCAATTTTTATTTTGTCAATTTTGTCAATTTTTATTTTGTCGATTTTTATCTAATCAGGTTTTAAACATGCCTTCCATGGTTTCACACTGATGCCTTTGCAAAAATACTGCTACCTCAAGATACATGGAAAAGACTTTCCTGAGCTTACCCATAAACAACGCTTTTTGTTTGTTATCTGGTAAGCTGGTACCAGACTGGAATTTAGTCTACTCTCTAGGTTAAGAGAACACAGCTTTCTTAGAATGCAGCTTTCAATCACAGATGATGAATTTATTTACCTTTCAGTGATTTATATTTGTTTTTATCATCTGTTTTTTTTTTTTTTTTTTTTTTTTTACTTCCGTAAAATAAATAAGCATTATTTAAGTACGGTACATGTAGGATGGACCAAGATTTCCCCACTCCTGCAAATTCCCTTAAGCCCTCAGATTCTTCTCTTGGGACCAAGGTCTCACTTTCCTCCAGAGGGACAATCCAAGCTTTTTATCAGCTAGCTGATCTGCCCCTGATATCAGAGTCAATTTGAGCATGAGTTGGTCTATAATTTAGGCATGAAACTGTGATTACATAAAAGAAAGATGACTTTTTGATGGAGGATGTCCATGATATTCCTTGAACTTCAGAGAAAATTGGTTAAAATGAAACTTTTTTCCCTTGGAAACTGCAAAGGCAGTTCTTTTAGCATATGCGATTGAAAACATCTAAGTTGTTAGCTCAGTTTTCATTCCAGTCTCAAAGAAAGGCAATGACAAAGAATGTTCAAACTGTCACACAACTGGACTCATCTCACATGCTAGTAAAGTAACACTCAAAATTCTCCAAGCCAGGCTTCAGCAATATGTCAACCGTGAAATTCCAAATGTTCAAGATGGATTTAGAAAAGGCAGAGGAACCAGAGATCAAATTGCCAAAATCCACTGGATAATTGAAAAAGCAAGAGAGTTCCAGAAAAACACTTATTTCTGCTTTGTTGACTATGCCAAAGCCTTTGACTGTGTGTATCACAATAAACTGGGGAAAATTCTGAAAGAGATAAGAATACCAGATCACCTGACCTGCCTCTTGAAAGACCTATATGCAGGTCAGGAAGAAACAGAACTGGACCTGGACCAACAGACTGGTTCTAAATAGGAAAAGGAATATGTCAAGGCTGTATATTGGCACCCTGCTTATTTAACTTATATCTGCTTATATATAGGGCATCGTGAGAAATGCTGCACTGGATGAAGCACAAACTGGAATCAAGATTGCTGGGAGAAATATCAATAACCTCAGATATGCAGATGACACCACCCTGATGGCAGAAAGTGAAGAACTAAAGAGCCTCTTGATGAAAGAGAAAGAGGAGAGTGAAATAGGTAGCTTAATGCTCAGCGTTCAGACAACTAAGATCATTGCATCCAGTCTCATCACTTCTTGGCAAATAGATGGGAAAACAGTGGAAACAGTGGCAGATTTTATTTTTCGGGGCTCGGAAATCATTGCAGATGGTGACTGCAGCCATGAAATTAAAAGATGCTTACGACTTGGAAGGAAAGTGATAACCAAACTAGACAGCATATTAAAAAGCTGAGACATTGCTTTGCCAACAAAGATCCGTCTAGTCAAGGCTAAGGTTTTTCCATGTCATGTATGGATGTGAAAGATGGACTATAAAGAAAGTTGACAGCCAAAGATTTGATGCTTTTGCACTGTGGTGCTGAAGAAGATGCTTGAAGTTTGCTTAGACTATAAGAGGACCCAACCACTCCATCCTAAAGGAAATCAGGTCTGAATATACATTGGAAAGACTAATATTGAACCTGAAACTCCAATACTTTGGCCACTAGATGTGAAGAGCTGACTCATTTGGAAGTTGCTTTGATTTGCCTGTGAGTGTGGGCGCCCTACCTGGGCACAGGGCCTCAGGGGCCATTGCCACTGAATCATGACCTCCACGCAAGCACATTCCAGCTGTGTGACACTCAGCATGCAGGAGACTGGGAAAGCTATCTTCCTTGGAGGAAGGAAAGTCATACACAGAGTGTGTTTTCAGGCCTCTATTTGCAGCAAGTGTTTTGCTTCTCAGATGTCAGACCTGCAGGCCTGCCCCGAGGACCTCAATTCCAGAGTCAGGGCCATGTGTCTCCCTGCACATTCCGAGCCTTGCAAACACATTCCTGGGTCAGAGAGGTGCTTCCCATGAGGAAGAAGGCTGCGGGAGTGTGTCTGAGGGGGCCAGGTGGCATGCTGGGGTCACCTGGTTGAGGGCACCTTGCACATCCATTGGGCCCCAGGAGAGCAGTTATGGACTCGCCCCTTGCTTGAGATATCCCAAAGCAAGGAGCAATGCTAGCTGTATCAGAAGGAGGAAAACAGCAATGGGATGGATTTTCAAGCAGTTGCTAGGTCACACTGTGTTAGGGTTCCCCAGGAGACATGTGAGAATTTTGGCCCCTAGGCCCGGTATCTAGGGGTGTGCACAGGGTGTTTTCCCCACAGGATCCAAAATGTTCCAGACAGACCTAGGCTCAATAGCTGTTGCTAGGCTGCACCGCTTTAGGCACACCGAGAGAAGCAGGCACACTGTGGCCCCGAGGTCCGGTATGCAGGTTCACATATGGGGTGTGTCCCCGTAGGAGCCAAGAATTTTCCTGACAGTCCTAGGCTCCCTAGAGCACTCAGGTCTGCTCAGAGGACCGAAGTTCCAGAGGCAGGGTCGTGTATCTCCCCTTCCCTTTGTGATCCTTGCAAAGACATTTCAAGCTGATAGTGGTACTACCCATGAAGAAGCAAGCAGTGGGAGTATATTTGACATGACTGGGTGCCTTGATGGGCTCAGCTCCTCAAGGGGGCCTTTCCTCTCAAAGTAGGCCCCATGTCCGCTTGAGGACGGGGTTGGGCCCTCTTCCCTCCACACTGCCAAAGGGTGGAACAAAGCTAGGTGTCAGAGGTAAGAAAGGAGCAATTGGATGGATTTTCAAGCTCTCACTAGGCTGTACTGCTTCAAGGCCCACTCGAGCAAAACAGGCGCCCTGTGGCCCCTAGGTCGGGTATGCAGGTTCACACACAGGGTGTGTTCCCGTCAAAGCCAAGAATTTTCTGACAGACCTAGGCTCACTAGAATTGTCCTACAGAGCAAAGGGGATGGAAGAGATGTGTGGAGGTGGGTCTGCCTTCCCCTGTGAGTGTGGGGCTACTCCCTATGGCCCCAAGTTGAGGGATAAGTGCAACTAAGAAAGGAACTCCAAGAAGGAACTCCAAGAAGCGCTTTTCCAGGAGGCTGGGACAGGGAGTCCGCAGGATGCAGGGAAAGGGAGCCTTCTTCAGGGAAGAAGAGGCAGCCACTCGGGGTGTGTTTGCAAGTCTCTTTGGAAGGCACAGTTTCGCTGATACAATTGAATTCCAGTTCTGCTCAGAGGACTGAAATTTCAGAGGCAGGGCCATGTATCTCCCCTTCCCTTTTCAATCCTTGCAAAGACATTCCTAGCTGATAGTGATACTGCCCATGAGGAAGTAAGCAGCTGGAGTGTGTTTGACATGACTGGGTGCCTTCCTGGGCTCAGCTCCTCAAGGGGACTTTCTACTCAAAGTAGGCCCATTGCCTACTTGGGGAGAGGGTATGGAAGGTTTGCTTCCAAATGGCGAAAAGGTGGAGCAAATCTAGCTTTGTCAGAGGTACGTAAAGTGCAATTTAATGGATTTTCAAGCTGTTTCCAGGCAACACCGCTTCAGGGTCCCCTCTCCCAGAAGAAAACAGGCGCCCTGTGGCCCCTAGGTCTGGTATGCAGATTCACACACAGGATGTGTCCCCACAGGAGCCAAGAGTTTTCCTACCAGGCCTAGGCTTACTAGAGCTCTACTATAGAGCAAAGGGGATGGAACAGAAGTGTGGATGTGACTTTGCCTTTACCTTTGACTGTGAGGCCCCTCCATAAGGTCCCAGGCGAAATTGCCCTCGCCCTTGCCCTAACCCTAACCCCAACACGACACCCTAACCCTAACCAACACCGTAACCCTATCCCAGAACCTAACACCAACCCGACCCCCTAACCCTAACCTGACACACTAACCCTAATGCATCATCCCAACCCTAACCTGACACCTTCACCCCTCAGCCCTCACCCTCACCCACACCCCTAACTTCTAACCCCTAAGCCACAATGTAACCCACACCCTAATCCACACCCTTAACCTAACCCACACCCTCCCCCCCACCCTACTCACACCCTCAACCCTAGACTTAACCTGCATCATCTTCAATTTCAGCACTTCTCATGCATCACAAAAGACAAGGGAGTCATATTTCAAACGTGAATCCAAGACCCATTAACCACATAACAGGAATATAAACACTGTGAACACATCATTTAAATCACTTGCACCACCAAATACCTCTCCACCACATATCATATCAATAACAGTGGAACTCATGTATGCCATACATATTGTAACATAGCAATCTAATACCCAACAGTAATCTGGGTAATTATATACACAAGATATATTTAAACCAAAAATATTTAAACAAATTCCAGTTTTTACGATGGTTTTAATCCTCGCAAAAGTAGGATTAACAGCATGTTTTTCCACTAGGATCCAAAGCATTGAGCAAAATTGCCGAGGTCCAGCCCCAGCAGGACCAGGAATACCCAAGGGATGAGTGGTGTCAGCGAGGAAGAAGACAGACAGAAGACACACAGATGTTGCATAGAAGAGGTAGCTTTTTTTTTAATTTTTAGGATAGCTCAGTTTTTTTTTTTTTTAATTTTATTTTATTAGTTGGAAGCCAATTACTTCACAACATTTCAGTGGGTTTTGTCATACATTGACACGAATCAGCCATAGAGTTACACGTATTCCCCATCCCGATCCCCCCTCCCACCTCACTCTCCACCCGACTCCTCTGGGTCCTCCCAGTGCACCAGGCCTGAGCACTCGTCTCATGCATCTCACCTGGGCTAGTGATCTCTTTCACCATAGATAAAATACATGCTGTTCTTTTGAAACATCCCACCCTCACCTTCTCCCACAGAGTCCAAAAGTCTGTTCTGTACTTCTGTGTCTCTTTTTCTGTTTTGCATATAGGGTTATCATTACCATCTTTCTAAATTCCATATATATGTGTTAGTATGCTGTAATGTTCTTTATTTTTCTGGCTTACTTCACTCTGAATAATGGGCTCCAGTTTCATCCATCTCATTAGAACTGATTCAAATGAATTCTTTTTAATGGCTGAGTAATATTCCATGGTGTATATGTACCACAGCTTCCTTATCCATTCATCTGCTGATGGGCATCTAGGCTGCTTCCATGTCCTGGCTATTATAAACAGTGCTGCAATGAACAATGAGGTGCACGTGTCTCTTTCAGATCTGGTTTCCGTGGTGTGTATGCCCAGAAGTGGTATTGCTGGGTCAAATGGCAGTTCTATTTCCAGTTTTTTAAGAAATCTCCACACTGTTTTCCATAGTGGCTGTACTAGTTTGCATTCCCACCAACAGTGGAAGAGGGTTCCCTTTTCTCCACACCCACTCCAGCATTTATTGCTTGTAGACTTTTGGATAGCAGCCATCCTGACTGGCGTGTAATGGTACCTCATTGTGGTTTTGATTTGCATTTCTCTAATAATGAGTGATGTTGAGCATCTTTTCATGTGTTTGTTAGCCATCTGTATGTCTTCTTTGGAGAAATGTCTGTTTAGTTCTTTGGCCCATTTTTTGATTGGGTCATTTATTTTTCTGGAATTGAGCTTCAGGAGTTTCTTGTATATTTTTGAGATTAATCCTTTGTCTGTTTCTTCATTTGCTATTATTTTCTCCCAATCTGAGGGCTGTCTTTTCACCTTACTTATAGTTTCCTTTGTAGTGCAGAAGCTTTTAAGTTTCATTAGGTCCCATTTGTTTATTTTTGCTTTTATTTCCAATATTCTGGGAGGTGGGTCATAGAGGACCCTGCTGTGATTCATGTCGGAGAGTGTTTTGCCTAAGTTCTCCTCTAGGAGTTTTATAGTTTCTGGTCTTACATTTAGATCTTTAATCCATTTTGAGTTTATTTTTGTGTGTGGTGTTAGAAAGTGTTCTAGTTTCATTTTTTACAGGTGGTTGACCAGTTTTCCCAGCACCACTTGTTAAAGCAGTTGTCTTTTTTCCATTGTATATCCTTGCCTCCTTTGTCAAAGATAAGGTGTTCATAGGTTCGTGGATTTATCTCTAGGCTTTCTATTCTGTTCCATTGATCTATATTTCTGTCTTTGTGCCAGTACCATACTGTCTTGATGACTGTGGCTTTGTAGTAGAGACTGAAGTCAGACAGGTTGGTTCCTCCAGTTCCATTCTTCTTTCTCAAGATTACTTTGGCTATTCGTGGTTTTCTGTATTTCCATACAAATTGTGAAATTATTTGTTCTAGTTCTGTGAAAAATACCGTTGGTAGTTTGATAGGGATTGCATTGAATCTATAGATTGCTTTGGGTAGAATAGCCATTTTGACAATATTGATTCTTCCAATCCATGAACACGGTATATTTCTCCATCTGGTTGTGTCCTCTTTGATTTCTTTCATCAGTGTTTTATAGTTTTCTATGGACAGGTCTTTTGTTTCTTCAGGTAGATATACTCCTAAGTATTTTATTCTTTTTGTTGCAATGGAGAATGGTATTGTTTCCTTAATTTCTCTTTCTGTTTTTTCATTGTTAGTATATAGGAATGCAAGGGATTTCTGTGTGTTAATTTTATATCCTGCAACTTTACTATATTCATTGGTTAGCTCTAGTAATTTTCTGGAAGAGTATTTAGGGTTTTCTATGTAGAGGATCATGTCAACTGCAAACAACGAGAGTTTCACTTCTTCTTTTCCTATCTGGATTCCTTTTACTTCTTTTTCTGCTCTGATTGCTGTGGCCAAAACTTCCAAGACTATGTTGAATAATAGTGGTGAGTGTGGGCACCCTTGTCTTGTTCCTGATTTCAGGGGAAATGCTTTCAATTTTTCACCATTGAGGGTGATGCTTGCTGTGGGTTTGTCATATATAGCTTTTATTATGTTGAGGTATGTTCCCTCTATTCCTGCTTTCTGGAGAGTTTTAATCATAAATGAGTGTTGAATTTTGTCAAAGGCTTTCTCTGCATCTATTGAGATAATCATATGGTTTTTATCTTTCAATTTGTTAATGTGGTGTATTACATTGATTGATTTGCAGATATTGAAGAATCCTTGCATTCCTGGGATAAAGCCCACTTGGTCATGGTGTATGATTTTTTTAAGATGTTGTTGGATTCTATTTGCTAGAATTTTGCTAAGGATTTTTGCATCTATGTTCATCAGTGATATTGGCCTGTAGTTTTCTTTTTTTGTGGCATCTTTGTGTGGTTTTGGAATTAGGGTGATGGTGGCCTCATAGAATGAGTTTGGAAGTTTACCTTCTTCTGCAATTTTCTGGAAGAGTTTGAGTAAGATAGGTGTTAGCTCTTCTCTAAATTTTTGGTAGAATTCAGCTGTGAAGCCATCTGGTACTGGGCTTTTGTTTCCTGGAAGATTTTTGATTACAGTTTCGATTTCCTTGCTTGTGATGGGTCTGTTAAGATCTTCTATTTCTTCCTGGTTCAGTTTTGGAAAGTTATACTTTTCTAAAATTTGTCCATTTCATCCAAGTTGTCAATTTTATTGGCATAGAGCTGCTGGTAGTAGTCTCTTATGATCCTTTGTATTTCAGTGTTGTCTGTTGTGATCTCACCCTTTTCATTTCTTATTTTGTTAATTTGGTTCTTCTCTCTTTGTTTCTTAATGAGTCTTGCTAATGGTTTGTCAATTTTGTTTATTTTTTCAAAAAACCAGCTTTTAGCTTTGTTGATTTTTGCTATGGTCTCTTTAGTTTCTTTTGCATTTATTTCTGCCCTAATTTTTAAGATTTCTTTTCTTCTGCTAACCCTGGGGTTTTTCATTTCTTCCTTCTCTAATTGCTTTAGGTGTAGAGTTAGGTTATTTATTTGGCTTTTTTCTTGTTTCTTGATGTAAGCCTGTAATGCTATGAACCTTCCCCTTAGCACTGCTTTTACAGTGTCCCATAGGTTTTGGGTTGTTGTGTTTTCATTTTCATTCATTTCTATACATATTTTGATTTCTTTTTTGATTTCTTCTATGATTTTTTGGTTATTCAGAAGCGTGTTATTTAGCCTCCATATGTTTGAATTTTTAACAATTTTTTTCCTGTAATTGAGATCTAATCTTACTGCACTGTGGTCAGAAAAGATGACTGGGATGATTTCAATTTTTCTGAATTTTCCAAGACCAGATTTATGGCCCAGGATGTGATCTATTCTGGAGAATGTTCCGTGTGGACTTGAGAAAAAGGTGAAATTGATTGTTTGGGGGTGAAATGTCCTATAGATATCAATTAGGTCTAGCTGGTCCATTGTATCATTTAAGGTTTGTGTTTCCTTTTTGATTTTCTGTTTAGTTGATCTATCCATAGTTGTGAGTGGGGTATTAAAGTCTCCCACTATTATTGTGTTACTATTCATTTCCTCTTTCATACTCATTAGCGTTTGCCGTACATATTGCGGTGCTCCTATGTTGGGTGCATATATATTTATAATTGTTATATCTTCTTCTTGGATTGATCCTTTGATCATTATGTAGTGTCCTTCTTTGTCTCTTTTCACATCCTTTATTTGAAAGTCTATTTTATCTGATATGAGTATTGTGACTCCTGCTTTCTTTTGGTCTCCATTTGCGTGAAATATTTTTTTCCAGCCCTTCACTTTTAGTCTGTATGTGTCTCTGGTTTTGAGGTGGGTCTCTTGTAGACAGCATATATAAGGGTCTTGTTTATGTATCCATTCAGCCAAACTTTGTCTTTTGGTTGGGGCATTCAACCCATTTACATTTAAGGTAATTATTGATAGGTGTGGTCCCGTTGCCATTTACTTTGTTGTTTTGGGTTCATGTTTATACAACATTTCTGCATTTCCTGTCTAGAGAAGGTCCTTTAGCATTTGTTGAAGAGCTGGTTTGGTGGTGCTGAATTCTCTCAGCTTTTGCTTGTCTGTAAAGCTTTTGATTTCTCCTTCATATCTGAATGAGATCCTTGCTGGGTACAGTAATCTAGGTTGTAGATTATTTTCTTTCATTACTTTCATTATGTCCTGCCATTCCCTTCTGGCCTGGAGGTTTCTATTGGTAGATCAGCTGTTATCCTTATGGGAATTCCTTTGTGTGTTATTTGTTGTTTCTCCCTTGCTGCTTTTAGTATTTGTTCTTTGTGTTTGATCTTTGTTAATCTGATTAATATGTGTCTTGGAGTGTTTCGCCTTGGGTTTATCCTGTTTGGCACTCTCTGGGTTGCTTGGACTTGGGTGGCTATTTCCTTGCCCATTTTAGGGAAGTTTTCAGCTATTATCTCCTCGAGTATTTTCTCATGGCCTTTCTTTTTGTCTTCTTTTTCTGGGACTCCTAGGATTCGAATGTTGGGGCGTTTCACATTGTCCCAGAGGTCCCTGAGGTTGTCCTCATGTCTTTTGATCATTTTTTCTTTTTTCCTCTCTGCTTCATTTATTTCCACTATTCTATTGTCTACCTCACTTATCCTATCTTCTGTCTCCGTTATTCTACTCTTGGTTCGCTCCAAAGTGTTTTTGATCTCATTCATTGCATTATTCATTTTTAATTGACTCTCTTTTATTTCTTCTAGGTCTTTGTTAAGCATTTCCTGCATCTTTTCAATCTTTGTCTCCAGGCTATTTATCTGTAACTCCATTTTGTTTTCAAGATTTGGATCATTTTTATTATCATTATTCTAAATTGTTTTTCAGATAGATTCCCTATCTCCTCCTCTTTTGTTTGACTTGGTGGGCACTTGTCATATTCCTTTACCTGTTGGGTATTGCACTGTTCTTGCACTAGTGCACATGGCAAGTATTAGGTTCGGTTTCTAAGTGAGAAACTAATGGCTACATTCACAGCTGGCCACTGAGGTACTTAATGGGAGAGGTGAACCCATCTCTGCCAAGCAGTAGCCAACATGAAATCAGCTATTGTCATTGTAGCCAAGTTCCTTGAATTTGTAGTGTTATTTGCTGTGTTCTTCAAGAAGATGCCTTCGCCCTGACAGTAAGACATATTTCCATAACACATAGCCATGCACTCAATCAATGTGCATCCTCCAGTAAAGCCCAGCCCCGATGTCTTAGAGGAGCCTCTCTGCCCATTGTCATAAGCCAGTCTAATTTTGTCTGAGACCATGAAAACTCAATGTCTTTATTACGCTTGTGCTTCAGACGGGAGGTCTGAGAAGGCACTTCTGAAGGTTTATTCCTACCAGTCATTGTCATTTTTATCGAGTCTTTAGTTTTTTTTTTTTGTTGTTGTTGTTGTTTTATTTATTAGTTCTACCAGTTTCTTGCTACCAACCCGTCTCCCTCCACCCTCGTGCACACATGATCAGTCATGGAATCCCGTGGACTTCAGCCCGCCAGACTCCTCTGTCCATGGATTTTTCCAGGCAAGAATACTGGAGTGGGTTGCCATTTCCTTCTCCATGTATGGAGTCTTTAAAGATTCCGTCACTGAGGTGTTGCTTCTCCACTTGTACATGCCCTTTCTCCCTAAGTGCAGTAGAAGTCATTCCCACATCCAAACATGTCTGTCTTCCGACCTCTGCAGAATGTTTTGCTTGAGCTCACCACAGCGTCAGGATACTCTAGAAAGCCTTCTGATTGCAGTCTCCTCAGGAGGTTACAAATGTTTCAAACCTCAGGATTTTACAAAGCACTTTTTACAACCTCAGCTGAAAGGGAAGTCAACACTCAGTGAAAGTCACAGGCTTCCATGGCCTGGACTTGATTATGGGTTGTGCTTTCATAATCATCGTGTTTCATATACCAACTAAGATGTCACTGAGAATTTTTTTTTTCTCATCTTTCTATCTTTCATGCTTATTTAGATATATTATGGGTTTTCCTATATACCTTCCGTTAGGGATGAGGGTCTTAAGTCAGTAGAACTTACAGCAAGTGACTTCCAGTTAGCTGTGTTAGGACAGGAAAAAGAATGACCAGCTGCTGGATTCTTAAGATTATGTATGAAAACATTATTCGTTTTCCTGTGTGCAGTCATCCAATACTAACTTTGTGAAGTAGGCATTCAGAAAAATCACAAAACCGCCTAACTACTAGGCGGTATCCCATGCAAGTACTGACCAAGCCCGGCCCTACTCAGTTTCCCCGATCAGAGGAGATAGAGCACGTTCATTGTGCTATGGCCTTAGACCGAGGCGGCTGTCAGGTGCCCCAAGAGCTCCGCGTTGCGCCTCTCTTGCGTTCTGACCTGCCCTTCGGGCCTGGGGCCACAGCTCTCGAGCTGGCGCACGCTGCACTTGAGCCGCACGACCCGGACTGGACTCCGACCAACCAGGGCCGGCAGCTCGGGGGCCAGCGGAGGGCGCCACAGCCCCGCACACCACCAGCCCCGGCCAGCACCCGACTGGCCCGGCCGGGGCCTGGCGTGCCTGCGGGACCTGGTGTGGGGGGAGGTGGGGTGGGTAGAGCAGCGAGGACGTCTTGGTGCCCCCTCACTCCCTGCCCCCCACCATCCCGTTCGCTGCTCAGGTTGACGTGGCTCCAGACGAGCGGGTCTTCCGCCCGGGGCCGTGGTCCCCGGAGCCTCCTGCGGGCTTAGAGGCAGCCCAGGCGGGGCCCCAGTCGCACATCCTGCCCGCTGCGCACACCCCCTGGAGCGCCTCAGCCCCGCCTTTTCGCCCCACCGAGACCCGCCCTGCCCCCACTCTGCCAGCCCAGCAAAAGTCTTTCTTGAGAGAGCAGAGGAGCGAAATCCAGGCACACGGACAGGCACTCGCACGCACCCACGCCAGGTGAGAGAGAGGCAGAAAGAGACGAGGTTTCAGAGAGAGACTCGAAGACAGTTTGTGGGCAGGGGGGGACTCGGGCAGAATGCCGGGCAGATGCAGAGGCCACCCGGCCCTGAGCAGCGAATGCGATGGGGGAAGGGGGAAGCCGCTGAGTAGGGGCAGGCCTGGAGAGGCCCAGGGTGCGAGGGCACCTGAGATCTCCTCGCTCCGCACCCCGCCCCCGTTCTCCCAACCCCCTGCACTCACGCCACGCCCGGGCGCTCTGACACTAGCTTCTCCGGAGTGTGGTCACCTGAATTTCTATCCTTGTGCTCAACTGAGTGATGACAGTGTATTTAACAGCTAGGTCATTTCCAAATAAATTAAGCTTAGTGTTTCACAGGACACCCGGACATGAATGCAGAGACCAGCACGGATGCTTGGACACCAACCTTGGTAACTGGACAACCAATGGGAAATTACTGTCTGACTCAGAAGAGAGAAAGAAACCCAAACAGATGGAATGAAATGAACCGAAACACAAACTTTGCAACTCACACCCTAATTCAATTACAAAAAAAAAAAAAAACGAAAGAAAACAACACTATAACCATTTTAGAAAAACAATAGACTTCTCCATGACCTTTGGTCGGGTGAGGAGTTCTAGCACACGACAAAATAAGCCACCTTTTCCAAATCTTGAATATGTTAGTTCACACATTGACTTTTACATTGAAATGTGTAACAAATAAACTTAAAATCATTGACTCACTACATAAGCATGGAAGTATTTTAAACATAAAATATGTTCTATAGTATTCAAGAAGCATTTGGCACATGTCTCACTGTATGAGACCCAAAACTGGAACTTAGTTGAAGAGTCAGGATAGTCTAAAAATGAATCCCTAACTAAAAGGAATACACAGGATTATTCTAGATAAAAAAGGTTAAAGAAGAGAAACTAGAAATCAGTCAATAAATGTTTTAGGGGTTAGGTTAGAGTGACTAGCCTCTGTGTGACTTTTTAAATTTTTCATGTTTGCATCTTCCAAATTTTCCATGCTGAGAATAATACTTTCATATCAGTTTCAAAATCAGTCTCACACTAAAGACACTAAGACTGGAATAAGAAATAAGAAATGCTTGGGGGGTAAAAAAAAATGCTTGAACTAAAGGTGGTACTGATGAAATTATTTGCAGGGCAGCCAAGGAGTCACAGATGTAGAGAACAGACTTATGGACATGGGCAGGGGGGAGGAAGGAGAGGGTCAGATGAATGCAGAGTAACATGAAAATATATTACCATACGTAAAAACAGATGCCAATGAAATTTGCTGTATGACTCAGGGGACTCAAACAGGGGCTCTGCAACAAGCTAGGGGTGGAGTGCGGAGGGAAATGGAAGAGAGGTTCAGGAGGGAGGAGACATATGTATACCTTTGGCTCATTCATGCTGATGTTTGGCAACAAAATTCTGTAAAGCAACTATCCTTCAATTGAAAGAAAAAGTCATGTTTGGACTTACCAGACAAGGTCTTGTGTACTTCTAGCATGGCCTTCTGTTTCGTGCTGCCCCCCTTAACTCATTCTTCCATATCATTAAACAGACTAGTCAAGTTTTTGCCAAAAATATCTTGAGTTCCTGCATTATGCTGATCCACTGCCTTCTCACGATCCAGTTTAGAATGGAGAACAAAGAAACCTTTTGTCGTGTCTTCAAGTATTTGAGGCCACACTATGTGACTGTTAAAAATAAATGTGGATAAGACGGATATGACTAAAGCAATCTAATGACAATATCTGTGCTTCAGGAAAGACTTCTGCAGAGAACTTATAAATTTTATATATAGTATGAGAAGAATTTTTTAAATGCATGCCAACGTTTATTTCTCCTCCGCTAGCCATGTGGACAAGGAAAACTGAGTTTACCAATCAATGTCCATAGTTATGCTCCCTCACCGATTTTTACCCAATATGTGTTACACAGGCAGGAGACCCTGGTTCAGTTCCTGGGTCAGGAAGATCCGCTGGAGAAGGGATAGGCTACCCACTCCAGTAGTAGTGGGCTTTCCTTGTGGCTTAGTTGGTAAAGAATCATTCCTGTTTCACAAGACTAGCTCAACTCCTCTCAAAGCAAATACAGGATGGTAATAACTATGCAGGACAAAACTGATTCTGTATATTTATAGTACTCACTCATGAGCTTGACAGAGGTACTAGATCTGTTACCACATTTCTTTTTCTAAATAATATCCGCATGTGCAGGTGAAAGTGGCTCAGATCGTGCCTGACTCTTTGCGGCCCCATGGACTACAGAGTCCGTGGAATTCTCTAGGCCAGAATACTGGAGTGGGTAGCCTATCCCTTCTCCAGGGGATCTTCCCGACCCAGGACTGAAAGCGGGGTCTCCTGTGTTGCAGGCAGATTCTTTACCAACTGAGCTAGTAGGGCTTCCCTGGTTGCTCAGTTGCTAAAGAATATCTGCATAACTGTCTATCCACTTGGCATTAGCAATCTGTCTGTGAGAAGGGCCGGTCATAAGCAGCTTCTGTGAGAAAACAGAAGCATGTCTGTCTGACTTGCTTCTCCGTGGAGCTTTCACACTTCTTGCGCTAGTGCACATGGCAAGTATTAGGTTCGATTTCTAAGTGAGAAACTAATGGCTACATTCACAGCTGGCCACTGAGGTACTTAATGGGAGAGGCGAACCCAGCTCTCCCAAGCAGTAGTCAACATGAAATCAGCTATTGTCATTGTAGACAAGTTCCTTGAATTTGTAGTGTTATTTGCTGTGTTCTTCAAGAAGATGCCTTCACCCTGCCAGTAAGACATATTTCCATAACACATAGCCATGCACTCAATCGATGTGCATCCTCCATTAAAGCCCAGCCCCGATGTCTTAGAGGAGCCTCTCTGCCCATTGTCATAAGCCAGTCTAATTTTGTGTGAGACCGTGAAAACTCAGTGTCTTTTTTACGCTTGTGCTTCTGACGGGAGGTCTGCAAGGCACTTCTGAGGGTTTATTCCTACCAGTCGTTGTCATATTTATCGAGTCTTTATTTTATATTTTTTCTTATTTTTTACTTCTACCAGTTTCTTGCTACCAACCCGTCTCCCTCCACCCTCGTGCACACACGATCAGTCATGGAATCCCGTGGACTTCAGCCCGCCAGACTCCTCTGTCCATGGATTTTTCCAGGCAAGAATACTGGAGTGGGTTGCCATTTCATTCTCCATGTATGGAGTCTTTAAAGATTCCGTCACTGAGGTGTTGCTTCTCAACTTGTATATGCCCTTTCTCCCTAAGTGCAGTAGAAGTCATCCCCACTTCCCAACATGTCTGTTTTCCGACCTCTGCAGAATGTATTGCTTGAGCTCACCACAGCGTCAGGATATTCTAGAAAGCCTTCTGATTGCAGTCTCTTCAGGAGGTTACAAGTGTTTAACCTCAGGATTTTACAAAGCACTTTTTACAACCTCAGCTGAAAGGGAAGTCAACACTCAGTGAAAGTCACAGGCTTCCATGGCCTGGACTTGATTATGGGTTGTGCATTCATAATCATCGTGTTTCATATATCAACTAAGATGTCACTGAGAATTTTTTTTTTCTCATCGTTCTATCTTTCATGTTTATTTAGATATATTATGGGTTTTCCTATATATCCTCCATTAGGGATGAGGTTATTAAGTCAGTAGAACTTACTGCACCTGACTTCCAGTTAGCTGTGTTAGGACAGGAAAAAGAATGACCAGCTGCTGGATTCTTAAGGTTATGTGTGAAAACATTATTCGTTTTCCTGTGTGCAGTCATCCGATTCTAACTTTCTGAAGTAGGCATTCAGAAAAATCACAAAACCGCCGAACTACAAGGCGGTCTCCCATGCAAGTACTGACAAGGCCCGGCCCTACTCAATTTCCCAGATCAGAGGAGATAGGGCACATTCAGGGTGCTATGGCCTTAGACCGAGGCAGCTGTCAGGCGCCCCAAGAGGTCCGCGTTGCACCTCCCTTGCGTTCTGACCTGCCCTTCGGGCCTGGGGCCACAGCTCTCGAGCTGGCGCGCGTCGCACTTGAGCCGCATGACCCGCGACTGGACTCCGACCAACCAGGGCCGGCAGCTCAGGGGCCAGCGGAGGGCGCCACGGCCCCGCACACCGCCAGCCCCGGCCAGCACCCGTCTGGCCCGGCCGGGTCCTGGCATACCTGCGGGACCTGGGGTGGGGGGAGGTGGGGTGGGTAGAGCAGCGAGGACGTCTCGGTGCCCCCTCACCCCCTGCCCCCCACCATCCCGTTCGCTGCTCAGGGTGACGTGGCTCCGGACGAGCGGGGCTTCGGCCCGGGGCCGCGGTCCCCGGAGCCTCCTGCGGACTTAGAGGCAGCCCAGCCGGGGCCACAGGCGCACATGCTGCCCGCTGCACAGACCCCCTGGAGCGCCTCAGCCCCGCCTTTTCGCCCCACCGAGACCCGCCCTGCCCCCACTCTGCCGGCCCAGCACAAGTCTTTCCTGAGAGAGCAGGCAAGCGAAAGCCAGGCACATGGACAGGCACTCGCCCGCACCCACGCCAGGTGAGACAGAGGCAGAAAGAGACGAGGGCTCAGAGACAGACTCGAAGACAGCTTGTGGGCAGGGGGGGACTCGGGCAGGATGCCGGGCAGCTGCAGAGGCCACCCGGCCCTGAGAAGCGAATGCGATGGGGGCAGGGGGAAGCCGCTGAGTAGGGGCAGGCCTGGAGAGGCGCAGGGTGCGAGGGTACCTGAGATCTCCTTGCTCCGCGCCCTGCCCCCGTCCTCCCAACCCCCTGCACGCACACCAGGCCGGGGCGCTCTGACACTAGATTCTCCGGAGTTTGGTCACCTGAATTTCAATCCTTGTGCTCAACTGAGTGATGACAGTGTATTGAACAGCTAGGTCATTTCCAAATAAATTAAGCTTAGTGTTTCACAGGACACCCGGACATGAATGCAGAGACCAGCACGGATGCATGGACACCAACCTTGGTAACTGGACAAATAATGGGAAATTACTGTCTGACTCAGGAGAGAGAAAGAACCCCGAACAGATGGAATGAAATGAACAGAAACACAAACTTTGCAACTCACACCCTAATTCAATTACAAAAAAAAAAACCAACAACACTATAACCATTTTAGAAAAACAATAGACTTCTCCATGACCTTTGGTCGGGTGAGGAGTTCTAGCACACGACAAAAAAAGCCACCTTTTCCAAATCTTGAATATGTTAGTTCACACATTGACTTTTACATTGAAATGTGTAACAAATAAACTTAAAATCATTGACTCACTACATAAGCCTGGAAGTATTTTAAACATAAAATATGTTCTATAGTATTCAGGAAGCATTTGGCACATGTCTAACTGTATGAGACCTAAAACTGGAATTTAGTTGAAGAGTCAGAATAGTCTAAAAATGAATCCCTAACTAAAAGGAATACACAGGATTATTGTAGATAAAAAAGTTTAAAGAAGAGAAACTAGAAATCAGTCAATAAATGTTTTAGGGGTTAGCTCAGAGTGGCTAGCCTCTGCGTGAGTTTTTAAATTTTCCATGTTGCATCTTCCAAATTTTCCATGCTGAGAATAATACTTTCATATCAGTTTCGAAATCAGTCTCACACTAAAGACAGTAAGAGTGGAATAAGAAATAAGTAATGCTTGGGGGGAAAAAAATGCCTGAACTAAAGGTGGTACTGATGAAATTATTTGCAGGGCAGCCAAGGAGTCACAGATGTAGAGAACAGACTTATGGACATGGGCAAGGGGGAGGAAGGAGAGGGTCAGATGTATGCAGAGTAACATGAAAATATATTACCATACGTAAAAACAGATGCCAATGAAATTTGCTGTATGACTCAGGGGCTCTGCAACAAGCTAGGGGTGGAATGGGGAGGGAAATGGGAGAGAGGTTCAGGAGGGAGGAGACATATGTATACCTGTGGCTCATTCATGCTGATGTTTGGCAACAAAATTCTGTAAAGCAACTATCCTTCAATTGAAAGAAAAAGTCATGTTTGGACTTACCAAACAAGGTCTTGTGTACTTCTAGCATGGCCTTCTGTTTCGTGCTGCCACCCTTAACTCATTCTTCCATATCATTAAACAGACTAGTCAAGTTTTTGCCAAAAATATCTTGAGCTCCTGCATTATGCTGATCCACTGCCTTCTCACGATCCAGTTTAGCATGGAGAACAAAGAAACCTTTTGTCGTGTCTTCAAGTATTTGAGGCCACACTATGTGACTTTTAAAAATAAATGTGGATAAGATGAATATGACCAAAGCAATCTAATGACAATATCTGTGCTTCATTAAAGACTTCTGCAGAGAACTAGTAAATTTTATATTTAGTATCAGAAGAATTTTTTAAATGCATGCCAATGTTTATTTCTCCTCCGCTAGCCATCTGGACAAGGAAAACTGAGTTTACCAATCAATGTCCATAGTTATGCTCCCTCACCGATTTTTACCCAATATGTGTTACTCAGGCAGGAGACCCTGGTTCAGTTCCGGGGTCAGGAAGATCCGCTGGACAAGGGATAGGCTACACACTCCAGTAGTAGTGGGCTTTCCTTGTGGCTTAGTTGGTAAAAAATCATTCCTCTTTCACAAGACTAGCTCAACTCCTTTCAAAGCAAATAGAGGATGGTAATAACTATGCAGGACAAAGCTGATTCTGTATATTTATAGTACTCACTCATGAGCTTGACAGAGGTCCTAGATCTGTTACCACATTTTTTTTTTTAAGTGATATCTGCATGTGCAGGTGAAAGTGGCTCAGTTCGTGCCTGACTCTTTGCGGCCCCATGGACTATAGAGTCCGTGGAATTCTCTAGGCCAGAATACTGGAGTGGGTAGAATATCCCTTCTCCAGGGGATCTTCCCGACCCAGGACTGAAAGCGGGGTCTCCTGCGTTGCAGGCAGATTCTTTACCAACTGAGCTAGTAGGGCTTCCCTGGTCGCTGAGTTGCTAAAGAATATCTGCATAACTGTCTATCCATTTGGCATTAGCAATCAGTCTGTGAGCAGGGCCGGTCATAAGCAGCTTCTGTGAGAAAACAGAAGCATGTCTGTCTGACTTGCTTCTCCGCGGAGCTTTCACTGTTCTTGCGCTAGTGCACATGGCAAGTATTAGGTTCGGTTTCTAAGTGAGAAACTAATGGCTACATTCACAGCTGGCCACTGAGGTACTTAATGGGAGAGGCGAACCCAGCTCTGCCAAGCAGTAGCCAACATGAAATCAGCTATTGTCATTGTAGCCAAGTTCCTTGAGTTTGTAGTGTTATTTCCTGAGTGTTTCAAGAAGATGCCTTCACCCTGCCAGTAAGACATATTTCCATAACACATAGCCATGCACTCAATCGATGAGCATCCTCCAGTAAAGCCCAACCCCGATGTCTTAGAGGAGCCTATCTGCCCATTGTCATAAGCCAGTCTAATTTTGTGTGAGACCGTGAAAACTCAGTGTCTTTATTACGCTTGTGTTTCTGACGGGAGGTCTGAGAAGGCACTTCTGAAGGTTTATTCCTACCAGTCGTTGTCATATTTATCAAGTCTTTATTTTATATTTTTTCTTATTTTTTACTTCTACCAGTTTCTTGCTACCAACCCGTCTCCCTCCACCCTCGTGCACACACGATCAGTCATGGAATCCCGTGGACTTCAGCCCGCCAGACTCCTCTGTCCATGGATTTTTCCAAGCAAGAATACTGGAGTGGGTTGCCATTTCCTTCTCCATGTATGGAGTCTTTAAAGATTCCGTCACTGAGGTGTTGCTTCTCCACTTGTACATGCCCTTTCTCCCTAAGTGCAGTAGAAGTCATCCCCACTTCCCAACATGTCTGTCTTCCGACCTCTGCAGAATATATTGCTTGAGCTCACCACAGCGTCAGGATATTCTAGAAAGCCTTCTGATTGCAGTCTCTTCGGGAGGTTACAAGTGCTTCAAACCTCAGGATTTTACAAAGCACTTTTTACAATCTCAGCTGAAAGGGAAGTCAACACTCAGTGAAAGTCACAGGCTTCCATGGCCTGGACTTGATTATGGGTTGTGCTTTCATAATCATCGTGTTTCATATACAAACTAAGATGTCACTGAGAATTTTTTTTTTCTCATCTTTCTATCTTTCATGTTTATTTAGATATATTATGGGTTTTCTTATATACCTTCCGTTAGGGATGAGGGTCTTAAGTCAGTAGAACTTACTGCAACTGACTTCCAGTTAGCTGTGTTAGGACAGGAAAAAGAATGACCAGCTGCTGGATTCTAAAGTTTATGTACAAAAACATTATTCGTTTTCCTGTGTGCAGTCATCCGATTCTAACTTTCTGCAGTAGGCATTCAGAAAAATCACAAAACCGCCTAACTACAAGGCGGTCTCCCATGCAAGTACTGACCAGGCCCGGCCCTACTCAATTTCCCAGATCAGAGGAGATAGGGCACGTTCAGGGTGCTATGGCTTTAGACCTAGGCGGCTGTCAGGCGCCCAAAGAGCTCCGCCTTGCGCCTCCCTTGCGTTCTGACCTGCCCTTCGGGCTTGGGGCCACAGATCTCGAGCTGGCGCACGTTGCACTTGAGCCGCACGACCCGGACTGGACTCCGACCAACCAGGGCCGGCAGCTCAGGGGACAGCGGAGGGCGCCACGGCCCCGCATACCGCCAGCCCCGGCCAGCACCCGTCTGGCCCGGCCGGGGCCTGGCGTGCCTGCGGGACCAGTGGTGGGGGTGGGTGGGTAGAGCAGCGAGGACGTCGCGGTGCCCCCTCACCCCCTGCCGCCCACCATTCCGTTCGCTGCTTAGGGTGACGTGGCTCCGAACGAGCATGGCTTCGGCCCTGGCCCGCGGTACCCGGAACCTCTTGCGGGCTTAGAGGCCGCCCAGCCGGGGCGCCAGGTGCACGTCCTGCCCGCTGCGCAAACCCCCTGGAGCGCCTCAGCCCTGCCTTTTCGCGCTACTGAGACCCGCCCTGCCCCCACTCTGCCAGCCCAGCACAAGTCTTTCCTGAGAGAGCAGAGGAGCGATAGCCAGGCACACGGACAGGCACTCGCACGCACCCACGCCAGGTGAGACAGTGGCAGAAAGAGACGAGGGCTCAGAGAGAGACTCGAAGACAGCTTGTGGGCAGAGGGGGACTCGGGCAGGATGCCGGGCAGCTGCAGAGGCCACACGGTCCTGAGCAGGGAATGCGATGGGGGCAGGGGGAAGCCGCTGAGTAGGGGCGGGCCTGGAAAGGCCCAGGGTGCGAGGGCACCTGAGATCTCCTTGCTCCGTGCCCTGTCCCCGTCCTCCCTACCCCCTGCATGCACATCACGCCTGGGCGCTCTGACACTAGCTTCTCCGGAGTTTGGTCACCTGAATTTCTATCCTTGTGCTCAAATGAGTGATGACAGTGTATTGAACAGCTAGGTCATTTCCAAATAAATTAAGCTTAGTGTTTCACAGGACACCCGGACATGAATGCAGAGACCAGCACGGATGCATGGACACCAACCTTGGTAACTGGACAACCAATGGGAAATTACTGTCTGACTCAGGACAGAGAAAGGAACCCAAACAGATGGAATGAAATGAACAGAAACACAAACTTTGCAACTCACACCCTAATTCAATTACAAAAAAAAAAAAACCAACAACACTATAACCATTTTAGAAAAACAATAGACCTCTCCATGACCTTTGGTCGGGTGAGGAGTTCTAGCACACGACAAAAAAAGCCACCTTTTCCAAATCGTGAATATGTTAGTTCACACATTGACTTTTACATTGAAATGTGTAACAAATAAACTTAAAATCATTGACTCACTACATAAGCATGGAAGTATTTTAAACATAAAATATGTTCTATAGTATTCAGGAAGCATTTGGCACATGTCTCACTGTATGAGACCCAAAACTGGAATTTAGTTGAAGAGTCAGGATAGTCTAAAAATGAATCCCTAACTAAAAGGAATACACAGGATTATTGTAGATAAAAAAGGTAAAAGAATAGAAACTAGAAATCAGTCAATAAATGTTTGAGGGGTTAGCTTATAGTGACTAGCCTCTGCGTAACTTTTTAAATTTTTCATTTTTGCATCTTCCAAATTTTCCATGGTGAGAATAATACTTTGATATCAGCTTGGAAAATAGTCTCACACTAAAGAGAGTAAGACTGGAATAAGAAATAAGAAATGTTTGGTGGAAAAAAAAAATGCTTGAACTAAAGATGGTACTGATGAAATTATTTGCAGGGCAGCCAAGGAGTCACAGATGTAGAGAACAGACTTATGGACACTGGCAGTTGTGAGGAAGAAGAGGGTGAGATGAATGCAGAGGAACATGGAAACATAGTACCATACGTTAAAAGAGATGCCAATGCAATTTGCTGTATGACTCAGGGGACTCAAACAGGGGCTCTGCACGAAGCTAGAGGGGTGGAACGGAGAGTAGGAGATGGGAGAGAGGTTCAGGAGGGAGGAGACATATGTAAACCTGTGGCTCATTCACGTTGATGTTTGGCAACAACATTCTGTAAAGCAACTATCCTTCAATTGAAAGAAAAAGTCATGTTTGGACTTACCAAACAAGGTCTTGTGTACTTCTAGCATGGCCTTCTGTTTCGTGCTGCCATCCTTAATTCATTCTTCCATATCATTAAACAGACTAGTCAAGTTTTTGCCAAAAACATCTTGAGCTCCTGCATCATGCTGATCAACTGCCTTCTCTCGATCCAGTATAGAATGGAGACCAAAGAAATCTTTTGTCGATTCTTCAAGTGATTGAAGCCACTCTATGTGATTTTAAAAAATAAATGTGGATAAGACGGATATGACCAAAGCAATCTAATGACAATATCTGTGCTTCATTAAAGATCTGCAGAGAACTAGAAAATTTTTTGTTTCGTATCAGAAGAATTTTTTAAATCCACACCAACATTTCTTTCGCGTCCGCTAGCCATCTAGACAAGGAAAACTGATTTTACCAAACAATGTCCCTAGTTCTGCCCCCTCACCGTTTTATACCCAATATGTGTTACTCAGGCAGGAGACCCTGGTTCAATTCCTGGGTCAGGAAGATCTGCTGGAGAAGGGATAGGCTTCGCACTCCAGTATTAGTGGGCTTCCCTTGTGGCTCAGTTGGTAAAGAAACATTCCTCTGGACTAAGAGTAGCTCAACTCCTCTCAAAGCAAATACAGGATGGTAGTAACTATGCAGGACAAAGCTGATTCTGTATATTTATAGTACTCACTCATGAGCTTGACAGAGGTCCTAGATCTGTTACCACATTTTTTTTTTTTAAGTGATATCTGCATGTGCAGGTGAAAGTGGCTCAGTTCGTGCCTGACTCTTTGCAGCCCCAAGGACTATACAGTCCATGGAATTCTCTAGGCCAGAATACTGGAGTGGGTAGCCTATCCTTTCTCCAGCGGATCTTCCCGACCCAGGACTCAAAGCGGGGTCTCCTGCGTTGCAGGCAGATTCTTTAGCAACTGAGCTATTAGGGCTTCACTGGTGGCTCTGTTGCTAAAGAATATCTGCATAACTTTCTATCGATTTGGAATTAGCAATCTGTCTGTGAGCAGGGCCGGTCATAAGCAGCTTCTGTGAGAAAACAGAAGCATGTCTGCCTGACTTGCTTCTCTGGGGAGCTTTCACTGTTCTTGCGCTAGTGCACATGGCAAGTTTCTAAGTGAGAAAGTAATGGCTACTATCACAGCTGGCCACTGAGGTACTTAATGGCAGAGGCAATCCCAGCTCTTCCAAGCAGTAGACATCACGAAATCAGCTATTGTCATTGTAGCCAAGTTCCGTGAATTTGTGGTGTTATTTGCTGTGTTCTTCAAGAAGATGCCTTCGCCCTGCCAGTAAGACATATTTCCATAACACACAGCCATGCACTCAATCGATGTGCATCCTCCAGTAAAGCCCAGCCCCGATGTCTTAGAGGAGCCTCTCTGCCCATTGTCATAAACCAGTCTAATTTTGTGTGAGACCGTGAAAACTCAGTGTCTTTATTACGCTTGTGCTTCTGAGGGGAGGTCTGAGAAGGAACTTCTGAAGGTTTATTCCTACCAGTCGTTGTCATATTTATCGAGTCTTTATTTTATATTTTTTTCTTATTTTTTACTTCTACCAGTTTCTTGCTACCAGCCCGTCTCCCTCCAACCTCGTGCACACACGGTCAGTCATGGAATCCCGTGGACTTCAGCCCGCCAGACTCCTCTGCCCATGGAGTTTTCCAGGCAAGAATACCGGAGTGGGTTGCCATTTCCTTCTCCATGTGTGGAGTCTTTAAAGATTCCATCACTGAGGTGTTGCTTCTCCACTTGTACATGCCCTTCCTCCCTAAGTGCAGTAGAAGTCATCCCCACTTCCCAACATGTCTGTCTTCCGTCCTCTGGAGTATGTATTGCTTGAGCTCACCACAGCGTCACGATATTCTAGAAACCCTTCTGATTGCAGTCTCTTCGGGAGGTTACAAGTGCTTCAAACCTCAGAATTTTACAAAGCACTTTTTAGACCTCAGCTGAAAGGGAAGTCAACACTCAGTGACAGTCACAGGCTTCCATGGCCTGGACTTGATTATGGGCTGTGCTTTCATAATCATCGTGTTTCCGATACCAAGTAAGATGTCACTGAGAAATTTTTTTCTTTCTCATCATTGTATCTTTCATGTTTATTTAGATATATTATGGGTTTTCCTATATATCTTCCCTTAGGGATGAGGGTCTTAAGTCAGTAGAACTTACTACAACTGATTTCCAGGTAGCTGTGTTAGGACAGGAAAAAGAATGACGAGCTGCTGGATTCTTAAGGTTATGTATGAAAATATGATTCGTTTTACTGTGTGAAGTCATCCGATTCTAACTTTCTGAAGTAGGAATTCAGAAAAATCAAAAAAAATCGCCTAACTACTAGGCGGTCTCCCATCCAAGTACTGACCAGGCCCGAACCTGCTCAGTTTCCCAGATCACAGGAGAGAGGGCACGTTCAGGGTGGTATGGCCTTAGACCGAGTCGGCTGCCAGGCGCCCAAGGAGCCCCGCGTTGCGCCTCCCTTGCGGTCTGAGCTGCCGGTAGGGCCTGGGGCTGCAGTTCTCAAGCGGGCGCGCGCTGCACTTGAGCCGCAAGACCCGCGACTGGACTCCGGCCGGCCAGAGCCTGCAGCTCGGCGGCCAGCGGAGGGCGCCCCCGCTCCGCACACCGCGAGCCCAGGCCAGCACCCGTCTGGCATGGCCGGCCGGGGCCTGGCGTGCCTGCGGAACCTGGGGTGGGGGGAGGGGGGGTGGGCAGAGCAGCGAGGCCATCTCGGTGCCCCCTCACCCCCTGTCACCCACCATCCCGTTCGCTGATCAGGGTCAGGTGGCTCCGGACGAGCGGGGCTTCGGCCCGGTCCGAGGTCCCCGGAGCCTCCTGGGGCTTAGGGGCAGCCCAGCGGGGGCCCCAGGCGCCCGTCCTGCCGGCTGTGCAAACCCCCTGGAGCGCCTCAGCCCCGTCTTTTAGCACTACCGAGGCCCGCCCTGCCCCCACGCCGCGGGCCCAGCACAGGACCTTCCTGGGAGAGCAGACGAGCGACAGCCAGGGACACGGACAGGCACTCGCATGCACCCACGCCAGGTGAGACAGAGGCAGAAAGAGTCGAGAGTTCAGAGAGAGACTGGAAGACAGCGTGTGGGCAGTGGGGGCCTCGGGCAGGATGCTGGGCAGCTGCAGAAACCACCCGGCCCTGAGCAGCCAAAGCGATGGGGGTGGGGGGGGGCCACTGAGCAGCGGCGGACCTGGAGAGGCCCATGGTGGGAGGACACCTGAGACCTCCGCGCTCCGCGCACCGCCCCCTCCCCCCAACCCCCTGCACGCATGCCACGCCGGGGCGCTCTGACACTAGCTTCTCTGGAGTTTTGTCACTTGAATTTCTCTCCCTCTGCTTAACTGAGTGATGACAGTGTATTGAACAGCTAGGTCATTTCCAGATAAATTAAGCTTAGTGTTTCACAGGACACCCGGACATGTATGGAGAGACCAGCACGGATGCATGGACACCAACCTTGGTAACTGGACAACCAATGGGAAATTACTGTCTGACTCAGGAGAGAGAAAGAAACCCGAACAGATGGAATGAAATGAACAGAAACACAAGCTTTGCAACTCACACCCTAATTCAATTACCAGAAAATAAACAACACTATAACCATTTTAGAAAAACAATAGACCTCTCCATGACCTTTGGTCGGTTGAGGAGTTCAAACACACAGCAAAAAAAAGCCAACTTTTCCAAGTCGTGAATATGTTAGTTCACACATTGACTTTTACATTGATATGTGTAACAAATAAACTTAAAATCATTGACTCACTACGTAAGCATGGAAGTATTTTAAACATAAAATATATTCTATAGTATTCAGGAAGCACTTTGCACATCTGTAAGTGTATCAGACCAAAACTGGAACATAGTGGAAGAGTCAGGATAGTCTAAAAATGAATCCCTAACTAAAAGGAACACACAGGATTACTGTAGATAAAAAAGGTTAAAGAAGAGAAGGTAGAAATCAGTCAATAAATGTCTTAGAGGTCAGCTTAGAGTGACTAGCCTCTGCGTGACTCTTTAAATTTTTCATGTTTGCAGCTTCCAAATTTTCCATGGTGAGAATATTACTTTCGCCTCCAAACCAGAGTGACTTGGGGACACAAAGGTAGAAGTCGATAATTTTCTTTGCCTATGTCTGAATATTTACAGTCAGAGGTAGAAAAGGAGGAGTCTGTCCCTTGTCTACATGATGTCAATCCCCAGGTGTGGCATGTCCCCAGCCCTGGTTTAGCCATAAATGTTCCACCAGTAAAGATTTCTCTGAGACCAAATGCTCCCTAGCCCTGGAAAAGACAATATCCCTTAAAACCAGAAGCTCTTGAGGGTCTTAGACCATTAGTTAACAAATACCGAGATACTGGAACTCGAATCAGCTGTGAGTCCCCCTGCAACACCCCAATCTTGCCCGTTCAAAAACCAGATGGATCTTACCGATTCGTCCAGGATCTAAGAGCTGTTAATGAAGCTGTGGTTCCCATCCACCCCATAGTCCCAAACCCATATACCCTCCTATCCCAAGTCCCAGGAAATGCCAAGTACTTCTCAGTCTTGGACCTTCAAGGTGCTTTCTTTTGCATTCCTCTCCATCCTGAATCCCAAAAACACTTTGCTTTTGAGTGGCGGGACTTGGAAACAAGAGAGAAAATACAACTCTCGACTGGACTCGACTACCCCAAGGGTTTAGGGACAGCCCTCATATCTTCGGGACTTCCTCGGGGAGAGAACTAAGGGAATTAAATTTAACAAACAGTAGTCTAATACAGTATGTGGATGACTTGCTCATAGCTAGGCCAGATTTTACCAGCTCTCAAATGGACACTATTTAAAACGCTAACTTTCCTGTATGAAAAGGGTTATCGAGTATCCCCCAAGTAGGCTCAGATTAGCTTAACCCAAGTAAAATACCTTGGATTTATAATTACAGAGAGAAAAAGAATGCCTGACCCCGAGGGGAGATCCCTCATCTTAAATACCCCGTACCCCCAAACAAAACAGCAGCTTAGGGGATTTTTAGGAAGGACCAGGTTTTGCAGGATCTGGATTCCTAATTATGGCAATCTGGCCAGACCCCTATATGAAAATTTAAGGGGAAAAGAGGAACAGCCACTCGAATGGCATGAGACTTGCAAGGTGGCCTTTAATGCCCTAAAAGAGTCCATCACTACAGCCCCAGCTTTAGGCCTCCCCAACCTGGAGAAGCCTTTTAGACTCTATGTTTCTGGAAGGACAGGAACTGCTCTTGGGGTGTTAGAGCAGATGATGGGGCCCGTATTACAACCAGTGGCTTATCTCTCAAAATAACTAGATGAGGTGGCCAGAGGGTGGCCCACTTGCCTCTGGGCAGTAGCAGCCACCGCTCTTATGGTTAAGGAGGCATCTAAGCTGACCCTGGGTCAGCCCACCACAGTGTATACACCTCACCGGGTGCAAGCAGTCTTGGAAACGAAAGTGGACAGGTGGATGACAGGGGGAAGGATCACCCAATACCAAGCCCTCCTCCTTGACACTCCAGAAATAAAGTTGAGGGTCTGCCAGACTTTAAATCCAGCAACCTTACTGCCAGATCCCCCTACCTCCCCTCTGGATCACCAATGCATACAAATCACAGACGAGTTATACTCTTCTCTCCGGGACCTATCAGAGACACCTTTATCTGACCCAGAGGAAAACTGGCACACAGATGGCAGCAGTTTTGTAGAAAAGGGAGAGAGGAAAGCAGGATATGCTGTAGCGAGCCTGGAAGAAACTAAGGAAGGTGGGTCTCTTCCCCCAGACACCTCAGCCCAGAAAGCTCAACTTTTTGCCCTGACAAGAGCTTTGGAGTTAGGAGAAGGAAAGAGGATTAATGTGTGTATGGACTCTAAGTATGCTTTCCTCATTCTGCATGCCCGTGCAGCAATTTGGAAAGAAAGAGGGATGCTCAGTGCCCGAAGCTCTGCTATTAAACACAAAGAGCTCATTCTCAGGCTCCTGGAGGCAGTCAAACTTCCTGCAAAATTAGCTGTCATCCACTGCAAGAGTCACCAAAAGGGGCAAGAAAAAGAGGCTCAGGGAAATAGGAAAGCTCATCAAGAGGCAGGACGAGCTGCCGCGGAAGCAACCTCTGCCACTGCTATCTGCCCCCTTTTCCCCAAGGAAACCCTGACTCCAGATTTTACCCCAGGGGGACATTCCCGATATGCTGAGCGGGGCTAGGAGATTGGGTCACATGGGTGGTTTCAGCCTGATCAGGCCCTAATAATACTCCGTGATTCTCAGGTTTAAAACATTACTAACTCCTTACATAAGAGCACCCTTTTTTGGAAAAGATAATCTAGAAATCATGCTTAAGCCTATTCTCTCCCATCCCCAATTAGCTAAGGTTGTTAAACAGGTCACACAAAATTGTGACACCTGTCTAAAAAATATCCCAAAAACCAGACCTCCTCTAATTACACCTGTCCAACATCGGGGATCATACCCAGGAGCGGATTGTCAAGTAGAATTTACAGCCATGCCCAAGACCCAAGGGTTTTCTTATTTGCTAGTCTTTATAGACATATTCACAGGATGGATCGAAGCGTTCGCTACTGAGACAGAGAGAGCTACAGAAGTCTGTAAAGCTCTGCTGAAGGAGATAGTGCCTAGGTTTGGGCTGCCTCGGTCACTTCAGAGTGACAACGAGCTCTCACTTACAGCCACGATACCCCAGACCCTATCCGCATGCTTAGGCATAAAATACCATCTCCGCTCATCCTGGAGGCCTCAAGCTTCAGGAAAGGTAGAGAGAGCCAACCAGACTCTTAAAAGGGCTCTGGCTAAGCTATTTCAGAAACACATAATAAGTGGACTCATATGCTGCCCATAGCCCTCATGAGGATACGGACATCCCCCAAACGGCCACTATTGTTAAGTCCTTATGAAATGATGTATGGACGACCATTCTTAACTTCTGATTTGTTTCTTGACGAGGATGCCAATATACTCTTATAACATATAATTGACCTGGGAAAGTTTCCGCAAGAACTCCAACGATATGGAGAACAAACCACAGGAAGACTTGAAAAATCCCCAGGTAAAGCCAGGGGATCAAGTATCAGTAAAGACCTGGCAAGAAAAAGGGAGTCCAAACCAGCTGTCCGAGAAATGGACAGGGCCATATCAGGTTGTTCTAGTGACTTCAACTGCTGTAAAAGTGAAGGGTCTATCTGCCTGGGTCCACAATTCTAGAATAAAACCCTATGGCCTACAGGAGGGGGAGACAGAAACTGAGACTCCAAAGCCAGAGGACATCTATTCCTGTGAACCTCTTGAAGATCTCAGGCTCTTGTTCAAGCAGAACCCCATCAATCCTGCCTCAGATAAGTAAAATGCATCATATGATGTTCTTCCTCTTTCTAATCATATCTCCCTGTATGGCTATTGATCTCTCTGTAAACGAGGCATGTTCACTTGCAAACCACACTGCTTCTCAACTGAACTTAAGCAGCCTGGGCTGCATCTGCATTAATGACAAAGGTTGGGGGTATGTCCAACCCATCCCAGGGTATCACTATCAAAGGCCCACCCTTCCAGCCGAGCTATGGGCTGTTACTCAGCGCCCCCATGTGGTCGTAATATGGCCTTTTGGGGAAAGGGGGAAAAAAAACTTCATGTCTTGGTACCAGCAACAACTGTCTCTATTTACCCCCTGGATGACATCTGCAATCCCACCTGAGCCCTTATTTTCTCTCATGACTAACATCCCCCAAATGACCTTCCCTCTCTTTCTAAAAAGCCACTCCCTAACAGGGGTGTCAGTGAGAAATCTAGATGACTCACAATGTGGGGTGACCGTCACTGTTGAAACTGATGGGAAAAACCGGGACAGGCCCTGCAGCTGGGAGACCAGCCGACGCCACCCAAGGGCAGCACCTGCCTGGCCCGGCCCGGGGCGCTTCCCGGACCCCGAGCGGCCTGGCGAGGCTGCGGGAGCTCTGGCGGGGTTTGGCGAGGGGGGTGGCTTGAGCGGGGAGGACGTCTCGGTGCCCCCCCAACCCCGCCCCCCACCATCCCGTTCGCTGCTCAGGGTAATGTGGCTCTGGACGAGCGGGGCGTCGGCCCGGGGCCGAGGTCCCCAGAGCCTCCTGCGGGCTTAGGGGCAGCCCAGCCGGGGCCCCAGGCGCCCATCCTGCCGGCTGTGCAAACCCCCTGGAGTGCCTCAGCCCCGCCCTGTCCCCAAACCAAGGCCCGCCCTGCCCCCACGCCACGGGCCCAGCACAGGACCTTCCTGAGAGAGCGGACGAGCGACAGCCAGGCACACGGACAGGCACTCGCACGCACCCACACCAGGTGAGACAGAGGCAGAAAGAGTCGAGGGTTCAGAGAGAGACTGGAAGACAGTGTGTGGGCAGGGGGGGCCTCGGGCAGGATGCCGGGCAGCTGAAGAGACCACCCGGCCCTGAGCAGCCAAAGCGATGGGGGCGGGGGGAGGCCACTGAGCAGAGGCGGTCCTGGAGAGGCCCAGGGTGGGAGGACACCTGAGATCTCCGCGCTCCGCGCCCCGCCCCCCCGCCCTCCAACCCCCTGTACGCATGCCACGCCGGGACGCTCTGACACTAGCTTCTCTGGAGTTTTGTCACTTGAATTTCTCTCCCTCTGCTCAACTGAGTGATGACAGTGTATTGAACAGCTAGGTCATTTCCAAATAAATTAAGCTTAGTGTTTCACAGGACACCCGGACATGTATGGAGAGACCAGCACGGATGCATGGACACCAACCTTGGTAACTGGACAACCAATGGGAAATTACTGTCTGACTCAGGAGAGAGAAAGAAACCCGAACAGATGGAATGAAATGAACAGAAACACAGGCTTTGCAACTCACACCTAATTCAATTACCAGAAAATAAACAACACTATAACCATTTTAGAAAAACAATAGACCTCTCCATGACCTTTGGTCGGGTGAGGAGTTCAAACACACAGCAAGAAAAAGCCAACTTTTCAAGTCGTGAATATGTAAGTTCACACATTGACTTTTACTTTGAAATGTGTAACAAATAAACTTAAAATCATTGACTCAATACATAAGCATGGAAGTATTTTAAATATAAAATATGTTCTATAGTATTCAGGAAGCACTTGGCACATCTCTAAGTGTATCAGACCCAAAACTGGAACGTAGTGGAAGAGTCAGGATAGTCTAAAAATGAATCCCTAACTAAAAGGAACACACAGGATTACTGTAGATAAAAAAGGTTAAAGAATAGAAGCTAGAAATCAGTCAATAAATGTCTTAGGGGTTAGCTTAGAGTGACTAGCCTCTGCGTGACTCTTTAAATTTTTCATGTTTGCAGCTTCCAAATTTTCCATTTTGAGAATAATTCTTTCGCCTCCAAACCAGAGTGACTTGGGGACACAAAGGTAGAAGTCGATAATTTTCTTTGCCTATGTCTGAATATTTACAGTCAGAGGTAGAAAAGGAGGAGTCTGTCCATTGTCTAGATGATGTCAATCCCCAGGTGTGGGATGTCTCCAGCCCTGGTTTAGCCATAAATGTTCCACCAGTAAAGATTTCTCTGAGACCAAATGCTCCCTAGCCCTGGAAAAGACAATATCCCTTAAAACCAGTAGCCCTTGAGGGTCTTAGACCATTAGTTAACAAATACCGAGATACTGGAACTCGAATCAGCTGTGAGTCCCCCTGCAACACCCCAATCTTGCCCGTTCAAAAACCAAATGTATCTTACCGATTCGTCCAGGATCTAAGAGCTGTTAATGAAGCTGTGGTTCCCATCCACCCCATAGTCCCAAACCCATATACCCTCCTATCCCAAGTCCCAGGAAATGCCAAGTACTTCTCAGTCTTGGACCTTCAAGGTGCTTTCTTTTGCATTCCTCTCCATCCTGTATCCCAAAAACTCTTTGCTTTTGAGTGGCGGGACTTGGAAACAAGAGAGACCATACAACTCTCAACTGGACTCGACTACCCCAAGGGTTTAGGGACAGCCCTCATATCTTCGGGACTTCCTCGGGGAGAGAACTAAGGGAATTAACTTTAACAAACAGTAGTCTAATACAGTATGTGGATGACTTGCTCATAGCTAGGCCAGATTTTACCAGCTCTCAAATTGACACTATTTAAAACGCTAACATTCCTGTATGAAAAGGGTTATCGAGTATCCCCCAAGTAGGCTCAGATTAGCTTAACCCAAGTAAAATACCTTGGATTTATAATTACGGAGAGAAAAAGAATGCCTGACCCCGAGGGGAGATCCCTCTTCTTAAATACCCCGTACCCCCAAACAAAACAACAGCTTAGGGGATTTTTAGGAAGGACCAGGTTTTGCAGGATCTGGATTCCTAATTATGGCAATCTGGCCAGACCCCTATATGAAAATTTAAGGGGGAAAGAGGAAGAGCCACTCGACTGGCATGAGACCTGCAAGGTGGCCTTTAATGCCCTAAAAGAGTCCATCACTACAGCCCCAGCTTTAGGCCTCCCCAACCTGGAGAAACCTTTTAGACTCTATGTTTCTGGAAGGACAGGAACTGCTCTTGGGGTGTTAGAGCAGATGATGGGGCCCGTATTACAACCTGTGGCTTATCTCTCAAAATAACTAGATGAGGTGGCCAGAGGGTGGCCCACTTGCCTCCGGGCAGTAGCAGCCACCGCTCTTATGGTTAAAAAGGCATCTAAGCTGACCCTGGGTCAGCCCACCACAGTGTATACGCCTCACCGGGTGCAAGCAGTCTTGGAAATGAAAGGGGACAGGTGGATGACAGGGGGAAGGATCACCCAATACCAAGCCCTCCTCCTTGACACTCCAGAAATAAAGTTGAGGGTCTGCCAGACTTTAAATCCAGCAACCTTACTGCCAGATCCCCCTACCTCCCCTCTGGATCACCAATGCATACAAATCACAGGCGAGTTATACTCTTCTCGCCGGGACCAATCAGAGACACCTTTATCTGACCCAGAGGAAAACTGGCACACAGATGGCAGCAGTTTTGTAGAAAAGGGAGAGAGGAAAGCAGGATATGCTGTAGCAAGCCTGGAAGAAACTAAGGAAAGTGGGTCTCTTTCCCCAGACACCTCAGCCCAGAAAGCTGAACTTTTTGCCCTGACAAGAGCTTTGGAGTTAGGAGAAGGAAAGAGGATTAATGTGTGTATGGACTCTAAGAATGCTTTCCTCATTCTGCATGCCCGTGCAGCAATTTGGAAAGAAAGAGGGATGCTCAGTGCCCGAAGCTCTGCTATTAAACACAAAGAGCTCATTCTCAGGCTCCTGGAGGCAGTCAAACTTCCTGCAAAATTAGCTGTCATCCACTGCAAGAGTCACCAAAAGGGGCAAGAAAAAGAGGCTCAGGGAAATAGGAAAGCTGATCAAGAGGCAGGATGAGCTGCCGGGGAAGCTACCTCTGACACTGTTATCTGCCCCCTCTTCCCCAAGGAAACCCTGACTCCAGATTTTACCCCAGGGGGACATTCCCGATATGCTGAGCGGGGCTGGGAGATTGGGTCACATGGGTGGTTTCAGCCTGATCAGGCCCAAATAATACTCCCTGATTCTCAGGTTTAAAACATTACTAACTCCTTACATATGAGCACCCATTTTGGAAAAGATAATCTAGAAATCTTGCTTAAGCCTATTCTCTCCCATCCCCAGTTAGCTAAGGTTGTTAAACAGGTCACACAAAATTGTGACACCTGTCTAAAAAATAACCCAAAAACCAGACCTCTTCTAATTACACCTGTCCAACATCGGGGATCATACCCAGGAGCGGACTGGCAAGTAGAATTTACAGCCATGCCCAAGACCCAAGGGTTTTCTTACTTGCTAGTCTTTATTGACACATTCACAGGATGGATCGAAGCGCTCCCTACTGAGACTGAGAGAGCTACAGAAGTCTGTAAAGCTCTGCTGAAGGAGATAGTGCCTAGGTTTGGGCTGCCTCGGTCACTTCAGAGTGACAACGGGCCCTCACTTACAGCCACGATACCCCAGAACCTAGCCGCATGCTTAGGCATAAAATACCGGCTCCCCTCATCCTGGAGGCCTCAAGCTTCAGGAAAGGTAGAGAGAGCCAACCAGACTCTTAAAAGGTCTCTGGCTAAGCTATGTCAGAAACACATAATAAGTGGACACATATGCTGCCCATAGCCCTCATGAGGCTACGGACATCCCCCAAACGGCCACTATTGTTAAGTCCTTATGAAATGATGTATGGACGACCATTCTTAACTTCTGAATTGTTTCTTGACGAGGATGCCAATATACTCTTATAACATATAATTGACCTGGGAAAGTTTCCGCAAGAACTCCAACGATATGGAGAACAAACCACAGGAAGACTTGAAAAATCCCCAGGTAAAGCCAGGGGATCAAGTATCAGTAAAGACCTGGCAAGAAAAAGGGAGTCCAAACCAGCTGTCCGAGAAATGGACAGGGCCATATCAGGTTGTTCTAGTGACTTCAACTGCTGTAAATGTGAAGGGTCTATCTGCCTGGGTCCACAATTCTAGAATAAAACCCTATGGCCTACAGGAGGGGGAGACAGAAACTGAGACTCCACAGCCAGAGGACATCTATTCCTGTGAACCTCTTGAAGATCTCAGGCTCTTGTTCAAGCAGAACCCCATCAATCCTGCCTCAGATAAGTAAAATGCATCATATGATGTTCTTCCTCTTTCTAATCATATCTCCCTGTATGGCTATTGATCTCTCTGTAAACGAGGCATGTTCACTTGCAAACCACACTGCTTCTCAACTGAACTTAAGCAGCCTGGGCTGCATCTGCATTAATGACAAAGGTTGGGGGTATGTCCAACCCATCCCAGGGTATCACTATCAAAGGCCCACCCTTCCAGCCGAGCTATGGGCTGTTACTCAGCGCCCCCATGTGGTCGTAATATGGCCTTTTGGGGAAAGGGGGA
This sequence comes from Muntiacus reevesi, assembly GCF_963930625.1. NCBI lineage: Eukaryota > Metazoa > Chordata > Mammalia > Artiodactyla > Cervidae > Muntiacus > Muntiacus reevesi. The sequence continues at coordinate 545,045 of NW_027077898.1, read as the reverse complement.
AAAAAAACTTCATGTCTTGGTACCAGCAACAACTGTCTCTATTTACCCCCTGGATGACATCTGCAATCCCACCTGAGCCCTTATTTTCTCTCATGACTAACATCCCCCAAATGACCTTCCCTATCTTTCTAAAAAGCCACTCCCTAACAGGGGTGTCAGTGAGAAATCTAGATGACTCACAATGTGGGGTGACCGTCACTGTTGAAACTGATGGGAAAAACCGGGACAGGCCCTGCAGCTGGGAGACCAGCCGACGCCACCCAAGGGCAGCACCTGCCTGGCCCGGCCCGGGGCGCTTCCCGGACCCCGAGCGGCCTGGCGAGGCTGCGGGAGCTCTGGCGGGGTTTGGCGAGGGGGGTGGCTTGAGCGGGGAGGACGTCTCGGTGCCCCCCCAACCCCGCCCCCCACCATCCCGTTCGCTGCTCAGGGTAATGTGGCTCTGGACGAGCGGGGCGTCGGCCCGGGGCCGAGGTCCCCAGAGCCTCCTGCGGGCTTATAGGCAGCCCAGCCGGGGCCCCAGGCGCCCATCCTGCCGGCTGTGCAAAACCCCTGGAGTGCCTCAGCCCCGCCCTGTCCCCAAACCGAGGCCCGCCCTGCCCCCACGCCACGGGCCCAGCACAGGACCTTCCTGAGAGAGCGGACGAGTGACAGCCAGGCACACGGACAGGCACTCGCACGCACCCACACCAGGTGAGACAGAGGCAGAAAGAGTCGAGGGTTCAGAGAGAGACTGGAAGACAGTGTGTGGGCAGGGGGGGCCTCGGGCAGGATGCCGGGCAGCTGAAGAGACCACCCGGCCCTGAGCAGCCAAAGCGATGGGGGCGGGGGGAGGCCACTGAGCAGAGGCGGTCCTGGAGAGGCCCAGGGTGGGAGGACACCTGAGATCTCCGCGCTCCGCGCCCCGCCCCCCCGCCCTCCAACCCCCTGTACGCATGCCACGCCGGGACGCTCTGACACTAGCTTCTCTGGAGTTTTGTCACTTGAATTTCTCTCCCTCTGCTCAACTGAGTGATGACAGTGTATTGAACAGCTAGGTCATTTCCAAATAAATTAAGCTTAGTGTTTCACAGGACACCCGGACATGTATGGAGAGACCAGCACGGATGCATGGACACCAACCTTGGTAACTGGACAACCAATGGGAAATTACTGTCTGACTCAGGAGAGAGAAAGAAACCCGAACAGATGGAATGAAATGAACAGAAACACAGGCTTTGCAACTCACACCTAATTCAATTACCAGAAAATAAACAACACTATAACCATTTTAGAAAAACAATAGACCTCTCCATGACCTTTGGTCGGGTGAGGAGTTCAAACACAGAGCAAGAAAAAGCCAACTTTTCCAAGTCGTGAATATGTAAGTTGACACATTGACTTTTACTTTGAAATGTGTAACAAATAAACTTAAAATCATTGACTCAATACATAAGCATGGAAGTATTTTAAATATAAAATATGTTCTATAGTATTCAGGAAGCACTTGGCACATCTCTAAGTGTATCAGACCCAAAACTGGAACGTAGTGGAAGAGTCAGGATAGTCTAAAAATGAATCCCTAACTAAAAGGAACACACAGGATTACTGTAGATAAAAAAGGTTAAAGAAGAGAAGCTAGAAATCAGTCAATAAATGTCTTAGGGGTTAGCTTAGAGTGACTAGCCTCTACGTGACTCTTTAAATTTTTCATGTTTGCAGCTTCCAAATTTTCCATTTTGAGAATAATTCTTTCGCCTCCAAACCAGAGTGACTTGGGGACACAAAGGTAGAAGTCGATAATTTTCTTTGCCTATGTCTGAATATTTACAGTCAGAGGTAGAAAAGGAGGAGTCTGTCCATTGTCTAGATGATGTCAATCCCCAGGTGTGGGATGTCTCCAGCCCTGGTTTAGCCATAAATGTTCCACCAGTAAAGATTTCTCTGAGACCAAATGCTCCCTAGCCCTGGAAAAGACAATATCCCTTAAAACCAGTAGCTCTTGAGGGTCTTAGACCATTAGTTAACAAATACCGAGATACTGGAACTCGAATCAGCTGTGAGTCCCCCTGCAACACCCCAATCTTGCCCGTTCAAAAACCAAATGTATCTTACCGATTCGTCCAGGATCTAAGAGCTGTTAATGAAGCTGTGGTTCCCATCCACCCCATAGTCCCAAACCCATATACCCTCCTATCCCAAGTCCCAGGAAATGCCAAGTACTTCTCAGTCTTGGACCTTCAAGGTGCTTTCTTTTGCATTCCTCTCCATCCTGTATCCCAAAAACTCTTTGCTTTTGAGTGGCAGGACTTGGAAACAAGAGAGACCATACAACTCTCAACTGGACTCGACTACCCCAAGGGTTTAGGGACAGCCCTCATATCTTCGGGACTTCCTCGGGGAGAGAACTAAGGGAATTAACTTTAACAAACAGTAGTCTAATACAGTATGTGGATGACTTGCTCATAGCTAGGCCAGATTTTACCAGCTCTCAAATTGACACTATTTAAAACGCTAACATTCCTGTATGAAAAGGGTTATCGAGTATCCCCCAAGTAGGCTCAGATTAGCTTAACCCAAGTAAAATACCTTGGATTTATAATTACGGAGAGAAAAAGAATGCCTGACCCCGAGGGGAGATCCCTCTTCTTAAATACCCCGTACCCCCAAACAAAACAACAGCTTAGGGGATTTTTAGGAAGGACCAGGTTTTGCAGGATCTGGATTCCTAATTATGGCAATCTGGCCAGACCCCTATATGAAAATTTAAGGGGGAAAGAGGAAGAGCCACTCGACTGGCATGAGACCTGCAAGGTGGCCTTTAATGCCCTAAAAGAGTCCATCACTACAGCCCCAGCTTTAGGCCTCCCCAACCTGGAGAAACCTTTTAGACTCTATGTTTCTGGAAGGACAGGAACTGCTCTTGGGGTGTTAGAGCAGATGATGGGGCCCGTATTACAACCTGTGGCTTATCTCTCAAAATAACTAGATGAGGTGGCCAGAGGGTGGCCCACTTGCCTCCGGGCAGTAGCAGCCACCGCTCTTATGGTTAAAAAGGCATCTAAGCTGACCCTGGGTCAGCCCACCACAGTGTATACGCCTCACCGGGTGCAAGCAGTCTTGGAAATGAAAGGGGACAGGTGGATGACAGGGGGAAGGATCACCCAATACCAAGCCCTCCTCCTTGACACTCCAGAAATAAAGTTGAGGGTCTGCCAGACTTTAAATCCAGCAACCTTACTGCCAGATCCCCCTACCTCCCCTCTGGATCACCAATGCATACAAATCACAGGCGAGTTATACTCTTCTCGCCGGGACCTATCAGAGACACCTTTATCTGACCCAGAGGAAAACTGGCACACAGATGGCAGCAGTTTTGTAGAAAAGGGAGAGAGGAAAGCAGGATATGCTGTAGCAAGCCTGGAAGAAACTAAGGAAAGTGGGTCTCTTTCCCCAGACACCTCAGCCCAGAAAGCTGAACTTTTTGCCCTGACAAGAGCTTTGGAGTTAGGAGAAGGAAAGAGGATTAATGTGTGTATGGACTCTAAGTATGCTTTCCTCATTCTGCATGCCCGTGCAGCAATTTGGAAAGAAAGAGGGATGCTCAGTGCCCGAAGCTCTGCTATTAAACACAAAGAGCTCATTCTCAGGCTCCTGGAGGCAGTCAAACTTCCTGCAAAATTAGCTGTCATCCACTGCAAGAGTCACCAAAAGGGGCAAGAAAAAGAGGCTCAGGGAAATAGGAAAGCTGATCAAGAGGCAGGATGAGCTGCCGGGGAAGCTACCTCTGACACTGCTATCTGCCCCCTCTTCCCCAAGGAAACCCTGACTCCAGATTTTACCCCAGGGGGACATTCCCGATATGCTGAGCGGGGCTGGGAGATTGGGTCACATGGGTGGTTTCAGCCTGATCAGACCCAAATAATACTCCCTGATTCTCAGGTTTAAAACATTACTAACTCCTTACATATGAGCACCCATTTTGGAAAAGATAATCTAGAAATCTTGCTTAAGCCTATTCTCTCCCATCCCCAGTTAGCTAAGGTTGTTAAACAGGTCACACAAAATTGTGACACCTGTCTAAAAAATAACCCAAAAACCAGACCTCTTCTAATTACACCTGTCCAACATCGGGGATCATACCCAGGAGCGGACTGGCAAGTAGAATTTACAGCCATGCCCAAGACCCAAGGGTTTTCTTACTTGCTAGTCTTTATTGACACATTCACAGGATGGATCGAAGCGCTCCCTACTGAGACTGAGAGAGCTACAGAAGTCTGTAAAGCTCTGCTGAAGGAGATAGTGCCTAGGTTTGGGCTGCCTCGGTCACTTCAGAGTGACAACGGGCCCTCACTTACAGCCACGATACCCCAGAACCTAGCCGCATGCTTAGGCATAAAATACCGGCTCCGCTCATCCTGGAGGCCTCAAGCTTCAGGAAAGGTAGAGAGAGCCAACCAGACTCTTAAAAGGTCTCTGGCTAAGCTATGTCAGAAACACATAATAAGTGGACACATATGCTGCCCATAGCCCTCATGAGGCTACGGACATCCCCCAAACGGCCACTATTGTTAAGTCCTTATGAAATGATGTATGGACGACCATTCTTAACTTCTGATTTGTTTCTTGACGAGGATGCAAATACACTCTTAAAACATATAATTGACCTGGGAAGGTTTCAGCAAGAACTCCAACGGTTTGGAGAACAAACCACAGGAAGACTTGAAATATCCCCAGGTAAAGCCAGGGGATCAAGTATCAGTAAAGACCTGGCAAGAAAAAGTGAGTCTAAACCAGCTGTCCAAGAAATGGACAGGGCCATATCAGGTTGTTCTAGTGACTTCAACTGCTGTAAAAGTGAAGGGTCTATCTGCCTGGGTCCACAATTCTAGAATAAAACCCTATGGCCTTCAGGAGGGGGAGACAGAAACTGAGACTCCAAAGCCAGAGGACAGCTATTCCTGTAAACCTGTTGAAGATCTCAGGCTCTTGTTCAAGCAGAACCCCATCAATCCTGCCTCAGATAAGTAAAATGCATCATATGATGTTCTTCCTCTTTCTAATCATATCTCCCTGTATGGCTATTGATCTCTCCCTAAACGAGGCATGTTCACTTGCAAACCACACTGCTTCTCAACTCAACCTAACCAGCCCGGGCTGCATCTGCATTAATGACAAAGGTTGGGGGTGTGTCCAACCCATCCCATGGTATCACTATCAAAGGCCCTCCCTTCCAGCCGAGCTATGGGCTGTTACTCAGCGCCCCCATGTCGTCGTAGTATGACCTTTTGGGAAAAGGGGGAAAAAAAAACTTCATGTCTTGGTACCAGCAACAACTGTCTCTATTTACCCCCTGGATGACATCTGCAATCCCACCTGAGCCCTTATTTTCTCTCATGACTAACATCCCCCAAGGGACCTTCCCTATCTCTCTAAAAAGCCACTCCCTAACAGGGGTGTCAGTGAGAAATCTAGACGACTCACAATGTGGGGTGACCGTCACTGTTGAAACTGATGGGAAAATCCGGGACAGGCCCTGCAGCTGGGAGACCAGCCGACGCTACCCCCGGCCAGCACCTGCCTGGCCCGGCCCGGGGCGCTTCCCGGACCCTGAGCGGCCTGGCGAGGCTGCGGGAGCTCTGGCGGGGGTTGGGGAGAGGGGTGGCTTGAGCGGGGAGGACGTCTCGGTGCCCCCCCACCCCCCGCACCCCACCATCCCGTTCGCTGCTCAGGGTCACGTGGCTCCGGACGAGCGGGGCGTCGGCCCGGGGCCGCGGTCCCCGGAGCCTCCTGCGGGCTTAGGGGCAGCCCAGCCGGGGCCCCAGGCGCCCATCCTGCCAGCTGTGCAAACCCCCTGGAGTGCCTCAGCCCCGCCCTGTCCCCAAACCGAGGCCGGCCCTGCCCCCACGCCACAGGCCCAGCACAGGACCTTCCTGAGAGAGCGGACGAGCGACAGCCAGGCACATGGACAGGCACTCGCACGCACCCACGTCAGGTGAGACAGAGGCAGAAAGAGATGAGGGTTCAGAGAGACACCGGAAGACAGCGTGTGGGCAGGGGGGGCTTCGGGCAGAATGCCGGGCAGCTTCAGAGACCACCCGGCCCTGAGCAGCAAATGCGATGGGGGCGGGGGGAGGCTGCCGAGCAGAGGCAGGCCTGCAGAGGCCCAGGTTGGGAGGGCACCTGAGATATCCGCGGTCCGGGCCCCTCCCACCACAACCCCCTGAACGCACGCCCCTCTCCGACGAAAGCTTCTCTGGAGTTTGATCCCCTGAATTTCTATCCTTGTGCTCAACTGAGTGATGACAGTATATTGCACAGCTAGGTCATTTCCAAATAAATTAAGCTTAGTGTTTCACAGGACACCCGGACATGAATGCAGAGACCAGCACGGATGCATGGACACCAACCTTGGTAACTGGACAACCAATGGGAAATTACTCTCTGACTCAGGAGAGAGAAAGAAACCCGAACAGATGGAAAAATTGAACAGAAACACAAACTTTGCAACTCACACCCCAATTCCATTACCGAAAAAAACAACAACACTATAACCATTTTAGAAAAACAATAGACCTCTCCATGACCTTTGGTCCGGTGAGGAATTCTTACACACAACAAAAAAAGCCACCTTTTCCAAATCGAGAATATGTTAGTTCACACATTGATTTTACATTGAAATGTGTAACAAATAAACTTAAAATCATTGACTCACTACATACGCATGGAAGTATTTTAAACATAAAATATGCTCTATAGAATTCAGGAAGCACTTGGCACATCTGTAAGTGTATCAGACTCCAAACTGGAACTTAATGGAAGAGTCAGGATAGTCTAAAAATGAATCCCTAACTAAAAGGAATACACAGGATTACGTAGATCAAAAAGGTTAAAGAAGAGAAGCTAGAAATCAGTCAATAAATGTTTTAGGGGTTAGCCTAGAGTGACTAGCCTCTGCGTTACTTTTTAAAATTTTCATGTTTGCATCTTCCAAATTTTCCATGCTGAGAATAATACTTTCATATCAGTTTCGAGATCAGTCTCACACTAAAGACAGTAAGAGTGGAATAAGAAATAAGAAATGCTTGTGGGGGGGGGGAAGAAATGCTTGAACTAAAGGTGGTACTGATGAAATTATTTGCAGGGCAGCCAAGGAGTCACAGATGTAGAGAACAGACTTATGGACACGGGCAGGGGGGAGGAAGGAGAGGGTGAGATGAATGCAGAGGAACATGGAAACATAGTACCATACGTTAAAAGAGATGCCAATGCAATTTGCTGTATGACTCAGGGGACTCAAAAAGGGGCTCTGCAACAAGCTAGAGGGGTGGAATGGGGAGGAGGAGACGGGAGAGAGGTTCAGGAGGGAGGAGACATATCTGTGGCTCATTCACGTTGATGTTTGGCAACAAAATTCTGTAAAGCAACTATCCTTCAATTGAAAGAAAAAGTCATGTTTGGACTTACCAAACAAGGTCTTGTGTACTTCTAGCATGGCCTTCTGTTTCGTGCTGCCATCCTTAATTCATTCTTCCATATCATTAAACAGACTAGTCAAGTTTTTGCCAAAAACATCTTGAGCTCCTGCATCATGCTGATCAACTGCCTTCTCTCGATCCAGTATAGAATGGAGACCAAAGAAAACTTTTGTCATTTCTTCAAGTGATTGAAGCCACTCTATGTGATTTTAAAAAATAAATGTGGATAAGACGGATATGACCAAAGCAATCTAATGATAATATCTGTGCTTCATTAAAGACTTCCGCAGAGAACTAGTAAATTTTTTGTATAGTATCAGAAGAATTTTTTAAATCCACACCAACATTTCTTTCGCCTCCGCTAGCCATCTAGACAAGGAAAACTGATTTTACCAATCAATGTCCCTAGTTCTGCTCCCTCACCGATTTTTACGCAATATGTGTTACTCAGGCAGGAGACCCATGTTCAATTCCTGGGTCAGGAAGATCCGCTGGAGAAGGGATAGGCTACCCACTCCAGGATTAGTGGGCTTCCCTTGTGGCTCAGTTGGTAAAGAATCATTCCTCTGTACCAAGAGTAGCTCAACTCCTCTCAAAGCAAATACAGGACGGTAGTAACTATGCAGGACAAAGCTGATTCTGTACATTTATACTACTCCCTCATGAGCTTGACAGAGGTTCTAGATCTGTTACCACATTTTTTTTTTTTTAAGTGATATCCGCATGTGCAGGTGAAAGTGGCTCAGTTCGTGCCTGACTCTTTGCGGCCCCAAGGACTACACAGTCCATGGAATTCTCTAGGCCAGAATACTGGAGTGGGTAGCCTATCCCTTCTCCAGGGGATCTTCCCGACCCAGGACTCAAAGCGGGGTCTCCTGCGTTGCAGGCAGATTCTTTAGCAACTGAGCTTGTAGGGCTTCCCTGGTGGCTCAGTTGCTAAAGAATATCTGCATAACTGTCTATCGGTTTGGAATTAGCAATCTGTCTGTGAGCAGGGCCGGTCATAAGCAGCTTCTGTGAGAAAACAGAAGCATGTCTGCCTGACTTGCTTCTCTGGGGAGCATTCACTGTTCTTGCGCTAGTGCACATGGCAAGTTTCTAAGTGAGAAAGTAATGGCTATTATCACAGCTGGCCACTGAGGTACTTAATGGCAGAGGCAATCCCAGCTCTGCCAAGCAGTAGCCATCACGAAATCAGCTATTGTCATTGTAGCCAAGTTCCGTGAATTTGTGGTGTTATTTGCTGTGTTCTTCAAGAAGATGCCTTCGCCCTGCCAGTAAGACATATTTCCATAACACACAGCCATGCACTCAATTGATGTGCATCCTCCAGTAAAGCCCAGCCACGATGTCTTAGAGGAGCCTCTCAGCCCAATGTCATAAGCCAGTCTAATTTTGTGTGAGACCGTGAAAACTCAGTGTCTTTATTACGCTTGTGCTTCTGACGGGAGGTCTGAGAAGGCACTTCTGAAGGTTTATTCCTACCAGTCGTTGTCATATTTATCGAGTCTTTATTTTATATTTTTTTCTTATTTTTTACTTCTACCAGTTTCTTGCTACCAACCCGTCTCCCTCCACCCTCGTGCACACACGGTCAGTCATGGAATCCCGTGGACTTCAGCCCGCCAGACTCCTCTGCCCATGGAGTTTTCCAGGCAAGAATACTGGAGTTGGTTGCCATTTCCTTCTCCATGTATGGAGTCTTTAAAGATTCCTTCACTGAGGTGTTGCTTCTCTACTTGTACATGCCCTTCCTCCCTAAGTGCAGTAGAAGTCATCCCCACTTCCCAACATGTCTGTCTTCCGTCCTCTGGAGTATATATTGCTTGAGCTCACCACAGCGTCAGGATATTCTAGAAACCCTTCTGATTGCAGTCTGTTCGGGAGGTTACAAGTGCTTCAAACCTCAGAATTTTACAAAGCACTTTTTAGACCTCAGCTGAAAGGGAAGTCAACACTCAGTGACAGTCACAGGCTTCCATGGCCTGGACTTGATTATGGGCTGTGCTTTCATAATCATCGTGTTTCCGATACCAACTAAGATGTCACTGAGAAACTTTTTTCTTTCTCATCATTGTATCTTTAATGTTTATTTAGATATATTATGGGTTTTCCTATATATCTTCCCTTAGGGATGAGGGTCTTAAGTCAGTAGAACTTACTACAACTGATTTCCAGGTAGCTGTGTTAGGACAGGAAAAAGAATGACCAGCTGCTGGATTCTTAAGATTATGTATGAAAACATGATTCGTTTTACTGTGTGAAGTCATCCGATTCTAACTTTCTGAAGTAGGAATTCAGAAAAATCAAAAAAAATCGCCTAAATACTAGGCGGTCTCCCATCCAAGTACTGACCAGGCCCGACCCTGCTCAGTTTCCCAGATCACAGGAGAGAGGGCACATTCAGAGTGGTATGGCCTTAGACCGAGGCAGCTGCCAGGCGCCCCAGGAGCCCCGCGTTGCGCCTCCCTTGCGGTCTGACCTGCCGGTCGGGCCTGGGGCTGCAGTTCTCCAGCGGTCGCGCGCTGCACTTGAGCCGCACGACCCGCGACTGGACTCCGGCCGGCCAGAGCCTGCAGCTTGGCGGCCAGCGGAGGGCGCCCCGGCTCCGCACACCGCGAGCCCAGGCCAGAACCCGTCTGGCTCGGCCAGCCGGGGCCTGGCGTGCCTGCGGAACCTGGGGTGGGGGGAGGGGGGGTGGGCAGAGCATCGAGGACATCTGGGTGCCCCCTCACCCCCTGTCACCCACCATCCCGTTCGCCGCTCAGGGTCAGGTGGCTCCGGACGAGCGGGGCTTCGGCCCGGGTACGCGGTCCCCGGAGCCTCCTGGGGCTTAGGGGCAGCCCAGCCGGGGCACCAGGCGCCCGTCCTGCCGGCTGTGCAAACCCCCTGGAGTGCCTCAGCCCCGTCATTTCGCCCTACCGAGGCCCGCCCTGCCCCCACTCCGCGGGCTCAGCAGAGGACCTTCCTGGGAGAGCAGACGAGCGACACCCAAGGACACGGACAGGCACTCGCACGCACCCACGCCAGGTGAGACAGAGGCAGAAAGAGTCAAGGGTTCAGAGAGAGACTGGAAGACAGGGTGTGGGCAGGGGGGGCCTCGGGCAGGATGCCGGACAGCTGCAGAGACCACCCGGCCCTGAGCAGCCAAAGCGATGGGGGCGGGGGGAGGCCACTGAGCAGCGGCGGACCTGGAGAGGCCCATGGTGGGAGGACACCTGAGACCTCCGCGCTCCGCGCTCCGTGCACCGCCCTCTCCCCCCAACCCCCTGCACGCATGCCACGCCGGGGCGCTCTGACACTAGCTTCTCTGGAGTTTTGTCACTTGAATTTCTCTCCCTCTGCTCAAATGAGTGATGACAGTGTATTGAACAGCTAGGTCATTTCCAAATAAATTAAGCTTAGTGTTTCACAGGACACCCGGACATGTATGGAGAGACCAGCACGGATGCATGGACACCAACCTTGGTAACTGGACAACCAATGGGAAATTACTGTCTGACTCAGGAGAGAGAAAGAAACCCGAACAGATGGAATGAAATGAACAGAAAAACAAGCTTTGCAACTCACACCCTAATTCAATTACCAGAAAATAAACAACACTATAACCATTTTAGAAAAACTATAGAACTCTCCATGAACTTTGGTCGGGTGAGGAGTTCAAACACACAGCAAAAAAAAGCCAACTTTTCCAAGTCGTAAATATGTTAGTTCACACATTGACTTTTACATTGAAAAGTGTAACAAATAAACTTAAAATCATTGACTCACTACATAAGCATGGAAGTATTTTAAACATAAAATATATTCTATAGTATTCAGGAATAACTTGGCACATCTGTAAGTGTATCAGACCCAAATCTCGAACGTAGTGGAAGAGTCAGGATAGTCTAAAAATGAATCCCTAACTAAAAGGAACACACAGGATTACTGTAGATAAAAAAGGTTAAAGAAGAGAAGCTAGAAATCAGTCAATAAATGTCTTAGGGGTTAGCTTAGAGTGACAAGCCTCTGCGTGACTCTTTAAATTTTTCATGTTTGCAGCTTCCAAATTTTCCATTTTGAGAATAATACTTTCGCCTCCAAACCAGAGTGACTTGGGGACACAAAGGTAGAAGTCGATAATTTTCTTTGCCTATGTCCGAATATTTACAGTCAGAGGTAGAAAAGGAGGAGTCTGTCCCTTGTCTAGATGATGACAATCCCCAGGTGTGGGATGTCTCCAGCCCTGGTTTAGCCATAAATGTTCCACCAGTAAAGATTTCTCTGAGACCAAATGCTCCCTAGCCCTGGAAAATACAATATCCCTTAAAACCAGAAGCTCTTGGGGGTCTTAGACCATTAGTTAACAAATAGCGAGATACTGGAACTCGAATCAGCTGTGAGTCCCCCTGCAACACCCCAATCTTGCCCGTTCAAAAACCAGATGGATCTTACCGATTCGTCCAGGATCTAAGAGCTGTTAATGAATCTGTGGTTCCCATCCACCCCATAGTCCCAAACCCATATACCATCCTATCCCAAGTCCCAGGAAATGCCAAGTACTTCTCAGTCTCGGACCTTCAAGGTGCTTTCTTTTGCATTCCTCTACATCCTGAATCCCAAAAACACTTTGCTTTTGAGTGGCAGGACTTGGAAACAAGTGAGACCATACAACTCTCGACAGGACTCGACTACCCCAGGGTTTAGGGACAGCCCTCATATCTTCGGGACTTCCTCGGGGAGAGAACTAAGGGAATTAAATTTAACAAACAGTAGTCTAATACAGTATGTGGATGACTTGCTCATAGCTAGGCCAGATTTTACCAGCTCTCAAATGGACACTATTTAAAACGCTAACTTTCCTGTATGAAAAGGGTTATCGAGTATCCCCCAAGTAGGCTCAGATTAGCTTAACCCAAGTAAAATACCTTGGATTTATAATTACGGAGAGAAAAAGAATGCCTGACCCCGAGGGGAGATCCCTCATCTTAAATACCCCGTACCCCCAAACAAAACAACATCTTAGGGGATTTTTAGAAAGGACCGGGTTTTTACAGGATCTGGGTTCCTAATTATGGCAATCTGGCCAGACCCCTATATGAGAATTTAAGGGGAAAGAGGAAGAGCCACTCGACTGGCATGAGACCTGCAAGCTGGCCTTTAATGCCTAAATGAGTCCATCAGTACAGCCCCAGCTTTAGGCCTCCCCAACCTGGAGAAGCCTTTTAGACTCTATGTTTCTGGAAGGACAGGAACTGCTACTGGGGTGTTAGGGCAGATGATGGGGCCCGTATTACAACCTGTGGCTTATCTCTCAAAATAACTCGATGAGGTGGCCAGAGGGTGGCCCACTTGCCTCCGGGCAGTAGCAGTCACCGCTCTTATGGTTAAGGAGGCATCTAAGCTGACCCTGGGTCAGTCCACCACAGTGTATACGCCTCACCGGATGCAAGCAGTCTTGGAAACGAAAGGGGACAGGTGGATGACAGGGGGAAGCATCACCCAATACCAAGCCCTCCTCCTTGACACTCCAGAAATAAAGTTGAGGGTCTGCCAGACTTTAAATCCAGCAACCTTACTGCCAGATCCCCCTACCTCCCCTCTGGATCACCAATGCATACAAATCACAGACGAGTTATACTCTTCTCGCTGGGACCTATCAGAGACACCTTTATCTGACCCAGAGGAAAACTGGCACACAGATGGCAGCAGTTTTGTAGAAAAGGGAGAGAGGAATGCAGGATATGCTGTAGCGAGCCTGGAAGAAACTAAGGAAAGTGGGTCTCTTCTCCCAGACACCTCAGCCCAGAAAGCTGAACTTTTTGCCCTGACAAGAGCTTTGGAGTTAGGAGAAGGAAAGAGGATTAATGTGTGTATGGACTCTAAGTATGCTTTCCTCATTCTGCATGCCCGTGCAGCAATTTGGAAAGAAAGAGGGATGCTCAGTGCCCGAAGCTCTGCTATTAAACACAAAGAGCTCATTCTCAGGCTCCTGGAGGCAGTCAAACTTCCTGCAAAATTAGCTGTCATCCACTGCAAGAGTCACCAAAAGGGGCAAGAAAAAGTGGCTCAGGGAAATAGGAAAGCTGATCAAGAGGCAGGACGAGCTGCCGGGGAAGCTACCTCTGCCACTGCTATCTGCCCACTTTTCCCCAAGGAAATCCTGACTCCAGATTTTACCCCATGGGGCATTCCCGATATGCTGAGCGGGGCTGGGAGATTGGGTCACATGGGTGGTTTCAGCCTGATCAGTCCCAAATAATACTCCCTGATTCTCAGGTTTAAAACATGACTAACTCCTTACATAAGAGCACCATTTTTTGGAAAAGATAATCTAGAAATCATGCTTAAGCCTATTCTCTCCCATCCCCAATTAGCTAAGGTTGTTAAACAGGTCACACAAAATTGTGACACCTGTCTAAAAAATATCCCAAAAACCAGACCTCCTCTAATTACACCTGTCCAACCTCGGGGATCATACCCAGGAGCGGACTGGCAAGTAGAATTTACAGCCATGCCCAAGACCCAAGGGTTTTCTTATTTGCTAGTCTTTTTTGACATATTCACAGGATGGATCGAAGCGTTCCCTACTGAGACAGAGAGAGCTACAGAAGTCTGTAAAGCTCTGCTGAAGGAGAAAGTACCTAGGATTGGGCTGTCTCGGTCACTTCAGAGTGACAACGGGCCCTCACTTACAGCCATGATACCCCAGACCCTAGCCACATGCTTAGGCATAAAATACCGGCTCCACTCATCCTGGAGGCCTCAAGCTTCAGGAAAGGTAGAGAGAGCCAACCAGACTCTTAAAAGTGCTCTGGCTAAGCTATGTCAGAAAGACATAATAAGTGGACACATATGCTGCCCATAGCCCTCATGAGGCTACGGCCATCCCCCAAACGGCCACTATTGTTAAGTCCTTATGAAATGATGTATGGACGACCATTCTTAACTTCTGATTTGTTTCTTGACGAGGATGCCAATACATTCTTAAAACATATAATTGACCTGGGAAGGTTTCAGCAAGAACTCCAACGGTATGGAGAACAAACCACAGGAAGACTTGAAAAATCCCCAGGTAAAGCCAGGGGATCAAGTATCAGTAAAGACCTGGCAAGAAAAAGGGAGTCCAAACCAGCTGTCCGAGAAATGGCCAGGGCCATATCAGGTTGTTCTAGTGACTTCAACTGCTGTAAAAGTGAAGGGTCTATCTGCCTGGGTCCACAATTCTAGAATAAAACCCTATGGCCTACAGGAGGGGGAGACAGAAACTGAGACTCCAAAGCCAGAGGACAGCTATTCCTGTGAGCCTGTTGAAGATCTCAGGCTCTTGTTCAAGCAGAACCCCATCAATCCTGCCTCAGATAAGTAAAATGCATCATATGATGTTCTTCCTCTTTCTCATCATATCTCCCTGTATGGCTATTGATCTCTCCCTAAACGAGGCATGTTCACTTGCAAACCACACTGCTTCTCAACTGAACCTAAGCAGCCTGGGCTGCATCTGCATTAATGACAAAGGTTGGGGGTATGTCCAACCCATCCCAGGGTATCACTATCAAAGGCCCACACTTCCAGCCGAGCTATGGGCTGTTACTCAGCGCCCCCATGTGGTCGTAATATGGCCTTTTGGGAAAAGGGGGAAGAAAAACTTCATTTCTTGGTACCAGCAACAAATGTCTCTGTTTACCCCCTGGATGACATCTGCAATCCCACCTGAGCCCTTATTTTCTCTCATGACTAACATCCCCCAAGTGACCTTCCGTATCTCTCGAAAATGCCACTCCCTAACAGGGGTGTCAGTGAGAAATCTAGACGACTCACAATGTGGGGTGACCGTCACTGTTGAAACTGATGGGAAAAACCGGGACAGGCCCTGCAGCTGGGAGACCAGCCGACGCCACCCCCGGCCAGCACGTGCCTGGCCCGGCCCGGGGCACTTCCCGGACCCCGAGCGGCCTGGCGAGGCTGCGGGAGCTCTGGTGGGGGTTGGGGAGTGGGGTGGATTGAGCGGGAAGGACGTCTCGGTGCCCGCCCACCCCCCGCCCCCCAGCATCCCGTTCGCTGCTCAGGGTCACTTGGCTCCGGAGGAGCGGGGTGTCGGCCCGGGGCCACGGTCCCCGGAGACTCCTGCGGGCTTAGGGGCAGCCCAGCCGGGGCCCCAGGCGCCCATTCTGCCGGCTGTGCAAACCCCCTGGAGTGCCTCAGCCCCGCCCTGTCCCCCAACCGAGGCCCGCCCTGCCCCCACGCCACGGGCCCAGCACAGGACCTTCCTGAGAGAGCGGACGAGCGACAGCCAGGCGCACGGACAGGCACTCCCACGCACACACGCCAGGTGAGACAGAGGCAGAAAGAGTCGAGGGTTCAGAGAGAGACTGGAAGACAGCGTGTGGGCAGGGGGGGCCTCGGGCAGGATGCCGGGCAGCTGAAGAGACCACCCGGCCCTGAGCAGCCAAAGCGATGGGGGCGGGGGGAGGACACTCAGTAGGGGCGGGCCTGGAGAGGCCCAGGGTGGGAGGACACCTGAGATCTCCACGCTCCGCCCCCCGACCCCCTTCCCCCAACGCCCTGCACGCATGCCACGCCGGGGCGCTCTGACACTAGCTTCTCAGGAGTTTTGTCACTTGAATTTCTCTCCCTCTGCTCAACTGAGTGATGACAGTGTATTGAACAGCTAGGTCATTTCCAAATAAATTAAGCTTAGTGTTTCACAGGACACCCGGACATGTATGGAGAGACCAGCACGGATGCATGGACACCAACCTTGGTAACTGGACAACCAATGGGAAATTACTGTCTGACTCAGGAGAGAGAAAGAAACCCGAACAGATGGAATGAAATGAACAGAAGCACAGGCTTTGCAACTCACACCCTAATTCAATTACCAGAAAATAAACAACACTATAACCATTTTAGAAAAACAATAGTCTACTCCATGACCTTTGGTCGGGTGAGGAGTTCAAACACACAGCAAGAAAAGCCAACTTTTCCAAGTCGTGAATATGTTAGTTCACACATTGACTTTTACATTGATATGTGTAACAAATAAACTTAAAATCATTGACTCACTACATAAGCATGGAAGTATTTTAAATATAAACTATGTTCTATAGTATTCAGGAAGCACTTGGCACATCTCTAAGTGTATCAGACCCAATACTGGAACGTAGTGGAAGAGTCAGGATAGTCTAAAAATGAATCCCTAACTAAAAGGAACACACAGGATTACTGTAGATAAAAAAGGTTAAAGAAGAGAAGCTAGAAGTCAGTCATTAAATGTCTTAGGGGTTAGCTTAGAGTGACTAGCCTCTGCGTGACTCTTTAATTTTTCATGTTTGCAGCTTCCAAATTTTCCATTTTGAGAATAATACTTTCGCCTCCAAACCAGAGTGACTTGGGGACACAAAGGTAGAAGTCGATAATTTTCTTTGCCTATGTCTGAATATTTACAGTCAGAGGTAGAAAAGGAGGAGTCTGTCCCTTGTCTAGATGATGTCAATCCCCAGGTGTGGGATGTCTC
The DNA here is from genome assembly GCF_963930625.1 of Muntiacus reevesi. NCBI lineage: Eukaryota > Metazoa > Chordata > Mammalia > Artiodactyla > Cervidae > Muntiacus > Muntiacus reevesi. The sequence goes on along the minus strand of NW_027077898.1, from coordinate 528,092 downwards.
CAGCCCTGGTTTAGCCATAAATGTTCCACCAGTAAAGATTTCTCTGAGACCAAATGCTCCCTAGCCCTGGAAAAGACAATATCCCTTAAAACCAGTAGCTCTTGAGGGTCTTAAAGCATTAGTTAACAAATACCGAGATACTGGAACTCGAATCAGCTGTGAGTCCCCCTGCAACACCCCAATCTTGCCCGTTCAAAAACCAGATGGATCTTACCGATTCGTCCAGGATCTAAGAGATGTTAATGAAGCTGTGGTTCCCATCCACCCCATAGTCCCAAACCCATATACCCTCCTATCTCAAGTCCCAGGAAATGCCAAGTACTTCTCAGTCTTGGACCTTCAAGGTGCTTTCTTTTGCATGCCTCTCCATCCTGAATCCCAAAATCTCTTTGCTTTTGAGTGGCGGGACTTGGAAACAAGAGAGACCATACAACTCTCGACTGGACTCGACTACCCCAAGGGTTTAGGGACAGCCCTCATATCTTCGGGACTTCCTCGGGGAGAGAACTAAGGGAATTAACTTTAACAAACAGTAGTCTAATACAGTATGTGGATGACTTGCTCATAGCTAGGCCAGATTTTACCAGCTCTCAAATGGACACTATTTAAAACGCTAACTTTCCTGTATGAAAAGGGTTATCGAGTATCCCCCAAGTAGGCTCAGATTAGCTTAACCCAAGTAAAATACCTTGGATTTATAATTACGGAGAGAAAAAGAATGCCTGACCCCGAGGGGAGATCCCTCATCTTAAATACCCCGTACCCCCAAACGAAACAACAGCTTAGGGGATTTTTAGGAAGGACCGGGTTTTGCAGGATCTGGATTCCTAATTATGGCAATCTGGCCAGACCCCTATATGAAAATTTAAGGGGGAAAGAGGAAGAGCCACTCGACTGGCATGAGACCTGCAAGGTGGCATTTAATGCCCTAAAAGAGTCCATCACTACAGCCCCAGCTTTAGGCCTCCCCAACCTGGAGAAGCCTTTTAGACTCTATGTTTCTGGAAGGACAGGAACTTCTCTTGGGGTATTAGAGCAGATGATGGGGCCCATATTACAACCTGTGGCTTATCTCTCAAAATAACTAGATGAGGTGGCCAGAGGGTGGCCCACTTGCCTCCGGGCAGTAGCACTCACCGCTCTTATGGTTAAGGAGGCATCTAAGCTGACCCTGGGTCAGCCCACCACAGTGTATACGCCGCACCGGGTGGAAGTAGTCTTGGAAACGAAAGGGGACAGGTGGATGACAGGGGGAAGCATCACCCAATACCAAGCCCTCCTCTTTGACACTCCTGAAATAAAGTTGAGGGTCTGCCAGACTTTAAATCCAGCAACCTTACTGCCAGATCCCCCTACCTCCCCTCTGGATCACCAATGCATACAAATCACAGACGAGTTATACTCTTCTCGCCGGGACCTATCAGAGACAACTTTATCTGACCCAGAGGAAAACTGGCACACAGATGTCAGCAGTTTTGTAGAAAAGGGAGACAGGAAAGCAGGATATGCTGTAGTGAGCCTGGAAGAAAGTAAGGAAAGTGGGTCTCTTCCCCCAGACACCTCAGCCCAGAAAGCTGAACTTTTTGCTCTGACAAGAGCTTTGGAGTTAGGAGAAGGAAAGAGGATTAATATGTGTATGGACTCTAAGTATGCTTCCCTCATTCTGCATGCCCGTGCAGCAATTTGGAAAGAAAAAGGGATGCTCAGTGCCCGAAGCTCTGCTATTAAACACAAAGAGCTCATTCTCAGGCTCCTGGAGGCAGTCAAACTTCCTGCAAAATTAGCTGTCATCCACTTCAAGAGTCACCAAAAGGGGAAAGAAAAAGTGGCTCAGGGAAATAGAAAAGCTGATCAAGAGGCAGGACAAGCTGCCAGGGAAGCTACCTCTGCCACTGCTACCTGCCCCCTTTGCCCCAAGGAAGCCTTGACTCCAGATTTTACCCCAGGGGGACATTCCTCATATGCTGAGCGGGGCTCGGAGATTGGGTCACATGGGTGGTTTCAGCCTGATCAGGCCCAAATAACACTCCGTGCTTCTCAGGTTTAAAACTTTACTAACTCCTTACATAAGAGCGCCCATTTTGGAAAAGATAATCTAGAAATCTTGCTTAAGCCTATTCTCTCCCATCCGCAGTTAGCTAAGGTTGTTAAACAGGTCACACAAAATTGTGACACCTGTCTAAAAAATAACCCAAAAACCAGACCTCCTGTAACTACACCTGTCCATCATCGGGGATCATACCCAGGAGTGGACTGGCAAGTGGAATTTACAGCCATGCCCAAGACCCAAGGGTTTTCTTACTTGCTAGTCTTTATTGACACATTCACAGGATGGATCGAAGCGTTCTCAACTGAGACTGAGAGAGCTACAGAAGTCTGTAAAGCTCTGCTGAAGGAGATAGTGCCTAGGTTTGGGCTGCCTCGGTCACTTCAGAGTGACAACGAGCCCTCGCTTACAGCCACGATACCCCAGAACCTAGCCGCATGCTTAGGCATAAAATACCGGCTCCGCTCATCCTGGAGGCCTCAGGCTTCAGGAAAGGTAGAGAGAGCCAACCAGACTCTTAAAAGGGCTCTGGCTAAGCTATGTCAGAAAAACATAATAAGTGGACACATATGCTGCCCATAGCCCTCATGAGGCTACGGACATCCCCCAAACGGCCACTATTGTTAAGTCCTTATGAAATGATGTATGGACCATATAAAGGAATATAGTAAAATAATGCCACAGCTTCAGAAAATAGTAGGGGGCTTTACAAAAACTTAAACACAGAGTTAACATAGAATCCATCAATTCCGGTCCAGGTTATACACTCAAGATATTTAAAACCAAATCCTGAAACAGATATTCAAACCCCATATTCATAGCAGCATTATTCATAGTAACCAAAAGGTGGCAGCAGCACAAGTGTTCAACAGATGACTGGGTAAGCACGATGTAGTATATACACAGTGGGATCTGATTCAACCTTTAAAAACAAGATAACTCATACATGCTATAATGTAGATGAAACTTCAAGTCATTAGGTGAAGTGAAACAAGCCTGACACAAAAGGAAAAATGTTCTATGATTCCACTAGTATGAGATATCCATATAAGACAAATTCCAAGTAGAGTAAGATGGCCAGGGATTGGGGGTTATGAGTATTTAATGGTTTCAGTGTCACTTCAGGAAAAGGGAAAGATTCTGGAGATGAATGGTGGGGAAATTTTTACAATGAGAGTGCAGTTAATGCTATAGAAGTTCATACTTCAAATGACTCAAATAATAAATGTTGTTATATGTTTGTAAGCACAGTGAAAAAAATGACACATGGCACAACATGGAAAAGCACTAAAAACATTCTCAGTGAAAGAAACCACACTGAAAAGCCACCCAGATCATAGTCATCTTGTCACTTTAAATCCATGAAGGTTTTTAACATGAGGGAAAGCCCCAGTGATGGCTCCAGAAAAAGAAAACTGCATTAGAATGAAGAAAGACAGTTGCACAAAGCTTGGGCAGCTGATGAAAGTTGAACTGGTCCTATGGATAGGATTGTAATGTGGAAACCATAATTATCCCCCATTTTGGGGTTGTGGGCTGGTTCCCTGGGAAAGTGACCATGTTTTGGGTAAAACACATTGCGGTATTTGGTGTGAATGTAGAAAACTTTGTACCACTATTTAAAGTAGACACGTTTGAAATTTTACTAGAAAGTAAGTTACTTTTCAATACAGCCATGTAAGTCACATGCCAGAAAATCAGAGATGACATCGAACATTGCAATAGAGGCCAAGAGTTAACCTAACTAAATTCAGCTAAAGTAGTTTGATGCTAATTGCCTTGTACTAGTCCACATGGTATTAAAAGGCACCATAGGAAGAGTATATTAGTAGACACCATGCCCTGGGTGCTGTGGATGACCAGGTGGAACTGAAACTATTAGATGTCTTAATTCTAGTTTTCCACATAACACTACACCAAAGCAACTGTCAGAACTAAAAAGCGAATTCACAGACTTGCCTGGCAGTCCAGTAGTTAAGACTGCACTTCCACTGCAGGGGGTACAGGTTTGATCCTCGGTCAGAGAACTAAGATCCAACATGTCGAGCTGTGGGGCCAAAAAAAAAGAAAAAAGAAAGTCAGCAGAACTGCAAGATCATTTGTGATTCTCTACACTAATAATGAACTATCAGAAAGAGAAATTAAGAAAATAATTCCTTTTACAATTGCACCCCCTCCCCCACATAACTAGAAATCTAACCAAGGACTTGAAAGACCTGAAAGCTAAAAACTACAAGACAATGATCAAAGAAACTAAATGGATACAAGTAAAAAGATATCCCATGCTTATGGGTGAAAATACCATTAAAATATCCATTCTAAACAAAGCAACGTACACATTCATGCAATCACTGCCAACATTTCAATGACATTTTTCACAGAAACAAAAGCAATCTTTACATCTGTGTGGAGCCACAAAGGAACCAGAAGAGCCAAAGGGATCCTGAGAAAGCAGAACAGGCTGGTGGCATGTCTATCCCTGACTTCAATCTAGAGTATGTACCTAAAGTCACGAGAAGACGTGTGGAATTGGCACAGAAATAGTCAAGAGAGCTCAGAAGTAAACCTACAGGTGCATGGTAATTAATTTACAAGAAAGGAACTAAAAATATAAACGCGGGAAAGGACAGTCCCCCCCCCACCCCCCTCAATAAACCGTGCTGGGAAAAATGGAAACCACACACCAAGGAACAATATAGGACACCATCTTATACTACAGACAAAAACTGACTAAAATCCCACAACTTTCCACATCAAGCCCTAACAGTCTTGGGTCCTCTTAAGACAGACTTTCAGCAACAGCCACACACAGAAGCTTCTTCCCAATTTTCCTCACTTTTTCTTTCAGCAGCACATCGTTGCAGGAATCTTGAGGAAACCAGACTCCCGTCAGACTCAACTGAACCCCACAATGTCCCAAAGCTGAAGCACCAATGGGTTCTGAGGAGATCATGGGTCCTGAGGAAACTAGATTCCATCAGCCAAAACTAAACCCCATAATGCCCCAAAGCCAAAATACAATGGATCCTGTGGTGCCCCATCTCCTGTCAGCCTGAACTGAACCCCACAATGTCACAAAGCTGAACCCCCATAAGGTCCTGAGGAGATCAAATTCTATCAGCCTGAATTGAACCCCACAATGCCCCAAAGCTGAAACCACATGGGTCTTGTGGTGACCCATCTCCTGTCAGCCTGAACTGAACCCCACAATGTCCCAAAGCTGAACACCCAGCAGGTCCTGAGGAGACCAGATTCCATCAACCTGAACTAAACCCCACATTGCCCCCAAACTGAAGCCCCAGTGGGTTCTGAGAAGACCAGATTCCATCTGCCTGACCTGAACCTCAGAGTATCCTGAAGCTGGGTCCTGAGGAGACCAGAGTGCTGTCAGTGGCCACCAACAGCCAGGTGCTCCAGCAGAGTGGGGAGTTCCCCCTGGGGTGAGGAGAGTGTCAGGGGGGCGGGCTCTTCATTATCATGAATAGGCATGATCAAGAAGGTTTGCAGGGGCCAGGGCAAGGACAAGGGAGATAAGCTCCAGCTCCGAGTATTCTAAGTCCCCACTTTCTGAGATTGCGTGACCTACATGATCCAGACTTTGCAAGGAGCAAGCTGAGTTACAGAGGCAGAAGGAGCAGGAGGTGATGTAAAATTTTAACGTTTCCTCTTCAGGTTCAGAAAGATGAAGCCCTCCCAGGTTCCCAGGTCCTTGTGCCCCAGTGACTGTGAGCTCTTCCTTCTGGGTGTATGACCAACCCCCACACTAAGTCCCCTCTATACCCATGGCCCTGGCCCAAGCCTAACCTCCCCCTCAGGCCCTGATGAAGCTCCCCGCCCCCATTGTGCATCTCACATCCCACCCCAACGTGGTCTTTTTGAAGCCTAAACAAGACCATCCTCCTCTCCTCCCTGTGATTCCCCTCACCTGATGAAGCCAGGTCTTCATCCCTTCCAGGTGCCTCCAAGGGCCTCATTCTCTCCATGTGTGTGGCCGCTCTCTGTGCCCGTCTTTATGGGCATGTGGTGATCTCCTAAAATGAGGGTTATTTGACAGAGAGAGAATGGGGTAAATGGTGGCCACCAAAGATGTGTCCCCCCAGAACAGGGCCGTATCTGGGAAAAGAGTCTTTGTAGATGTAGTTAAGGATAGCAAGGTAAGGTCATCTAGGGTTAGGGTGACCTTCAATCCAACTGACAGACTCCTTCAAAGAGACGAAAGAGGACACAAAGGGGAAGCCTCTTAAAGGCAGAGGCAGAGATGGGAGGGAGGGGGCCACAAGCCCAGGGACCCCTGGAGCCCCTGAAGTTGGAAAAGGCTGGAATGATCCTGTCCTGGAGCCTCTAGAGGGACCTCAGCCCTGTGCCACCTTGATTTCCGGTGTCTGGTCTCCAGGACTGAGAGAGGATGAACTCCTGTTGTTTTAAACCACCCAGCATGTGATCATGTTAGAGAAGCCCCAGAGCAGCCACACAGACCCTGCTCTGTAGGATCCTAGAAATGTGGGTCTCATTAAAGCAGATGAAGGGTGGATTACAGAACCCTTAAAATCAGCTCTGGACCCTCAGAAATGCTAAAGCAGTGGCTGGGCTCCAGAATGTTGAGGGGTCAAGTCTGAAGCCTGTGCCTAGGGGTACTGGGTGCACACGCCTCCCCGGGTTCTTACACCAGTACATGTGGTGTAACATCTCAGTCTTGATGGAGGACATTTAATATCAATGGCCACATTGCTAATTAAGAAGCCACCAGTTGCACAGGTGAAAGCCCAATTAGGGCACTTGCTTCAGGGATGAGCAATTATGAAGATGGTCAGGGATGGGGACTTACTCATGTGTAGCCAGCCAGCAGCCCTTGCACATACCCCACCCCCTCCCCTCCCAAGGAGGGACCTCAGTGGGAAGCTGGGAGACTACACGGAGTCATCTCTAAGTAAATGCTGGCTGACCCCCAGGCTAGCCATTCCTGAACCTCATCCACCCTTCATAGATAAAACACTTGAATATGTGCAAAGACCTCACAGGCTGGAGAAAAGTGGAGCCACTCCAGCGACAGCATGCTTACTGACGTGGCTCCTGTAGGTCAGGCAGAATGGTCCTGGCCTGGGTGATCTGGAAGCTTTGCACTTTCCTACCTGAGTTACTCCTCCTGTGCTGCTCCCATTGCCTGTTTTCTTGCTTCCTCATTTCTGCCTGAGAAGATTTCCAACAGCAGGAACAGGTGACACAGCCCATCCTTAGGAAGTGACAGCTTAGCACCTCCTGCAGAAGGTCCAGCAGAGCCCAACACAGACCCAATCCCCCGAAACACTATGGGCCCTCACTCTCTCTTATCAAGCCAACCCTGCAAGATCTAAGCAGAAAGACAGCATCAGGTACAGCTGCAGGCACTTGAGGGGGTTTATATAGACCTCAACCCAGGCACACATCCAAAGGGCAGGCCAGTCAGGTCAGCCAATCTGCCCACCTGGGCTTGTGGTTTCAGAAAATGGGCCTCGTTGTCCTGGCCAGGGTTCCAGGAACAGGTGTGGGTCCTTTGGGTCAGGATGGATATGGGGCTGCTGCTCTGACTTGTTTTCTCATCTTCTTATCTGACCTATAAGTGGGAGAGGATTTCAGGAAGGCCTTCTTCTAATGAGAGGGACCCAGGGGTCAGGGAGAGGATGGGTGGTGGGTGGAGACAGACTCAGTGCCCAGGTGCTATGGGACCCTCTGGAAAACCTGCTGGAAGGAGGCTGCAACCAGTGAAGCCCAAGGTCACAAAACTATCCTGAAGCTGCTGTATGTTACCTCAGGTCCTCCTCTGAGGGTCTCAAGGTCAGATCTGTGCAACAGAGGAGCTGGGGGCTCTTTGCAGTGAGGGCTCTGTGAACAGCTCCTGGGTGCTGAGCCCTGCAGGATACATGCCCAGGTGAGCCCCATATCCTGGGAGGCACCTGCCCATAAGAACCATGTATCCTGGGAGGGGCGAGTGAACAAGTATTCTCTCTGTGCAGTTATCACAGATTAGCTTAGTGACTCTCACGTGGGCAGTGCTGGAATTAGATGAGAACAAGGACATGTTGGGGGACGTTCCCTGAAACACCCCCAGGCCCATCCAGAGTGAAGAGTTCAGTAGGTGGGTACTGGTTGCTGTGCTGGGGTGGGAGGTTTCATGGGTGCCTCTTGTTTCTTCACCTGACACCACAGAGGCCTCTGCAGGACACAGAAGATAGCCTGCCCAGGGACGGTGTGAGCCCCTGGCGACCAGGCACGGGAAGTGAGAGGGAAGGACCAGGCTGAGGGGGCCTTTCTGCTCTGAGTTGGGAGTGGACAAGCAAGTGGTGAGTGTGATCTAGGAAAGTGGCTCTGGTGATGGGAGGCTTGTTGAGGCCGTCTGAGTACGAGTTGGAAAAGAATGTTCAGACATAGAGCATTTCAGAAGGGAGTGAGTTTGTATTGAGAACAAAGAGCAGAGATAAAGTGGGCACTGTGGGCTCAGGGGGCCAACCACCTGACAGACTAGGGAAAGTTGACTGATTTCCTGGGTTAAGAGCCAATTTTTACAGTTTCAAGGCAAAGAAAATTCCTACTGGAAGGTTGATATTAGGTGATTGGGTGGGGTACCATAGGGTGTTTACTGGAGTGGGCATCCTTGCCTGGTAGGGAGTCAGGAAGCTCATTAGCGATGATCAGGTGCTTTTGGCAACAGTTGCAAAGGGGGCCCAGTCCGATTCACAGGTGACCTTGGTTCTGGGGCCCACTTCTATGGCCTTGGTGTGAGGACTCCCAGTTGTGGCCTTGGGGAAGGAGTCACCTCAACAAGACTGACCCTGCTTCAGAGTAAAAGTTCCATCAAGTTTTCTCTGCAGGAGAGATCTAGTGATCCTAGATCTGTTTGGAAAAGTCTTGGACACTGCAGGGACACATACTGAGTGTGAAACTGGATATTGAACCTTGTTGGCAAAACTCACCTTTTCTCTCTGTTGGCATTAAAAGGGTGTGGGCTGACAGCTACCTGAGAATCCATCGAATTGACAATTTCCTATTTACAACATAAATGAGTTTGGTCAAATTATTTCTATTTCTATGCAAACAGGCAGCTTGCAACACCTTGTGGCAGGATCATTTCCAATAGATTGTCAACTAATCAAGGTAACAACATTATGACACTCAACACATTTAGATATAATTTCCTAAGCCTTTTTCTTGAGGGACAGACCCAATATGAGCTAGGAATGTGTTCAAAAGGCTCAGAAAGTGCAGGAAAATACACTGGCTATGACTGGAAATTAGGGTCTCTGTGCAAACCTGGAGTTCTGACATCTTACAATCTAGACAGTTCCTGATAGACAGATGCATGAAAAACACTCTACTTTTATGTTTTTCTTTCATCAAAGGAACATGGATTTCCTAGCATTCTGTGTGCTGAGAGTAACTCACTGCTCTAAAATGCTTGCTTGGACTTCATTTTTCAGTAAGAACTTCCCCTGACTGTGTTACAGTCAGGACGGTCCCACACTCACAGGGAAAAAGCAAACTAACATCCAAACGTTTGTTCCATCAGGTTTTCTCTGTAGGAGAGATCCAGTGATCCTAGGTCTGTCTGGAAAATGCTTGGGTAGTGCATGGACACATACTGAGTGTGAAGCTGGATCCTGGACCTTGTTGGCTAAATCAGCATTTTCTTTCAGGTGGTCCTAAAATGGTGCAGAGTAGCAACTGCCTGAAGATCCATCCAATTGCTGTTTTCTTACTTGTGACAGCAATATCTTTGGTCAGACCTCTTGGATTTCTGCAGCAAACATGGGACTTTCAATTCCTTGCCACTGGATCATTTCCAATGGCAGGTAAACTCATTAGGTAACCAGACTCGATGGCATTCAGCACTCTCAGACACACTCCTACAGCCTGTTTCTTCATAGACAGTCCCAGGATGACCTAGGAATGGGTTCGCTAGTATCAGAAATGTGAGCAAACATACTGGCTGTGACTCTGAAAATTAGGTGCTCTGTGCAAATCTGGAGTTTTAACATTTTAGAATCTAGACAGTTTCTGATAGATGTCTGAAATACACTCCTTTTTATTTTTTGCCTTTCATTCCTCAAAGAAACACAGATGTCACAGCATTATGTTTGCTGAGAGTGACAGACTGCTTGGAAATTCTTGCCTGGAAGTCATTTTGAAGTAACAATTTCCCCTCCCCTGTGTTACCATGGGAAATGCCCCCACACTGACAGAGAAAAGTAAACAAATGTCAAAACATCTGTTCCGTGAAGTCCCCTGTAGGAGGGATCCAGTGATCCTAAGTCTGTCTGGAAAATTCTTGGATAGTGCTTGGACACATGCTCAGTGTGAACCTGGATTCTGGACCTTGTTGGCAAATTAGAATTTTCTCTGTGTTGGCCACAGTAGGCTGGGGTTTAGCAACTCCTTGAAAATCAGTACACTTGCTCTTTTCCCACTAACGACAGCAATAGCTTTGGTCAAAACACTGGAATTGCTGAAGCAAGCAGGCAGCGTGCAACTCCTTGTGGCAAGATCATTTCCATTGGAATGCCAATTAAACTACTTAGAAACAGTATGGCACTCAGCTGTGTCAGACACACTCCTCCAGACTCTCTCTCTCATGGTGTGTCCCAGTAAGATAGAGTACTGTGCTCATGAACCATGGAAAGTTCAGGGAAACTTACTGGCTGTGTCTCTGGAATTGAGGGCATCTGTGGAAGCGTGGTCTTCTCACATCTTAGAATCCAGACAGCAGTCATGGATAGAGAGATGCCTGAAAAGCACCCTATTCATTGCCGCTCATTCCACGAGTGAACACAGGTGTCCCAGCATTCTGTTTGCTGAGAGTAACCCGCTAAGTGGAAACCCTTGCCTGGAAGTCATTTTTAAGTAAAAATTTCCCCTCACGTGTGTTACACTAGGGAAGGCTCCCACACTCACAGGGAAAAGCAAGCAAACATCAAAATGTCTCTTCCATCAATTTTTCTCTGTCAGAAGGATCCAATGGCCCCAGGTCTCTCTGGAAATTTCTTGGATACTGCAAGGGAAACATACTGACTGTGAACCTGAATATTTGACCTTCTTGGCAAAATTAGCATTGTCTCTCTTTTGGCACTAACAGGATGTGCGCTGGCAGCTGCCTGAAAATCCATCCAATTGATATTTTCCTACTTCTGACATCAATAGGTTTGGTCAAATCTTTCAGGTTTCTGACACAAGCAGGTGGCTTGCAACCCCATCGAGCTGGATCATTTCCATTAAAATGTCAAATAATCTAGGTAACAACAGTATGGCTCTCAGCAATCTTAGATAATTTCACAGCCAGTTTCCTCTGAATCAGACCCAATAGGAGCCAGGAATGTGTTCATAAGGCTCTGAAAGTGCAATGAAATATACTGGCTATGACTTTGGAAATTAGGCCCTGTGTGCAAACCTGGAGTTCTCACATCTTAGACTTTAGATCGTTCCTGACAGATAGATGCCTGAAAAACACCCACTTTTATGTCTTTCATGCATTTAAGTAACATAGTTATCCCAGATTTCTGTGTGATGAGAGTAACACACTGGTTGAAAATCCTTGCTTGAAGGTGATTTTTCAGTAACAATTTCCCATGACTGTGTTACTGTAGGGAAGACCCCCAAACTCACAGGAAAAAGAAAACAACCAACCAAATGTCTATTCTATAAAGTTTTCTCTTTAGGAGAGATCCAATGATCCTCTGCCTGTCTGGAAAATTCTTGGATACTACAGGGACACATACTGAGTGTGAATCTGCATCCTTGAATCTGTTGGCAAAATTAGCAAATTTTGTCGGTTGGATCTAAAAGAGTGCGGCCTTAGCAACTGCCTGAAGATTCATCCAATTGGTCTCTTCCTAATAATGACAGTGATAACATTGGTCAAACCTTTGAGGTTTCTAAAGCAAGCAGGCGGCTCACTACTCCTATCTGCTGGCCCATTTCCAGTGTAATGTCACCTCATCTAGTTAAGCACTGTATGGCACCCAGCCCTCTCAGACATACTCCTGCATCCTGTTTCCTCATGGGCAGGCCCAGTTTGAATAAGGAATGTGTTTAAAGCCTTGGAAGGTGCAGGGAAACACAGTACCCTAACTCTGGAAGTTAGGACCCTGGGAAAGCCTTGAAGTCTCATGCCTTGAGTTCTAGACAGTTCCTGATAGATAGAGGCCTAAAAATACACTCCATATGGATGCCTTTCCGTCCTCGAAGGAACATAGCTTTCCCAACATTCTGTGTGCTGAGAGACACACGGTGCTTGAAAACACTTGCTTGTAGGCCATTGGTCAGTAGAAAATTCCCCTGAAGGTGCAATGGTAGGGAAGGCTCCCACACTCACTGGGAAAGGCAAACCAACATCCAAACGTGTACTCCATAACATTTTGTCTTTAGGTGCGATCAAGTGAGCCTAGGTCTGTCTGGAGAATTCGTGGGTATTGTGGGGACACATCATGAGTGTGAACTTGTATATATGAACTTGGTGGCAAAATTCTCATTTTCATCTCCCACACTCATTTTGGGACCACATTGGTTCTAAAATGGTGCAGTGTAGCAAATCCTTGAAAATCCATCCAATTGCTGTTTTCTTACTTTTGACAGTGATAGATTTGTCCACCCTTTGGAATTTCTGAAGCAAGCAGGTTGCTCACCACTCCAGCCACTAACTGATTTCCATTGTACTGGCACCTCATGCAGGTAAGCACAATATGCTGCCCAACACACTCGGATACACTCATGCAGCCTGTTTCTTCAGGAGCAGTCCCAGTATATACTTGGAAAGTGTTTACAAGGCTTGAAAAGTTCATGGAAACACACTGCCCTGACTCTGGGTGTTAGGATCCCTAGGAAAGACTGAAGGTCTCACGACTTAGAATGTAGACAGCTCCTGATAGATAGAGGGCTGAAAGCACTCTCTGTTGATGCATTTCTTTTCTTGAAGGAACATAACTTTCCAAACATTTTGTGTGCAGAGAGACACACACGGCTTGAATATGCTGACATGGAGGTCATTTTTTCAGTAGCACTTTCCCCTGATGGTGTGACCATGGGGATGCCGCACTCTCCATTTTTAGAGAAAGACAAATTAGCATTCAAACGTCTGTTCCATCACATTTTCTCAGTAGGATCGATCCACTGAGACTAGTTCTGTCTGGAAACTTTGTGGATACTGCATGGAGACATCCTGAGTCTGGACATGGATACCGGATTTTTGGGGCAAAAATAATATTTTTTCTCTTGATTTGGGAAAATGCTACGGCCTTGCAACTGCTTGGAAATCCATCCAATTGCTGTTTTCTTCCTTCTGACAATGATAGCTTTGGTCCATCCTTTGGGATTTCTGAATCAAGCAGGCGACTCACCACTCCTACCCTCTGGCCCATTCCCAGAGGAATGTCATCTCATCTAGGTAAGCACAGTATTGGTACCATACAATCTCAGACACTCTCCTACAGTCTGTTTCCTCATGGGCCATCCCTATATGAGCTAGGATGTCTTTGGGAGGCTTGGAAGGTGTAGGAAAAATAGTGCCTTGACTCTGGTAGTTAGGTCCCCTGGACAAGCCTGGAGGTCAATGTTAGATTCTAGACAGTTACTAATAGATATAGGCCTAATAACACACTCTCTGTTGATGCCTTTTCTTCCTTGAAGAAACATACTTTTCCCTGCATTCTCTGTGCTGGGGATCACACACTGCTTGAGAACGCTCTTTGGAGGTCATTTTTCAGTAGAAACTTCCTCTGACAGTGTAACCTTAGGGAAGGCCCCCACACTCACTGGAAAAGGCAAACCAACATCCAAACTTCTGTTGCATCACATTTTGTCTCTAGGAGTGATCCAGAGAGCCTAGGTCTGTCTGGAAAATCGTGTATACTGCAGGACCACATCCTAAGTGTGAACCTGGATACTGGAACTGGTGGCACAATTCACATTTCTCTCTCGGTTTGTCCTAAAACTGTGTGGCCTGGCACCTGCTTGAAAATCCATCTAATTGCTGTTTTCTTACTTTGAAGAGCAATAACTTTGGTTCACCCTTTGGGATTTCTGAAGCAAGCAAGGAGATCACCACTGCTAGTCATGGGCCTATTTCCAGTGGAATGTCACCTTATCTAAGTAAGCACATAATGGCCCCTCTGTATACTCAGACACACGCCCACAGTCTGTGTCCTCATGGACAGTCCCAGTGTGACCTAGGAATATGCTTACAAAGCATTAAAAGGGCAAGGAAGACACTGCCCTGACTCTGGAAGTTCCGTTCTCTGGGAAGGCTGGAGGGCTCTTGTTAGAATCAAGACAGTTCTTCATAGATAGAGGCCTGAAAACACACTCTCTGTTGATACCCTTCCTTCCTCGAAGAAACAGTACTTTCCCAGTATTCTGTGAACTGAGAGTCACACATTGCTTGAAACCGTTTGCTTGCAGGTCATTTTTCAGTAGCAATTTCTTGTGATGTTGTGACAGTAAGGATGTCCTCTACACTCACAGGGTAAGGCAATCCAAGATCCAAACATCTGTTCCATCACATTTTCTCTATCAGAGCAGCCAGTGAGCCTAGGTCTTTGTGAAATATGGGTAGATACAGCAGAGATACCTCCTGAGTCTGACAGTGGATACCGGAACTTGATGGTCAAATTTGCAACTGCTAGAAAATCCATACAATTGCATTTTTTTTTTTTTTAAATTTCTAACAGTGGTCACTTTTGACCCACCTTTGGGATTTCAGAAGCAAGAAGGCAGCTCGCAAGTGCTGCTGGTGGCCTATTTGCAATGGAATGTCACCTCACCTGGGTAACAACAGCATGGCACCCTGCAGTCTGAACACATTCCTGCAGCCTGTTTCCTCATGGGCAGTTCTGGGATGATGTAGGAAGGTGGTTAAAAGCCTGGGTTAGTGCAGGGAAACACACTGCCCTGACTCTGCAAGTTAGGTCCTCAGGGTAAGACTGGAGGTCTCACATCTTAGAAATCTAGACAATTCTTGATAGATAAAGGACTGAAAATTCATTCTCTGCTGATGCCTGTCTTTCCTTGAAGGAACATTGTTTTCCCAACATTCTGCTTCCTGAGTGTCACACACTTGCTTGGAGGTCATTTATCACTAAGAATTTCCCCTGAAGATGTGACTGGAGGGAAAGCCCCACAAACACAGTAAAAGGGAACCACATTCAAATGTCTGTTCCATCACGTTTGCTCTGTAGGTGAGATATAGTGAGCCTAGTCCTATCTGGAAAATTCTTGGATACTGCAGGGACACATCATGAATGTGAATCTTGATAGCAGATCTTGGTGGCAAAATTTGCATTATCCTCTCCATTGGGCTTAAAACGTTGTGGCCTAACAACTGCTTGAAAGTTCATTTAATATCTGTTTTCTTACTTCTGACAATGATAGCTTTGTTCCAGCTTTCTGGATTTCTGAAGCAACAGGCGGTTCATAACTCCTAGTCCCTGGCCCATTTCCAGTGGAATGTCAGTTCATTTGGTAAGGCAGAATGACACACAGCACACACGGACACTCTTCCATCGCCTGTTTCATCATGGACATTCCTGAGTGATCTTGGAATGTGCTTACAAGGCTCAAAATTTGCAGGGAAACACTGCCCAGACTCTGGAAGATGGGTCCTCTGGACAAGCCTGGAGATCTCACATCTTAGAATATAGACAGATCCTGATAGATAGAGGCCTGAAAACACACTCTCTATTGATGCCTTTCCTTCCTCAAATGAACGTAGCTTTCCCAGCATTCTGTGTGCTGAGAGTCACATGCTGCTTGAAAATGCTTGCCTGGAAGTTGTTTTTCAGTAGCAATTTCCCTTGATGGTTTGACCATAGGGAAGTCCACCACACTCACAGGAAAAGGCAAAACATCATCCAAACGTCTGTTCCATCATGTTTCTCTGTAGGAGAGATCCTAGGGTTAGGGTTAGGGTTAGGGTTAAGGTTAGCCTAGGTCTGTCTTGAAAATTCTTCAGTGCTGTGGGGACACATCCTGCGTGTGAACCTGGGTAATGGACCTTGGTGGCAAATTTCGCATTTTCCTCTAGGTTGGCCCTAAAATGTTGGGAAAGCAATGGCCCTTTGAGTAAGGAAAGGCGTCACCAGAGAGTGTGTTTCCAGGCCTCTATCTGTTAGGAACTGTCTAGATTGTAAGACGTGAGACCTCCAGTCTTGCCCAGATGACCTAACATCCCGAGTCAGGGGATATGTTTCCATACAATCTCTGAGCCTTGTAAATACATTCCTAGGTCATACCAGGACTGCCAAGGAGGAAACAGGCTGTCAGAGTGTGTCTGAGAGAGCTGGGTGCCATGTGGTGCTACCTATATTATGTGACATTTCACAGGAAAGGGACCACCAGATAGAAGTGGCAAGCAGACTGCTTGCTTCAGAAATTACATGGGTGAACCATATCTGTCACTGTCAGAAATAAGAAAACGAGTACTGGATGGATATTTAAGCAGTGGCTATGCCAAACAATTTTAGTGCCAACTGAGAGAAAAAGGTGAATTTTGTCCTGTATTCAGGTTCACACTCAGGATGTGACCCCACAGGATCCAAACTTTTCCAGATAGACCTGGGTTCACTGGACCTCTCTAACAGAGAAAACGTGATGGAACAGGTATTTGGATGCTTGCTTGTCTTGTGATTGTGGGCGCTTCCCTACTGTCACAGTCTCAGGGGAAATTGCCACTGAAAAATGAACTCCAAGCAAATGTTTTCAAGCAGTGTGTGACTCTCAGCACACAGTACATTGGGAAAGTTATGTTCCTTCAATGAAGGAAAGGCATCAACAGAGAGTGTGTTTTTTATAGCAGGAACTGTTCAGCTTCTAAGATGTGAGAGCTCAGGCCTGATTAAAGGACCTAAGTTCCAGAGTCAGGACAGTGTGTCTTGCTGCACTTTCTGAGACTTCTAAATGCATTCCTAGGGCATACCAGGTCTGCTCCTAAGGAAGGATGCTGAGGGAGTGTATCAGACTGTGCTGGGTGAAATACTGTGGTCACATAGATGAGGTGTCATTCCACTGGAAATGGGCCTGCAGCTAGGAGTTGCAAGTCATTCACATGCTTCAAAAATCCCAAAGGGTGAACCAAAGCTAGCATTGTCAGAAGGAAGAAAACAACATTCAGATGGAATTTCAAGCAGTTGCTCGGCGGCACTCTTTTAGGGCCAAGTGAGAGAAAAATGCATATTTTAACACCAACGTCTGGTATCCAGATTCAAACATAGGTGTTTCCCCGCAGTGTCCACGGATTTTCTAAATAGACTTACACTGATGAATGGCCCCACCAAGAAAACGTGATTGAACAGATGTTTGAAAGTGCTTTTGAACTTACCTGTGAGTGTGGCGCCTTCCCTACAGTCACACCTCCAGGGGAAATTGCTAATGAAAAATGACCTCCAACAAGCGTTTTCAAGGAGTGTGTGACACTCAGCACACAGAATGTTGAGAAAGCTATATTCCTTTGAGGAAGGAAAGGCATCTCGAGAGAATATGTTATCAGGCCTCTACCTGTCATGAACTGTCTAGATTCAAACATGTGAGTCCTCCAAGTTTCCCAGAGGACCTAAATACCAGAGTCAGGGCAGTGTGTTTCCCACCACTTTCTGAGATTTGTAAACACATTCCTAGGTCAAACCAGATCTGACCATAAAATTCATGCTGCAAGAGTGTGTCTCAGAGTGCTGGGTGACATATTGTGCTAACCTAGATGAGATGACATCTCCCTGGAAAGGGGCCAGTGGCTTGGAGTGGAGAGCCTCCTGCTTGATTCATAAATCCCAAAGGGTGCACCAACACTATCACTGTCAGAAGTAAGAAAACAGCAAGTAGATGCATTTTCAGGCAGTAACTAGGTTTAACCGTTTTAGGGCCAACTGAGAAAACAATGGAAATTTTGCTGCCAAGGTCCAGTATCCAGGTTCAAACATAGGGTATGTAGGAACAGTATCCATGAGCATTCTAGACAGTTAGGTTGAATGGATTGCTCCTATCAAGAAAACGTGATTGAGCAGACGTCTGGATGATCCTTTGCCTTTTCCTGTGGGTGTGGCGGTCTTCCCTAAGGTCACAACATCAGGGGAAGTTGCTACTGAAAAATTACTTCTAACAAGCCTTTTCAAGCAGTTTGTGACTCTGAGCACACAAAAAGCTGGGAAAATTATGTTCCATCCAGGAAGGTAAGGCATCAACAGAGAGTGTTTTATCAGGCCTCTGTGTATCACAAACTGTATAGACTCAAAGATGTGAGACTTCCAGGTTTGCCCTGAGGACCCAAATTCCAGAGTCAGAGCATTGTATTTCCCTACACTTTCTGAGATTGCATCCAAGTACCATATTTTGGACTCGATTGTTGACCATGATGGCTACTCCATTTCTTTTAAGCGGTTCCTGCCCACAGTAGTAGATATAATGGTCATCTGAGTTAAATTCACCCATTCCTGTCCATTATAATTTGCTGATTCCTAGAATGTCGACATTCACTCTTGCCACATCCTGTTTGACCACTTCCAATTTGCCTTGATTCAAGGACCTAACATTCCAGGTTCCTATGCGATATTGCTCTTTACAGCATTGGACCTTGCCTCTATCACCAGTCACATCCACAACTGGGTATTGTTTTTGCTTTGGCTCCATCCCTTCATTCTTTCTGGAGTTATTTCTCCACTGAACTCCAGTAGGATATTGGACACCTACCGACCTGGGGAGTTCCTCTTTCAGTATCCTATCATTTTGCCTTTTCATACTGTTCATGGGGTCCTCAAGGCAAGAATACTGAAGTGGTTTGCCATTCCCTTCTCCAGTGGACTACATTCTGTCAGACCTGTCCACCATGACCCGTCCGTCTTGGGTGGCTCCACACGTCATGGCTTAGTTTCATTGAGTTAGACAAGGTTATGGTCCATGTGATCAGATTGGCTAGTTTTCTGTGATTATGATTTCAGTGTCTGCCCTTTGATGCCCTCTCACAACACCTACCATCTTATTTGAGTTTCTCTTACCTTGGACGTGGGGTATCTCTTTACAGCTGCTCCAGCAAAGCACAGCCACTCCTCCTTACCTTGGACAATGGGTATCTCCTCAGGCCGCCCCTCCTGACCTTGAATGTGGAGTAGCTCCTCTCGGTCCTCCTGCACCCGTGCAGCTGCTGCTCTGTTGACGTGGGATTGCTTCTCTTGGCCACAGCCCCTGACCTTGGGCATGGGGTAGCTCATCTCAGCCACCTCCCCTGACCTCAGGCATGAGGTAGCTCCTCTCGGCCGCTGCCCCTGGTCTCGGACATGGGGTGGCTCCCCTCAGCCACTACCTCTGACCTTGGGCGAGAGATAGCTCCTCATGGCCATGCTTCTGCATGGTCCGTCACAGCCTGCACCATTTGAATGCCGAGTTCCAAAGAATAGCAAGGAGAGATAAGAAAGCCTTACTCTGATCAATGCAAAGAAATGGAGAATAACAACAGAATGGGAAAGACTAGAGATCTCTTCAAGAAAATTAGAGATACCAAAGGAACATTCCATGCGAAGATTGGGTTCAATAAAGGACAGAAATGCTATGCATCTAACAGAAGCAGAAGCTGTTAAGAAGAGGTGGAAAGAATACACAGAACAACTGTACAAAAAAAGATCTTCATGACCCAGATAATTATGATGGCGTGATCAGTCACCTAGAGCCAGACATCCTGGAATGTGAGGTGAAGTGGGCCTTAGAAAGCATCACTACAAACAAAACTAGTGGAGGTGATGGAATTCCAGTTAAGCTATTTCAAATCCTAAAAGATGATGCTGTGAAAGTGCTGTACTCAATAGGTCAGCAAATTTGGAAAACTCAGCAGTGGCCACATGACTGGAAAAGATCAGTTTTCATTCCAATTCCAAAGAAAGGCAATAACAAAGAATGCTCAAACTACTGCACAATTGCACTCATCTCACACGCTAGTAAAGTAATGCTCAAAATTCTCCAAGCCAGGCTTCAGCAATGCATGAGCCGTGAACTTCCAGATGTTCAAGCTGGTTTTAGAAAAGGCAGAGGAACCAGAGATCAAACTGCCAACATCTGCTGTATCATTGAAAAAGCAAGAGAGTCCCAGAAAACATATATTTCTGCTATATTGACTACGCCAAAGCCTTTGATTGTGTGTATCACAATAAACTGTGGAAAATTCTGAAAGAGATGGGACTACCAGACCACCCGACCTGTCTCTTGAGAAACCTATGTGCAAGTCAGGAAGCAACAGTTAGAACTGGACATGGAACAACAGATTGGTTCCAAATAGGAAAAGGAGTATGTCAAGGCTGTATATTGTCTCCCTGCTTATTTAACTTATATGCCGAGTACATCATGAGAAACACTGGGTTGGAAGAAGCACAAGCTGGAATCAAGACTGCCAGGAAAAACATCAGTAACCTCAGATATGCATATGATACCACCCTTATGGCAGAAAGTGAAGAGGAACTAAAAAACCTCTTGATGAAAGTGAAAGAGGAGAGTGAAAAAGTTGACTTACAGCTCAATATTCAGAAAACTAAGATCATGGCATCTGGTCCCATCACTTCATGAGAAAGAGATTGGGAAACAGTAGAAACAGTGTCATACTTTATTTCTGGGGGCTCCAAAATCACTGCAGATGGTGATTGCAGCCATGAAATTAGAAGATGCTTACTTCTTGGAAGGGTTAAGACCAACCTAGATAGCATATTAAAAAGTGGAGACATTTCTTTGCCAACAAAGCTCCATCTGGTCAAGGCTATGGTTTATCCAGTGGTCATGTATGGATGTACGAGTTGGACTGTGAAGAAAGCTGAGCACTGAAGAATTGATGCTTTTGAACTGTGGTGTTAGAGAAGACTCTTGAGAGTCCCTTGGACTGCAAGGACATCCAACCAGTCCATCCTAAAGGAGATCAGTCCTGGGTGTTCATTGGAAAGACTGATGCTGAAACTGAAACTCCAGTACTTTGGCCACCTGATGTGAAGAGTTGACTCATTGGAAAAGACCCTGATGCTGGGAGGGCTTGGGGGCAGGAGGAGAAGAGGATGACAGAGGATGAGATGGCTGGATGTCATCACCAACTCGATGGTCATGAGTTTGTGTAAGCTCCGGGAGTTGGTGATGGACAGGGAGGCCTGGTGTGCTTCGATTCATGGGGTCCCAAAGAGTCGAATACAGCTGAGTGTCTGAACGGAACTGAACTCTTTCTGAGCATTGTAAACACATTCCTAGGTCATACCAGAAGTGCCCTTAAGAAAAAACAGGCTGCAGGAAGATTTCTAAGATTGCTGGGTGCCATGCTGCACTTACCAAGATGATGTAGCATTCCACTGTAATTGGGCGAGCGGCTACGAGTTGCTAGCTGCTTACTTGCTTCAGAAATCCCAAAGGGTGTACCAAGTGATCACTGCCAGAAGTAAGAAACCAGCAGCTAAATGCATTTCCAGGTAGTTGTTATGCTCTACTGTTTTTGGCCAACTGAGAGAGAAAGGTGAATTTTGCCACCAAGGTCCACTGTCCATGTTCACACCTAGGATGTGTCCACTCAGGATCCAAGAATTTCCCAGACAGACCTAGGCACACTGAATCTCCACTACAGAGAAAACATGATGGAACTGACCTTTGGTTGTTGCTTTTCCTTTTCCTGTGAGTTTGGTGGCCTTCCCTATGGTCACACTATCAGGAGCAATTGCTAATGAAAAAGGACTTCCAACAAGTGTTTTCAAGCAGTATGTGACTCTATGGACATGGAATACTGGAAACCTACGTTCCATTGAGGAAGGAAATGTATTTATAGACAGTGTGTTTTCAAGAATCTGTCTATTAGGAACTGTCTAGCTTCAAAGATGTGAATTCTCCATATTTGCCCAGAGGACCTCAATTCCAAAGTCAGGGCAATGTGTTTTCCTGCACTTTTTGAGCTTTGTAAATACATTTCTTGGTCATACCAGGACTGCCCATGAGGAAACAGGCTCTCTATATGAGGAACTGTCTAGATACTAAGATATGAGACCTCTAGGTTGGTACAGAGGACCTAAATTTCAGAGCAAGGGCAGTGTGTTTTTGAGCATTTTCTGAGCTTTGTAAACACATTTCTGAGTAACGCCAGGTCTGCTCATGAGAAAACAGGCTTCAGGTGTGTGTCTGAGGGTGCTGAGTACCATACTGTGCTTACCTAGATGAGGTAACTTTCCATGGCAAATCGGCACGTGACCAGGAGTTGTGAGCCATCAACTTGCTTCAGAAATCTTGAATGGTGGACTAAAGTTTGCACTGTCAGAAGTAAGAAAAAAGTAATTGGGTGGATTTTCAAGCAATTGCTAGCCACACCTCTTTATGGCTCCAGAGAGAGAAATACAAATTGTGCACCCTAGGCCCTTTATTCAGGTTCACACACGGGATGTGTTCCCTCGTGATTCAAGAAATTTCCAGACAGACCTTTGCTCCCCAGAGTTCTTCTACAGAGAAAACTGGTTGGAACAGCCATTTGGATGTTGCTTTGCCTTTCCCTGTGAGTGTGGGGCCGCTACTTATGGTCACAGCCTCAAGGAGATATTGCCACTGAAAATAGACTCGCAAGCAAGCACTTTTCAAGCAGAGTGTGACTCTCAGGTCGCAGAATGTGAAGAAAGCTATCTTCCTTTGAGGAAGGAAAGACGTCCACAGAGAGTGTGTTTTCAAACCTCTATCTTGCAGGAAATTTTGAGCTTCTAAAACATGAGACCAGCAGGTCTGCTGAGAGGACCTATATTCCTGAGTCAGGGCCGTGTGTCTCCCTGTAATTTCCGAGTCTGACAAACACATTCCTAGATCATAACGGTACTGACCATGAGAAAGCTGGCAGCAGGAGTGTGTCTGAAAGGGCTGAGTGCCTTACTGTGGTCAACTGTGTGAGGTGACATTCCAGTGACAGGCTCAAAGCTCCAAGGTGTGAGCCACCCGCTTGCTTCAGAAACCCCAAAAGGTAGAGCAAAGCTAGCTCTGTCAGAGGTAAGAAAAGAGCAATTGGACGGATTTTCAAGCTGTTGCTAGGCCGAACCACTTTAGGGCCCCCTGAGAGAAAAATGTGAATTGTGCCCTGTAGGTCAGGTATCCAGGTTCAAACACAGGGTGTGTCCCAGCAGGATCCAAGAATTTTCCACAGAACTAGGCTCACTAGACCTCTCCTGCTGGGAAAATGGGATGGAACAGACATTGGAAGTTGGTTTGCCCCTCCCTATTGTCACAGACTCAAGGAGAAAGTGCCCCTGAAAGATGACCTCCAAGCAAGCACTTTTCAAGCAGTGTGTGACTCTCAGTTCACAGAATGCAGGGAAAGATATCTTCCCTCAAGGAAAGAAAGGCATCAAAAGAGAGTGTATTCTCAACCCTCTATCTTGCAGGAACTGTTTAGCTTCCCAGATGGGAGGCCTCCAGTAGTGCTCAGAGGAACTAAATTCCAGAGTCAAGGCCATGTTTCTCCCTGCACTTTCCAAGCCTTGCACAGCCATTCCTAGGTTATACCAGTACTGCACATGAGGAAGCAGTCTGCGAGAGTGTGTCCAAGAGGGCTAGGTTCCTCACTATACTCACTTCAGCGAGGTGGCATTCCACTGTAAAAAGGCCCACAGCTGGGAGTTGAAATTCACCCACTTGCTTCAGAAATCAAAAAGGAAGGAGCAAATCTAGCTCTCTCAGAATCAAGAAAAGAGCAAGTGGATGGATTTTCAAGCTGTTGCTAGGCTACATTGCTTTAAGGTCCACAGAGAGAAACACAAATTGTGCCCCCTCATTCTGGTATCCTGGTTCACAAACAGGGTGTGTCCCCAAAGGATCCAAGAATTTTCCAGACAGACTTACGCTCACTAGAGTTCTCCTACAGAGAAAACGGGATGGAACAGACATTTAGATATTGCCTTGTCTTTCCCAGTGAGTGTGGAACCCCTCTGTTTGACTACAGCCCCAAGTGGAAATTACCATTGAAAACTCATGTCTAAGCGAGCACTTTTCAAGCACTGTGTGACTCTCAGTTCGCAGGATACTGGCAAACCTATATTTCTTCAAGGAAGGAAAGGCATCCACAGAGAGTGTGTTTTCAAACCTGTCCCTTGCAGGAACTCTTTAGCTCCTAAGACATGAACCCTCTAGTTCTGCTCAGAGGACCTAAATTCGAGAGCCTGTGCCCTGTGTCTTGGTGCATTTTCCCACCTTTCAAACACATATCTAGGTGATACTGGTACTGCCCTTGAGGAAGCAGACTGTGGGAATATGTCTCAGAGTGCTGGGTCCCTTACTGTGGTCACTTCTGTAAGGTGACACTCCAGTGTAAATAGGCCCAAAGATAGGAGTTGCGAGCTGCCCATGTGCTTCAGAAACCCCAGGGGTGGAACAAAGTTAGCTCTGTCAAAAGTAAGAAAATGGCAATTGGACGGATTTTCAAGATGTGGATAGGTTACACCACTTTAGGGCCACCCGAAAAAAATATGCAAATTTGAACCTGGGTGTCCAGATTAACGCACAGGGTGTTTCCCCACATGATCCAAGAATTTTTCAGACAGACCTAGGTTCACTGGAGCTCTCCTGCAGAGGAAACATACATCCAGAGTCTCCAGTGTGAACCCTCCAAAATCTATACCTGGTGTCACGAATCCACAGTCTCCAGGATGACCCTACCCTCAAGATCCTGTACCTGGGGTCACAAGTCCACTATTTCCATGTCGAGTCCACCTCCAAGAACTTGAACTTGTGGTCACATGTCCAGAGTCTTCAGGGTGACCCCACCTCCCCGAAGCTACTGGTGTGAAGCATCCACAGTTTTAAGGATGGACCCAATTCCCAGAACCTGTAGCTGGGGTCACACTTCCAAATTCTAAGGGTTACCCCACCTCCCACACATTGAACCTGGTTTCCCATGTCCCTGTTAGCCAAGGTTACCCTCTCCATGACCCTGTAATGGGGATCACATGTCCACAGTCTGCTGTGTGTCGTCACTTCCCAGACCCTTCACCTAGAGTCACAATCACAGTTTCCAGGTTACTCCTTTGCAGACCCTGCACCTGGAGTCACTTATCCACAGTCTCCAGGGTGACTCATTCAAAACCCCACACTGGGGCTCACATGACCACAGTCTCCAGGGTGACCCAAGCACCCAGATCCTGCACCCAGGGTCACATATCCACAGGCTCCAGGGTGTACCTCTTGCAGACCCTGCACCTGGGGTCACATATCTACAGCCTCCAGTGTGATCCCCATCCCCAGACCTGATTTGGGTGAGAAATATCCATAGTCTCCAGACTCACACCTTGGATCACATATCCACAGTCTCCAGAGTCACACCTTGGGTCACATAGCCATAGTCAGCAGGGTGAACTCACCTCCCAGAGCCTGTACATGGTGGCAAATGTGCACATTCTCCAGGGTTACCACCCTTCCAACATGCTGTACCTGGGTCAAAAGCCCACAATCTCAAGGGTGACCCCCTCTCAGACCCTGTTCCTGGGGTCACATGTCCAGAATCTCCAGAATGATCTACCTCCAAGATGAAGCACCTGATGTCACATGTCAACAGTCTCCAAGGTGACCCCGTCCTCAGAATCTGCACCTGTGGTTACATTTCTCCAGTCTGCAGGATGACCCCCAATCTCAGTATTTGATTATGTGTCACATGTACATAGTCACCAGGGTAACCACTGCAGGCCCTTTTTCTGACATAACATTTCCACAGACTCCTGAAGAACTCCCTTCCCAGACTCTGAACCTGGGATCCTACCTCCAGGGTCTCGAGGGTGATGCCCTTCCCTGTCCCTTCACCTGGTGTCAAACATCCACAGTCTCCATGGTAACATCCACACCAAAGTCTGATATTGGGGACACAGATCCATAGTCTTCTGGGTCGCAACCCCTCCCAGATCATGCACCTGGTCTCACATGTCCTCAGTCTCCAGGTTGACACCCCTCCCAGACACTGCAGCTGGGGTTACACATCCACAGTCTCCAAGGTGAACCCACCTCACTGACTATTGTACCTCTGGCCACATGGCCTCAGTCTCCAGGGTGACCCTATATCTCAGACACTGTACTTGAGGTTACATATCAACGGTGTCCAGGATGACACCTCTCCCCAGACCCTGTACCTGGGGTCGCATTTGCACAGTCTCCAGGGCGATGCTATATTCCCAACCCTGTACCTGGGGTCACAGGTCGCAGTCACCAGGCTTTCCCCACCCTCAAGAGCCTTTACCTGGGGTCATACGTCCACAGACTCCAGGGTGACTCCCTCCCAGACCCTTCACCTGGCATCCTATGTCCACAGTCTCCTGTGTGATATCACTTCCCAGACCCTATACCTGTGGTCACAGATCCACAGTCTCCATGGTGATCCCCTTCCCAGACCCTGTAATTTGGATCCCATGTCCTCAGTCTCCAGTGTGACACCACCTCTCATACCTTGTACTTTGGTGACTTGTCCACAGTTTCCAGGATGACCCAAACGGTGCATGTGGAGTCACATGTCCACATTCTGCAAAGTGACCCCAGTCCCTAACCCTGAACCTTAGTCACACAGCCACAGTTTCCAGAATGACCTCACTCCAGACCCTGCACATAGGGTCACACCTCCACCTTCTCCATATTGACCCCCTCCTTGAACTTCTATCAGGTTTCACACATGCACCAGCTCCACAGTGACCACCACCAGATCCTGTAGCTGTGGTCAGGGTCCGCAGTCTGCAGGGTGAGACCATTTTGTACCTTAAACCTTGGTTCACCTAGCCAGTCTCCAGGGTCATCCCTGCCAAACCTGCACCTGGGGTCACATGTCCATACTCTCCATGGTGACATCCCCCAGGCCCTGTACTGCTGCTGCTGTTGCTGCTGCTGCTAAGACATGCCAGTCGTGTTCAACTCTGCGACCCCATAGATGGCAGCCCACCAGGCTCCCCCATCCCTGAGATTCTCCAGGCAAGAACACTGGAGTGGGTTGCCATTTCCTTCTCCAAAGCATGAGAGTGAAAAGGGAAAATGAAGTCACTCAGTCATGTCTGACTCTTAGGGACCCCATAGACTGCAGCCTACCAGGCTCCTCCATCCATGGGATTTTCCAAGCAAGAGTACTGGGGTGGGTTGCCCACTCCAGTACCTAGTGTCATATATCTGCGCAGACCCTATACGTAGTGTCATATATCCACAGTTTCCCGGGTTACCCCACTTCCCATATCATGCACCTGGGATCACATGCTCAGTCTGCAAGGTGACCCCGATCCCATTCCTGTACCTTGTGTCACAAGTCCACAGCCACCAGGATGGCCCCACCCTCAAGATCCCATACCTGGGGTCACACTCCTGTCTCCAGTGTGATCTCACCTCCCAGAAACTTTACCTGGGGATAAACATCTACTGTTTTCAGGATGGTCCCAACTCCCTGAAACGGTACCTGGAGTCACTCTTCCATAGACATTGAGGCTGTTCCATGCCCCTGGTCCACAGGGTTACACCCTCCAAGACCCTGTAATGTGGTTTACATGTCCACAGTCTCCTGTATGTCATCACTTCCCAGAACCTTCACCTGCAGGCACACAAACAGAGGTTCCAGGATGACTCCCTCATAGACCCTGCACTTGGAGCCACATATCCACAGTCTCACAGGTGACTCATCCAAATCACTGCACCAGGGCTCACATAACCACAGTCTTCCAGATGCTGGACTATTGACCCCAGCACCCAGTGTCACTTGTCCACAGATTCTAGCATGGCCTCACACTCCAGACACTGTACCTTGGGACACATACCCACAGTCTCTAGGGTGAACACCCTCCTAGACACTGTACATGGTGTCACATGGGCACATTCACCAACTCCCAAACCCTGTACCTAGGGTCACACGTAGATAGTCTCAGGGTGACCCCACTTGCCAGAACTTGCACCTGGGTTCATATGTCCGCAGCGCCCAGGGTAACACCACCTGTCAAACAATTGTACTCGGTTCAAACACCCACTGGTTCTAGGGTGACACCAATTCCAAGCCCGTGAACCTAGCTAGGGTCACACATCCATGGTCTCCTGGGTGGCAACCCCTCCCAGATCATGCACCAGGTCTCACACCTCCGCAGTCTCCAGGGTGACTACACCTCACAGAATATTGTAATTCTGGTCACATTGCCCCAGTCTCCAGGGTGACCCCGTATCTCTAACCCTCTACCTGGGGTTCCATGTACATGTTGGCCAGGAATACACGCCTCCCCAGACTCTGTACACGTGATTACATTGGCACAGTCGCCAGGGTGACTCCAACTTCCCCACCCTATACCTGGGGTCACATGTCCAGAGTCTCCTGGATTTACCCACATTCAAGGGCTAGTAACTGGGATCACATGTCCACAGTCTCGAGGCTTTCCCCACCCACAAGTGCCTGTACCCAGGGTCACACGTCAACTGACTCCAGGGTGACTCCCTCCCAGACCGTTCACCTGGCATCCCATGTCCCTAGACTTTTGTGTGATGTCATTTCCCAGACTCTGCACATGTACTAACAGATTCACAGGCTCCGTGGTGACCCCCTTCCTGGTCTCTGTAACTTGGGTCACATGTTCTCAGTATCCGGTGTGACCCGACCTCTCACGCCCTATACCTTTGGTGACTTGGCCACAGATTCCAGGGTAACCCTCCCCTGCCAGACCCTGTGCTTATTTACACACATCCACAATCTCCAGGATGTTCGCCCTCCCATACCCTGCACCTGGAGTCACATGTCAACAGTTTCCAGCGTGAACCCCACTTTGCCCACTGCACCTGGGCTCACATATCCACATCATGCAGGGTGACACCCCTTCCAGACCATTTTCCTGCCATTAAATGCCTGCAGTCCCCAGAGTGACCCCGTACCTCCCAGACACTGTACCTGAGGTCACATATACAGAGTTTCCTGGATCACCCCCATCCTAGACCCTGTACCTGGGTTCAGATATCCTAGTGTCTTGGGGGACCCAGGTCAGACCTTGCATCTAGGGTCGAATGCCCACTATCCAGGATGACTTGCCTCCCCAATCAGTGCATCTGGGGTCATATGTCCACAATCTTCAAAGTGACCCCATCCCCTAACCCTGCACCTTACTCACACATCCACAGTCTCCAGAGTGATGTCCACTGTCTCACGGGTGACCTCTTCCCTGAACTTGTTCCAGATTTCACACGATCACCATTGCCACAGTGACCACCAGCAGATCCTGAACTTGTGGTCACAGTTCAACAGTCTGCCTGATGAGACCCATTTTGTACCCTGAACCTTGTGAACCTGCACCTGGGATCACAAGTCCATATTCTCCATGGTGTCATCCCCCAGACCCTGTACCTAGTGTCATATATACAGTCTCCTGGACTTCCCCACTTCCAATACCATGCACCTGTGATCACACATCCACAGTATCCAGGGTGATCCCCCTCCTAAACCTGTACCTGGTGTCACAAGTCGACAGACTCCAGGATGACTCTACCATTAAGACCCTGTACCTAGGGTCACAAGTCCACTGTTTCCAGGGTGAGACCCCTCCCAGACTCTGCACTTGGGGTCACTTGTCGAGAGTCTCCAGGGTGACCCCACCTCCCAGAAACTGTACCTAGGGTGAAACATCCACAGTCACTCAGGTTGGCCCCAATTCCCAGAACCTGTACCTGGGGTCCCACTTCCATAGTCTCGGTTACCACACGCCAAGACATTTAACATGGTGTCCCATGATCTTGGATGCCAGGGTTACCCCCTCCAAGACCCTGTAATGGGGTCACATGTTCACAGTCTCCAGAGTGTCGTCACTTCCCAGACCCTCCACCTGGAGTCACACAAACACAGGTTCCAAGGTGACTCCCTCGCAGGCCCTGCACCTGGAGTCACATATTCACAATCTCACCTTGGGGAATCCCATTCAGACCCTGGATCTACGGTCACGTATCCAGTCTCCAAGATGATTTGCCTCCCAAATGGTGCATTTGAGGTCACATGACCACAATCTTCAAAGTAAACACGTCCCCTAACCCTGCATCTAGGTCACACGGCAAATAGTTTCCAGAGTGACCTCAACCCAGACCCTGAAACGAGGGTCACATGTACACAGTCTTGGAGGGTGACCCCCTCCGTGAACTTGTACTAGGTTTCATACGTCCATCATCGCCACAGTGACTACCACCAGATCCTGTACCTGTGGTCATAGATCCACAGTCTACAGGGTGAAACCCTTTTCCTACCCTGAACTTTGGGTCACACGACCACAGTCTCCAGGGTGACCCCACCCAAACCTGCACCTGGGGTCACATGTCCACACTTTCCATGGGGACATACCTGAGACCCTGTACCTACTGTCATATATCCACAATCTCCTAGGTTACCAAACTTCCCATACCATACACCTGTGATCACATGTCCACAGTCTCGAAGGTGGCCCCCTGTATAACCTGTACTTGGTGTCACAAGTCCACAGCCTCCAGGTGACCCCACCCTCAAGATCCTGTATCTGGGGTCACAAGTCCACTTTTTCCATGGTGAGTCTACCTCCCAGACCCTGCATTTGGGGTCACATGTCCAGAGTCTTCAGGGTGACCCCACCTCCCAGAAACCATACCTCGGGTGAAATGTCCACCATTTTCAGGATGGCACCAACTCCCAGAACCTGTACCTGGGGTCACACTTCCATACTCTCAGGGTATCCCCACCTCCCAGACATATAACCTTGCATCCCATGACCCTGGCCACAAAGGTTCCCCCCTCCAAGACCCTGTAATAGGGGTCACATGTCCACAGTCTCCTGTTTGTCAAAACTTTGTAGACCTCACCTGGAGTCACACAAACACAGGTTCCATGGTGACTCCCTTGCAGACTCTGCACCTGGAATCACATATTCACAGGCTCCAGGGTGACCCCCTCGGAAATCCTGTACCTGAGATCACATATCTACAGTCTCCAGGGTGAATCCCATCCCCACACACTGTCTGAGCGGAATCATCCAGTCTCCCATGAGACCCCAATATCAAGAACTCATCCCTTGTGCTAGAAGTCTACATTCTCCAGGCTGACATTATTTCCCACACCCTGCACCTTGGGTAGCATATTCACAGTCTCCAAGGTGACCTTACCTCCCAGACCCTTTACCTGGGGTCACATGTGCAAATTATCCAGGATTCCCGCCACTCCAACACCCTGCACCTGGGTCAAAAGCCCACAGTCTCAAGGGTGACCTCCTATCTGACCATGTTCCTGAGGTACATGGCCAGAATCTCCAGGATGATCTTGAAAGGTATTACCGAACCACGCAAAGACACTGGAATTCTTGGCCTCCAGAGGAGATGAATTCAATTCAGGTCCAGAGACGAGGCTTGATTGCTTAGAGCTTTTGTGTAATCAAGTTGTATTAAAGTATAAAGGAGATAGAGAAATCTTCTGACATAGGCATCAGAAGAGGGCAGAAAGAGTAGCCCCTTGCACGTGTTAGCAATGGAATTATATGGCTCAAATGGTAAAGCATCTGTCTGCAATGCTGGAGACCCAGGTTAGATCCCTGGGTCAGGAAGATCTCCTGGAGAAGGAAATGGCCACCCACTCCAGTACATTTGCCTGGAAAACCCCATGGACAGAGGAGCCTGGTAGGCTACAGTCCATGGGGCCACAAAGAGTTGGACATGACTGAGCAGCTTTACTTTACTTTTAATTAGTTATTCATATCAGTTCAGTTCCGTTCAGTCGCTCAGTCATGTCTGACTCTTTGGGACCCCATGAATCACAGCACGCCAAGCCTCCCTGTCAGTCACCAACTCCCGGAGATTTCTCGAACTCATGTACATCGAGTCGGTGATGCCATGCAGCTATCTCATCCTCTGTCATCCCCTTTTCCTCCTGTCCCCAATCCCTTACAGCATCAGGGTATTTTCCAATGAGTCAGCTCTTCGCACCAGGTGGCCAAATTATGGGAGTTTCAGCTTCAGAATCAGTCGTTCCAATGAACACCCTGGACTGATCTCCTTTAGGATGTACTAGTTGGATGCCCTTGCAGTTCAAGGAACTCTCAAGAGTCCTCTCCAACACCACAGTTCAAAAGCATAAACTCTTCGGTGCTCAACTTTCTTCACAGTCCAATTCTCACATCTGTACATGACCACTGGAAAAACCATAGCCTTGAACAGAGGGACCTTTGTTGGCAAAGTAGTGTCTCTGCTTTTTATTATGCTATCTAGGTTGGTCATAACTTTCCTTCCAAGGAGTAATTTTCTTTTAATTTCATGGCTGCAATCACCATCTGCAGTGATTTTGGAGCCCAAAAAGATAAAATCTTACACTGCTTCCACTGTTTCCCCATCGATTTCCCATGGAGTGATGGGACCTGTTGCCATGATCTTAGTTTTCTGAATGTTGAGCTGTAAGCCAACTTTTTCACTCTCCTCTTTCACTTTCATCAAGAGGCTTTTTAGTTCTTCTTCACTTTCTGCCATAAGGGTGGTGTCATCTGCATGTCTGAGATTATTGATATTTCTCTTGGCAATCTTAATTCCAGCTTGTGCTTCTTCCAGCCCAGCATTTCTCATGATGTACTCGGCATATAAGTTAAATAAGCAGGGTGACAATGTACAGTCTTGACGTACTCCTTTTCCTATTTGGAACCAGTCTGTTGTTCCATGTCCAGTTCTAACTGTTGCTTCCTGACCTGCATACAGGTTTCTCAAGAGGCAGGTCAGGTGGTCTGGTAGTCCCATCTCTTTCAGAATTTTCCACAGTTAATTGTGATCCACACAGTCAAAGGCTTTGGTGTAGTCAATAAATCAGAAATAGATTTTTTTTTCTGGGACTCTCTTGCTTTTTCAATGATCCAGCAGATGTTGGCAGTTTGATCTCTGGTTCCTCTGCCTTTTCTAAAGCCAGCTTGAACATCTGGAAGTTCACAGTTCACGTATTGCTGAAGCCTGGCTTGGAGAATTTTGAGCATTACTTTACTAGCGTGTGAGATGAGCATAATTGTGTGGTATTTTGAGCATTCTTTGGGATTACCTTTCTTTCTATTTGGAATGAAAACTGACCTTTTCCAGTCCTGTGGCCACTGCTGAGATTTCCAAATTTGCAGGCATTATGAGTGCAGCACTTTCACAGCATCATCTTTCAGTATTTGAAATACTTCAACTGGAATTCCATCAACTCCACTAGCTTTGTTCTTACGATGCTTTCTAATTGCCACTTGACTTCACACTCCAGGATGTCTCGCTCTAGGTGAGTGATCACACCGTTGTGATTATCTGGGTCATGAAGATATTTTCTACAGTACTTCTGTGTATTCTTGCCACATCTTCTTAATAGCTTATGCTTCTGCTAGGTCCATAGCATTTCTATCTTTTATCAAACCCAGTTTTGCATGAAGTGTTCCCTTGGTATCTCTAATTTTCTTGAAGAGATCTCTAGTCTATCCCATTCAGTTCTTTTCCTGATTCACACGTGATGCACACAAGGTGCACATGAGGTGCACACGTGATGCCCACGTGATGAACACGTGATGCACACATGATGCTCATGTGATGAACATGTGGTGCACAAGTGAGGCACACGTGATGAAAATGTGATTCACACGTGATGCACATGTAATGAACAGGTGATGCACACGTGATTCACACGTGATACACATGTGATGAACACGTGATGCACACATAACACACACGTGATGAATACGTGATGAACAAGTGATTCACAGGTGACGCACACATGGCGCACACGTGTTGCACAAGTGATGCACATGTGATGGACATATGATTCACTCGTGAGGAACACGTGACTCACATGTGATGAACACGTGCCTCACACATGATGAACATGTGATGCACACGTGATGAAAACATGATGCACACGTCACACAGACATTGTGAACAAGTGAACAACACGTGAGGCACATGTGATGAACACGTCATGAACACGTGATGCACACGTGATTCACGCGTGATACACATGTGACTCACACGTGATGAACACGTGATGCACACATAACCCATATGTGATGAATACGTGATGCACACATGACACACACGTGACGCACACGTGACGAACACTTGATGCACACGAGATGCACACGTGACGCACATGTGATGCACACATGATGGACACGTGATCAACACGTGACACACACGTGATGAACACATGATTCACACATGACGCAAACTTGATGCACACGTGATGCGCACGTGACGAACACGTGACGCACACGTGTCGCACATGTGATGCACATGTGATGCACACGTAACACATATGTGATGAATACGTGATGCAGACGTGACACACACGTGACGAACACGTGACGCACACATGACGAACATGTGATGCACCCGAGACGCACATGTAACTCACACGTGATGTACACATGATCGACACGTGATGAACACGTGACACACACGTGACGAACACGTGATTCACACGTGACGCAAACTTGATGCACACGTGATGCACACATGATGAACACGTGACGAACACATGTTGCACACATGATGAACTCGTGACGCACACGTAACGCACACGTGATGGACACGTGATGCACCAGTGACGCACACGTGATGGACACGTGATGCACACATGACGCACCCGTGATGCACACGTGATTCCCACGTGCACACACGTGATGCACACGTGACACACAAGTGACACACATGTGATGAACACGTGATTCACCCGTCATGGACACGTGACACACACCTGATGAACACGTGACTCACACGTGATGGACATGTCACACACACGTGATGCACACGTGACGCACACGTGACACACACATGATGGACACGTGATTCACACTTGATGCACACGTGATTCCCACGTGCACACACGTGATGCACACGTGACACACAAGTGACACACATGTGATGAACACGTGATTCACCCGTCATGGACACGTGACACACACCTGATGAACACGTGACTCACACGTGATGGACATGTCACACACACGTGATGCACACGTGATGCACACGTGACACACACGTGACACACACATGATGGACACGTGATTCACACGTGATGCACACGTGATTCACACGTGATTCACTCATTTCAACTCGAGATGAGGCCCGATTCCCCTTCATTGGCTCCAGAGCCATCCCACTTTCCCCATCAAACACGACAAGGCACTTGACTTCCTTTAGGCAACTCCAGGGAATCCCCAAGAACACTGTCATAAGTCTAGAGGAACACCAAGCGTAACACAGCAACTCGAGGAAAGCGCCATGTACACCAAATCGTCTCGAGATTAGAGTTGATTTCCTGGCTTCAACTCAAGAGGTATGCCAACTTTCCACAAGCACCTCTAGAGGAGGCTTCTCTCAGCAATAGGTATGTAAGTTGGACCCTGAGTTTGCTGCCTGAAGTGGAATGGGCCCCGAGATGCCCTGACTCAAAAGAAGGACCGATTTCTCTGCAGTGGCTTTAATGCAGGCTCGTCTTTCATCTCACCAGATGAAAGGATGTCTGAATCCCCTGTGGAGACCCTAGAGAAAGCCCTAGTTCCCCATCTCATCTCGACAGGAGGCCTCACATGACTTTGATACCTAGAGAGGCACCAAGAGTTCATTGCTTCAAGAGGTGACGATGCCTGACTCCTCTTGAAAAGTGATAGGAATCCCAATATCCATGTCACAAGTGGAAAGGGATTTTGGGTCTCACGCCTCATCTCCAAAAGCGTCCCTATTGCCTGCCAAGCCTCGAAGAGATTCCCGAGGTGTCCCTCTAACTAGACAGGAGTCCTTACATAGCTGAACAAATCCGAGTTTTGAAGGGCCATCCCCACCGTAACTCGAGATTATACCCCAGGATCCCACCGCAACTCGAGAAAAACCATGATACTTCTCCCTGGCCACGAGATGAGCCCCGGTTCCTCTGCATTGCATGCAGAGCAATTCTGTGTTCCCCATCAAACATGTAAGGAGCCTTGACTTGCTTGATGGGACACCAGAGAGTACCCAAGAACACTGTAACAAGTCTAGAGTGACCGTGAGGTTAGTGCAGAAACGGGAAATAGATCCGTCTACCCCAAATCAACTCGAGATGCTGCCCCATTCCCCTGCATTGGCTCCAGAGTCATTCTGCGTTCCCCATCAAACACAAGTGGCATGACTTCATTAAGCAACTCCAGAGATTCCCCGAGAACACTGTCCCAAGTGTAGAGGAACACCAGGTGCAACACAGCAACTCGAGGAAAGCCCCATGTACCCCAAATCGTCTTGAGATTTAGAGCTGATTTCCCTGCTTCGACTCAAGAGGTATGCCAACTTTCTGCAAGCACCTCAAGAGGAGGCTTCTCTCAGCAATATGTATGTGAGTTGGACCCTGAGTTTGCTTCCTGAAGTGGAATGAACACCAAGATGACCTGACTCAAAAGAAGGCCAGATTTCCCTGCAGTGGCTTTAATGTAGGCTCGTCTTTCATCTCACAAGATGAAGGGATGTCTGAATCCCCTGTGGAGGACCTAGAGGAAACCCTATGTCCCCGCCTCATCTCGACAGGAGGCCTCACATCCCTTTGACATCTCGAGAGGCACGCGGAGTTCAATGCTTAGAAGGTGACGATGCCTGACTCCTCTTGAAATGTGATAGGGATCCCAATATCACTGTGGCAACTGGAATTGGACCCAGGGTCTCCCGCCTCACTTCAAGAAGCGTCCCTATTGCCCTGCCAAGCCTCAAAGAGATTCCTGAGGTGTCTCTCATAACTAGACAAGAGTCCTGATGTCGCTTAACAAACAGGAGTTTTGAAAGTCTATCCCCACCTTAACTCGAGAATATGCCCCACGTTCCCACCGCAACTTGAGATAAACCATGAGACTTCCCCCTGGCCGCAAGATGAGGCCTGATTGCTCTGCATTGCAGAGCAATTCCGTGTTCCCCATCAAACACGTAAGGAATCTTGACTTGCTTGATGGCATTCCAGAGAGTCCCCAAGAACACTGTCACAAGTCTAGAGGGACCCTTGTGTCACCGCAGCAATGCGAAATAGCTCCATACTGCAAATCAACTCGAGCCGAGGCCCAATTCCCCTGCATTTGCTCCAGAGCCATCCCGTGTTCCCCATCAAACAGGAGTAGTGGCTTTACTTCCTTTAGGCAACTCCAGAGATTCCCCGAGAACACCGTCCCAAGTCTGGAGGAACACCAGTTGCAACACAGCACCTCGAAGAAAGCCCCATGTACTCCAAATCGTCTCGAGATTAGAGCTGATTCCCTGGCTTTGACTCAAGTGGTATGCCAACTTTCCACAAGCACCTCTAGAGGAGGCTTCTCTCAGCAATAGGTATGTGAGTTGGACCCTGAGTTTGCTGCGTCAAATGGAATGGACACCGAGATGCCCTGACTCAAAAGAAGGCCTGATTTTCCTGCAGTGGCTTGAATGGAGGCTTGTCTTTCATCTCACCAGACAATGGGATGTCTGAATCCCTTGTGGAGACCTTAGACAAAGCCCTAGTTCCCCTCCTCCTCTCGACAGGAGGCCTCACATGCCTTTGACACCTAGAGAGGCACCAAGAGTTCATTGCTTCAAGAGGTGACGATGCCTGACTCCTCTTGAAAAGTGATAGGAATCCCAGTATCCCTGTGGCAACTGGAAAGGGACCCTGGGTCTCCCGCCTCACCTCTAGCAGCGTCCCTATTGATGTGTCAACCCTCGAAGAGATTCCTGAGGTGTCCCTCATAACTAGACAGGAGTCCTGACGTCGCTGAACAAACACGACTTTTGAAGGGCCATCCCCGCTGTAACTCGAGAATATACTCCAGGTTCCCAGCGCAACCCGCGAAAAAGCATGAGACATCCCCTCGCCACTATATGAGGCCAGATTCCTCTGCATTGCGTGCAAAGCAATTCCGTTTTCCCCATGAAATGCGTAGGAGCCTTGACTTGCTTGATGGAACTCCAGAGAGTCCCCAAGAACACACTCACAAGCCTAGAGGGACCCTGAGGTCACTGCAGCAACGCGAAATAATTCCGTGTACACCAAATCAACTGGAGATGAGGCCCGATTCTGCCACATTAGCTCCAGAGAAATTCCGCTTTCCCCATCAAGCAAGACAAGTTGCTTCACTTTCTTTAGGCAACTCCAGAGACTCCCCGAAAACACCGTCCCATGTCTAGAGGAACACCAGGTTCAGCACAGCAACTTGAGGAAAGCTCTATGTACCCCAAATCATCTCGAGATGAGAGCAGATTCCCAGGATTCAACTTAAGAGGTATGCCAACTTTCCACAAGCACCCCAAGAGGAGGCTTCTCTCATCAATAGATATGGGGGAGGGACCCTGAGTTTGCTGCCTCAAGTGGAATGGAGTCCGAATGCCCTGACAAGAAAGAAGGCCGGATTTCCCTGCAGTGGCTTGAATGCAGGTTCGTCTTTCATTGCACAAGATGAAGGGATGTCTGAATCCAATACGGAGACCCTAGAGAAAGCCTTAAGTCCTGGCTTCATCACGCCAGGAGGTCTCACATCCCTTTGACATGGAGGTAGGCGGAATTCAATGTTTCAAAAGGTGATGACGCCTGACTCCTCTTGAAAATTGATAGGAATCCCAGTCTCACTGTGGCAACTGGAAAGGAACCCTGGGTCTCCCGCCTCACATTGAGAAGCGTCCCTATTGCCCTGCCAAGCCTCGAAGAGATTCCTGAGGTGTCCCTCGTAACTAGACAGGAGTCCTGACGTCGCTGAACAAACATGAGTTTTGAAGGGCCATCCCCGCCGTACCTGGAGAATATACCCCAGGTTCGCACCGCAACTCGAGAGAAACCATGAGACTGCCTTCTCGCCGCGAGATGAGGCTTGATTCCCCTGCATTGCATGCAGAGCAATTCCGTGTTCCCCATCAAATACGTAAGGAGCCATTACTTGCTTGATGGAATTCCAGAGAGTCCCCAAGAACACTGTCTCAAGTCCAGAGGGACCCTGATGTCACTGCAGCAATGGGAAATAGCTTCGTGTATCCCAAATCAACTCGAGATGAGTCCCTATTCCACTGCATTGGCTTCAGAGCCATCCCGTGTTCCGCATCAAACACGACAAATGGGTTGGCTTCCTTTAGGCAACTGCAGAGATTCCCCGAGAACACTGTCCCAAGTCTAGAAGAACACCAAGTTCAGCACAGCAACTCGAGGAAAGCTCCATGTACCCCAAATCATCTTGAAATGAGAGCTGATTCCCTGGCTTCCACTCAAGAGGTATGCCACCATTCCACAAGCACAACCAGAGGAGGTGTCTCTCAGCAGTAAGTATGTGGGAGGGACCCTGAGTTTGCTGCCTCAAGTGGAATTGACCCTGAGACGCCCTGACTCGAAAGAAGGTCCGATTTCCCTACAGTGGCTTGAATGCAGGCTCATCTTTCATCTCACAGGATGAAGGGATGTGTGAATCCCCTATGGAGAGCATAGAGAAAGTCCTAGGTCCCCGCCTCTTATCGACAGGAGGCCTCACATCCCGTTGACACCTCGAGAGGCATGCAGAATTCAATGATTCAAAAGGTGATGATGCCTGACTCCTCTTGAAAATTGGTAGGAATCCCAATATCCCTATGGCAACTGGAAAGGGACCCTGGGTCTCCCTCCTCACCTCGAGAAGTGTGCTGATTGCCCTGCCAAGCCTCAAGGAGATTCCTGTGTCCCTCATAACTAGACAGGAGTCCTCAAATTGTCCAAGAACACTAGAGCAAACAAGCCCATTCATAACTGGTAAAGATTGAAATAGACACCTGGCCACGGAGGGTATACTGATAGTAAACTCTCCTACAGAAACATACTCAAGATACTGGTGGGATGCATGCACAGCCCCCTTTGGAAGACAGTCTGACAGTTGTTTCAGTAACCACATGGGACAAGCACTGAATTCCATACATGACAAGTGGTGGAAGCCAGGTATCTTACCATTGGAATGGTAAGTTATGGATAAACAAAAGGAAAGGTTACAAGATTCATGGAGACATCATCACAAATTACCCTCAACTGAATATATAAGCTGGAATACATGTATATATTTCCAAATATTGTCAGCTGAGCATATTTAGCTCCTACATGTATGTTTTAAATATCACTCTATAATGAAAAAGAACAGGAAATGTCCCTGGTGGCCCAGTGGTAAAGGATCTGCCTACCAATGCAGGGAACACTGGTTCAACCCCTGGTCCTAGAGGATTCCACATGCCCAGGGGCAACTAAGCCCCCGTACAACTATTGAAGTACTTCCATGCTCCAGAGCCCAAGTTCTGCAACCAGAGAAAGCGCTGCAATGAGAAGCCATGGCAAGTCAACTAGAGGGTAGCCTCTGCTCACTACAACTAGGCATCTAGCTACAAAGACCCAGCATTGTCAAAAATAATTCAGTGTTTAAAAAAAAGGACAGAAATTCTTTGAATAAACGATTGAGACTAGGGGCGAGACAGTAAATATATAAGCTAGGATAATCTTAAAGTATGAGGAAGTAAAGAAAGTAAAGACAACTATCAAGCTGTCCAAGCTGATAAAAATGAATGATTACACAGTTTTATCTGTATACACTAGCAAATAATAATCTGAAAAGGAATTAAAAAAAACAATTTCCTTTTGATAGTGTCAACATTAATAAAATATTTTGCCATGGGTGTAATGAGGATGACAAGACTGGCACATTGGAAATTATACACGATTGCTGAAAAATATCCTGAATACATGCACAGATATTCCATAGCGATGGAAAGACTTAAGATGGCAATACCATGGAATGCATCTTCAATCTGAAATGAAGATTAAATATGAATTACAAAAGACTGAAAGGTCATTGCTGAATCACAAAAGGCGCCAGGATTTTTGGCCTCCAGAGGAGAAGAATTCAATCCAGGGCCAGTTGACAAAGCGTGATCGCTCAGAGCTTTTGTGTCATAAAGTTTTATTAAAGTATAAAAGAGATAGAGAAAGCTGCTGACATAGACATCAGACGGGGGCAGGAAGAGTACCCCCTGCTAGTCTTTAGGCAGATGTTATACAGCCACTAGCAGTCTGCTAATGAAAGAAAGGCAATGTCTCAGAGAATGACACCAGGCCCCTCACCCACAACATGCATTGAGATAATATTGGCAGCAGGTGAGTCATCCCGGGCCATAGAATGATTGACATGAATTTTGAAGAAAGGCAGATTTCCAAGCAAATATATCATTTCATTAACATAGATTAGGAGAACAGGTATGAGTAAAACATATTGGTTTGTCAAGTCGGTTCTGAGCCTTTAGGGGGAACCGACCTGAAGACAGAGTCTAGCAGAAATACGTAGTATATTAACATAGCTTAAGACAAACCTTTCCTTAAGACAAAATGCATTGCTTAGCTGAAGGTTTGAGAAAAGTTAAGTTCAGGTGGAGCCAGGAGTCGTCATAGCAACACAAAATTTTAAGAGAAACCTCTTAAATTTGTATTGAGAAGGGGAAAAAATGTAGCACTCGTTTCGTTCCTCCAGCTGCTTGAGAGATGAAAAAACGTCTGACACTTGCAGCCTATTCCCTCTGTCTGGAGACCCCTGGCCTTCCTGCCTATTACCCTCTCCAGGCCTTTAGGAAGCAATATACAAGCTGACCCTAACATACACGTGGAATAACAAGGGACTCCAAAGAATCCAAACAATCACATGAGTCTGCAGTTCAAAGGTCCTATGGTATGCTGTGCTAAGTCGCTTCAATCACGTCTGACTGTCAGAGCCCACCAGGTTCCTCTGTCCATGGGAATTTTCCAGGCAAGAATACTGGAGTGGGCTGGGTGCCCTCCTCCAGGGGATCTTCCCAACCCAGGGATAGGATTCCTGCATTGGCAGGTAGGTTCTTTACCACTAGCACCACCTGGGGAAAAAGTGCCTAAAGGAGATCATGGAAACCCATTTAGGAAAAGGGACTCAGAGGAAAGACAGTGAGGGAAGGAAACTCTTAATCACACTCAGAGAAGCCCAGCAGGTAGTTCTGCAGGTGGAAGAGGAGGAGGAAGCATGCTGGAGCTGTGTAGAAGATGAAAGAGGGAACTAAAGCAGGGGCCCCCAACCTCTAGGATCTAATGCCTGATGATCTGAGGTGGAGCTGGTGAAATAATAATAGAAATAAGAGTTTGATCACTCAGCCATGTCCAGCCCTTGGTAGCCCACCAGGCTCCTCAGTCCATTGAATTCTTCAGGCAAGAATACTGGAGTGGGCTGTCATTTCCTTCTCCAGGGGATTTCCCTGACCCAGGGATTAAACCCGGGTCTCCCTCATTGCAGGCAGACTCTTTACCAACTGAGCCTCCAGGGAACAGAAACAGAAATAGAGTGCACAATAAATGGACTGCACTTGAAACATCCCAAAACCTTGCCCCACCCCTGTCTGTCAAAAAATTGTCTTCCAAAAAAACTCCCAAGGTCAAGGAAGGAACTTCAAGTGTACTCAGCTGTCCTAGATTGCTGGTTTAGGGAGATGCTGAAGTGGGGATGTCCCAAGAGGTAGACCCTCCCTTGTGTGGAGTCTGCAGTAGACCTCTGATAGCCTTGGTGATGATCAGAGAGATTTGTTTCATTTTTTAAAAATATCCTTGTGGGTACCAACTGGGACCATCACTGTTCTAATATACCTCATAGTGTTGCTGACACTACAGATACAATTGTGTGACATTGAACTTATTCAATAAAAATGATGAAGCATCTGCCCTGTGCCCAGCACTTTCCAAGGGCTGGGAAGTACAATGAAAATACTCCATAAGATGCACAGCTGGTAGGCACATTCTTTCAAAAAGCCTTTTTCATTTCCACCAATAGTTTATTCTCAATGTCAACCCTTGCCACTTAATGACCATGCTGGGTAGGAAGCTCATTAAAAACCCAGGAGCCAGTGTTCCTGGAAGGATATCCCATTCTCCCTTGGACAGTCCTCCGCCCTCTCCGACTCTCAGTTTCCTCATCTGCGAAATCA
Source organism: Muntiacus reevesi (assembly GCF_963930625.1). Taxonomy (NCBI): domain Eukaryota; kingdom Metazoa; phylum Chordata; class Mammalia; order Artiodactyla; family Cervidae; genus Muntiacus; species Muntiacus reevesi. The sequence goes on along the minus strand of NW_027077898.1, from coordinate 485,158 downwards.
TGGACAACTGACTATAATTCATCACCGGAACCCAAGTCTATTGAGGGGGAGGGGAAATATTACTCCAAGGCCTGGATGATAGACCAGATTGAAAGAAAAATATGCCATTTCTGGTTTTCAGTCAAACAGACAAATACAATGAAGAAAGGAGTCCCTGGCCCTGTGGGATTTGCCTAGGGGTCTAGTCTGGGAAATTCTTACACATCAGGAGATGGCTCTGAGCTGGATTTCCATAAACAAGAACATCCATGCAAAGGACAAGCCTGCAGAGCTCTGTGCCCATTGGTCACAAGAGACTGCCTCCCGATGGCCAGCAGCATTTACAAGTGACCTCCTAAGACCTTCACCAAACTCCTGGGGCACCTCTGGCTTTTCTGTTTCCCTCACTTTTCTGACCCTTTTCTTTAAAAAATGCACATTTCTTCATAGAATGCCACAGTGGAAGGAAAATAGGCCTTCAAGTTTGAGGCCTCAATTTGCAGAAATCTTGGAGCTGCTTGTTTTTTTTTTTTTTTTTTTTTTTTAATTAAAGCACCACATAAATTAAAAATTTCTAATTATTCAGTTCCAAAACACCAAACTTATTGCACAGGGTCCCCATGGAAAGGCCCCCTCTCAGCAGGACAGCCACAGATTCCCCCATGAAAGGGCAGCAAGGTGCCCTCCTCCCTTCTCTCCTGCCTGGGTGGCCACCAGGTTTTTAAATACATGCACCCTACTAAGTTTCTAGGATGCAATTCGTGGACCCTTCCCTTTCCTGTCCCAGCAGGTGGTCAAGGGCCTGCTGGCCTGCAAAGTGCTGGAAGCAGGGCTGGGTCAGCCGGCCAGACTAAGGGTTGTGGAGTCCCAGCTGGTGAAATTACCAGGCAGGATAAATCCCTTGGACTTCCAGCAGGCACTACGCTGCATGGGAAAATAGATAGATATAACCGGCCTGGAGCCTCAGGGTGGGACCTAAAGTTCGATTTTGTTTTCTCCAATGTTAAATGATACAAGCAAGGGCCTTTGAGACTGTTGTTTTCTTTTCTAAGCCCAAAGACTCCTTCAGTTACTAATGTAGGTATCCTAGAAACTATGTGACATCCATGAAAATCTGATATGTCCTGGTAAAATGCTGTCAGTTATAATTCTAGTTATCATATTAAAGTGTTTCAAGTCACAGCAGTGACTATTTTGTCACTTTTTTTGTCAATTTTTATTTTGTCAATTTTGTCAATTTTTATTTTGTCAATTTTTATCTAATCAGGTTTTAAACATGCCTTCCATGGTTTCACACTGATGCCTTTGCAAAAATACTGCTACCTCAAGATACATGGAAAAGACTTTCCTGAGCTTACCCATAAACAACGCTTTTGTTTGTTATCTAGTAAGCTGGTACCAGACTGGAATTTAGTCTACTCTCTAGGTTAAGAGAACACAGCTTTCTTAGAATGCAGCTTTCAATCACAGATGATGAATTTATTTACCTTTCAGTGATTTATATTTGTTTTTATCATCTGTTTTTGTTTTTTTTTTTTTTTTTTACTTCCGCAAAATAAATAAGCATTATTTAAGTACGGTACATGTAGGATGGACCAAGATTTCCCCACTCCTGCAAATTCCCTTAAGTCCTCAGATTCTTCTCTTGGGACCAAGGTCTCACTTTCCTCCAGAGGGACAATCCAAGCTTTTTATCAGCTAGCTGATCTGCCCCTGATATCAGAGTCAATTTGAGCATGAGTTGGTCTATAATTTAGGCATGAAACTGTGATTACATAAAAGAAAGATGACTTTTTGATGGAGGATGTCCATGATATTCCTTGAACTTCAGAGAAAATTGGTTAAAATGAAACTTTTTTCCCTTGGAAACTGCAAAGGCAGTTCTTTTAGCATATGCAATTGAAAACATCTAGGTTGTTAGCTCAGTTTTCACTCCAGTCTCAAAGAAAGGCAATGACAAAGAATGTTCAAACTGTCACACAACTGGACTCATCTCACATGCTAGTAAAGTAACACTCAAAATTCTCCAAGCCAGGCTTCAGCAATATGTCAACCGTGAAATTCCAAATGTTCAAGATGGATTTAGAAAAGGCAGAGGAACCAGAGATCAAATTGCCAAAATCCACTGGATAATTGAAAAAGCAAGAGAGTTCCAGAAAAACACTTATTTCTGCTTTGTTGACTATGCCAAAGCCTTTGACTGTGTGTATCACAATAAACTGGGGAAAATTCTGAAAGAGATAAGAATACCAGATCACCTGACCTGCCTCTTGAAAGACCTATATGCAGGTCAGGAAGAAACAGAACTGGACCTGGACCAACAGACTGGTTCTAAATAGGAAAAGGAATATGTCAAGGCTGTATATTGGCACCCTGCTAATTTAACTTATATCTGCTTATATATAGGGCATCGTGAGAAATGCTGCACTGGATGAAGCACAAACTGGAATCAAGATTGCTGGGAGAAATATCAATAACCTCAGATATGCAGATGACACCACCCTGATGGCAGAAAGTGAAGAACTAAAGAGCCTCTTGATGAAAGAGAAAGAGGAGAGTGAAATAGTTAGCTTAATGCTCAGCGTTCAGACAACTAAGATCATTGCATCCAGTCTCATCACTTCTTGGCAAATAGATGAGAAAACAGTGGAAACAGTGGCAGATTTTATTTTTCGGGGCTCGGAAATCATTGCAGATGGTGACTGCAGCCATGAAATTAAAAGATGCTTACGACTTGGAAGGAAAGTGATAACCAAACTAGACAGCATATTAAAAAGCTGAGACATTGCTTTGCCAACAAAGATCCGTCTAGTCAAGGCTAAGATTTTTCCATGTCATGTATGGATGTGAAAGATGGACTATAAAGAAAGTTGACAGCCAAATATTTGATGCTTTTGCACTGTGGTGCTGAAGAAGATGCTTGAAGTTTGCTTAGACTATAAGAGGACCCAACCACTCCATCCTAAAGGAAATCAGGTCTGAATATACATTGGAAAGACTAATATTGAACCTGAAACTCCAATACTTTGGCCACTAGATGTGAAGAGCTGACTCATTTGGAAGTTGCTTTGATTTGCCTGTGAGTGTGGGCGCCCTACCTGGGCACAGGGCCTCAGGGGCCATTGCCACTGAATCATGACCTCCACGCAAGCACATTCCAGCTGTGTGACACTCAGCATGCAGGAGACTGGGAAAGCTATCTTCCTTGGAGGAAGGAAAGTCATACACAGAGTGTGTTTTCAGGCCTCTATTTGCAGCAAGTGTTTTGCTTCTCAGATGTCAGACCTGCAGGCCTGCCCCGAGGACCTCAATTCCAGAGTCAGGGCCATGTGTCTCCCTGCACATTCCGAGCCTTGCAAACACATTCCTGGGTCAGAGAGGTGCTTCCCATGAGGAAGAAGGCTGCGGGAGTGTGTCTGAGGGGGCCAGGTGGCATGCTGGGGTCACCTGGTTGAGGGCACCTTGCACATCCATTGGGCCCCAGGAGAGCAGTTATGGACTCGCCCCTTGCTTGAGATATCCCAAAGCAAGGAGCAATGCTAGCTGTATCAGAAGGAGGAAAACAGCAATGGGATGGATTTTCAAGCAGTTGCTAGGTCACACTGTGTTAGGGTTCCCCAGGAGACATGTGAGAATTTTGGCCCCTAGGCCCGGTATCTAGGGGTGTGCACAGGGTGTTTTCCCCACAGGATCCAAAATGTTCCAGACAGACCTAGGCTCAATAGCTGTTGCTAGGCTGCACCGCTTTAGGCACACCGAGAGAAGCAGGCACACTGTGGCCCCGAGGTCCGGTATGCAGGTTCACATATGGGGCGTGTCCCCGTAGGAGCCAAGAATTTTCCTGACAGTCCTAGGCTCCCTAGAGCACTCAGGTCTGCTCAGAGGACCGAAGTTCCAGAGGCAGGGTCGTGTATCTCCCCTTCCCTTTGTGATCCTTGCAAAGACATTCCAAGCTGATAGTGGTACTACCCATGAAGAAGCAAGCAGTGGGAGTATATTTGACATGACTGGGTGCCTTGATGGGCTCAGCTCCTCAAGGGGGCCTTTCCTCTCAAAGTAGGCCCCATGTCCGCTTGAGGACGGGGTTGGGCCCTCTTCCCTCCACACTGCCAAAGGGTGGAACAAAGCTAGGTGTCAGAGGTAAGAAAGGAGCAATTGGATGGATTTTCAAGCTCTCACTAGGCTGTACTGCTTCAAGGCCCACTCGAGCAAAACAGGCGCCCTGTGGCCCCTAGGTCGGGTATGCAGGTTCACACACAGGGTGTGTTCCCGTCAAAGCCAAGAATTTTCTGACAGACCTAGGCTCACTAGAATTGTCCTACAGAGCAAAGGGGATGGAAGAGATGTGTGGAGGTGGGTCTGCCTTCCCCTGTGAGTGTGGGGCTACTCCCTATGGCCCCAAGTTGAGGGATAACTGCAACTAAGAAAGGAACTCCAAGAAGGAACTCCAAGAAGCGCTTTTCCAGGAGGCTGGGACAGGGAGTCCGCAGGATGCAGGGAAAGGGAGCCTTCTTCAGGGAAGAAGAGGCAGCCACTCGGGGTGTGTTTGCAAGCCTCTTTGGAAGGCACAGTTTCGCTGATACAATTGAATTCCAGTTCTGCTCAGAGGACTGAAATTTCAGAGGCAGGGCCATGTATCTCCCCTTCCCTTTTCAATCCTTGCAAAGACATTCCTAGCTGATAGTGATACTGCCCATGAGGAAGTAAGCAGCTGGAGTGTGTTTGACATGACTGGGTGCCTTCCTGGGCTCAGCTCCTCAAGGGGACTTTCTACTCAAAGTAGGCCCATTGCCTACTTGGGGAGAGGGTATGGAAGGTTTGCTTCCAAATGGCGAAAAGGTGGAGCAAATCTAGCTTTGTCAGAGGTACGTAAAGTGCAATTTAATGGATTTTCAAGCTGTTGCCAGGCAACACCGCTTCAGGGTCCCCTCTCCCAGAAGAAAACAGGCGCCCTGTGGCCCCTAGGTCTGGTATGCAGATTCACACACAGGATGTGTCCCCACAGGAGCCAAGAGTTTTCCTACCAGGCCTAGGCTTACTAGAGCTCTACTATAGAGCAAAGGGGATGGAACAGAAGTGTGGATGTGACTTTGCCTTTACCTTTGACTGTGAGGCCCCTCCATAAGGTCCCAGGCGAAATTGCCCTCGCCCTTGCCCTAACCCTAACCCCAACACGACACCCTAACCCTAACCAACACCGTAACCCTATCCCAGAACCTAACACCAACCCGACCCCCTAACCCTAACCTGACACACTAACCCTAACGCATCATCCCAACCCTAACCTGACACCTTCACCCCTCAGCCCTCACCCTCACCCACACCCCTAACTTCTAACCCCTAAGCCACAATGTAACCCACACCCTAATCCACACCCTTAACCTAACCCACACCCTCCCCCCACCCTACTCACACCCTCAACCCTAGACTTAACCTGCATCATCTTCAATTTCAGCACTTCTCATGCATCACAAAAGACAAGGGAGTCATATTTCAAACGTGAATCCAAGACCCATTAACCACATAACAGGAATATAAACACTGTGAACACATCATTTAAATCACTTGCACCACCAAATACCTCTCCACCACATATCATATCAATAACAGTGGAACTCATGTATGCCATACATATTGTAACATAGCAATCTAATACCCAACAGTAATCTGGGTAATTATATACACAAGATATATTTAAACCAAAAATATTTAAACAAATTCCAGTTTTTACGATGGTTTTAATCCTCGCAAAAGTAGGATTAACAGCATGTTTTTCCACTAGGATCCAAAGCATTGAGCAAAATTGCCGAGGTCCAGCCCCAGCACGACCAGGAATACCCAAGGGATGAGTGGCGTCAGCGAGGAAGAAGACAGACAGAAGACACACAGATGTTGCATAGAAGAGGTAGCTTTTTTTTTAATTTTTAGGATAGCTCAGTTTTTTTTTTTTTTTAATTTTATTTTATTAGTTGGAGGCCAATTACTTCACAACATTTCAGTGGGTTTTGTCATACATTGACACGAATCAGCCATAGAGTTACACGTATTCCCCATCCCGATCCCCCCTCCCACCTCCCTCTCCACCCGACTCCTCTGGGTCCTCCCAGTGCACCAGGCCCGAGCACTTGTCTCATGCATCTCACCTGGGCTAGTGATCTCTTTCACCATAGATAAAATACATGCTGTTCTTTTGAAACATCCCACCCTCACCTTCTCCCACAGAGTCCAAAAGTCTGTTCTGTACTTCTGTGTCTCTTTTTCTGTTTTGCATATAAGGTTATCATTACCATCTTTCTAAATTCCATATATATGTGTTAGTATGCTGTAATGTTCTTTATTTTTCTGGCTTACTTCACTCTGAATAATGGGCTCCAGTTTCATCCATCTCATTAGAACTGATTCAAATGAATTCTTTTTAATGGCTGAGTAATATTCCATGGTGTATATGTACCACAGCTTCCTTATCCATTCATCTGCTGATGGGCATCTAGGCTGCTTCCATGTCCTGGCTATTATAAACAGTGCTGCGATGAACAATGGGGTGCACGTGTCTCTTTCAGATCTGGTTTCCGTGGTGTGTATGCCCAGAAGTGGTATTGCTGGGTCAAATGGCAGTTCTATTTCCAGTTTTTTAAGAAATCTCCACACTGTTTTCCATAGTGGCTGTACTAGTTTGCATTCCCACCAACAGTGTAAGAGGGTTCCCTTTTCTCCACACCCACTCCAGCATTTATTGCTTGTAGACTTTTGGATAGCAGCCATCCTGACTGGCGTGTAATGGTACCTCATTGTGGTTTTGATTTGCATTTCTCTAATAATGAGTGATGTTGAGCATCTTTTCATGTGTTTGTTAGCCATCTGTATGTCTTCTTTGGAGAAATGTCTGTTTAGTTCTTTGGCCCATTTTTTGATTGGGTCATTTATTTTTCTGGAATTGAGCTTCAGGAGTTTCTTGTATATTTTTGAGATTAATCCTTTGTCTGTTTCTTCATTTGCTATTATTTTCTCCCAATCTGAGGGCTGTCTTTTCACCTTACTTATAGTTTCCTTTGTAGTGCAGAAGCTTTTAAGTTTCATTAGGTCCCATTTGTTTATTTTTGCTTTTATTTCCAATATTCTGGGAGGTGGGTCATAGAGGACCCTGCTGTGATTCATGTCGGAGAGTGTTCTGCCTAAGTTCTCCTCTAGGAGTTTTATAGTTTCTGGTCTTACATTTAGATCTTTAATCCATTTTGAGTTTATTTTTGTGTGTGGTGTTAGAAAGTGTTCTAGTTTCATTCTTTTACAGGTGGTTGACCAGTTTTCCCAGCACCACTTGTTAAAGCAGTTGTCTTTTTTCCATTGTATATCCTTGCCTCCTTTGTCAAAGATAAGGTGTTCATAGGTTCGTGGATTTATCTCTAGGCTTTCTATTCTGTTCCATTGATCTATATTTCTGTCTTTGTGCCAGTACCATACTGTCTTGATGACTGTGGCTTTGTAGTAGAGACTGAAGTCAGACAGGTTGATTCCTCCAGTTCCATTCTTCTTTCTCAAGATTACTTTGGCTATTCGTGGTTTTCTGTATTTCCATACAAATTGTGAAATTATTTGTTCTAGTTCTGTGAAAAATACCGTTGGTAGTTTGATAGGGATTGCATTGAATCTATAGATTGCTTTGGGTAGAATAGCCATTTTGACAATATTGATTCTTCCAATCCATGAACACGGTATGTTCCTCCATCTGGTTGTGTCCTCTTTGATTTCTTTCTTCAGTGTTTTATAGTTTTCTATGTACAGGTCTTTTGTTTCTTTAGGTATATATACTCCTAAGTATTTTATTCTTTTTGTTGCAATGGAGAATGGTATTGTTTCCTTAATTTCTCTTTCTGTTTTTTCATTGTTAGTATATAGGAATGCAAGGGATTTCTGTGTGTTAATTTTATATCCTGCAACTTTACTATATTCATTGGTTAGCTCTAGTAATTTTCTGGAAGAGTATTTAGGGTTTTCTATGTAGAGGATCATGTCAACTGCAAACAACGAGAGTTTCACTTCTTCTTTTCCTATCTGGATTCCTTTTACTTCTTTTTCTGCTCTGATTGCTGTGGCCAAAACTTCCAAGACTATGTTGAATAATAGTGGTGAGAGTGGGCACCCTTGTCTTGTTCCTGATTTCAGGGGAAATGCTTTCAATTTTTCACCATTGAGGGTGATGCTTGCTGTGGGTTTGTCATATATAGCTTTTATTATGTTGAGGTATGTTCCCTCTATTCCTGCTTTCTGGAGAGTTTTAATCATAAATGAGTGTTGAATTTTGTCAAAGGCTTTCTCTGCATCTATTGAGATAATCATATGGTTTTTATCTTTCAATTTGTTAATGTGGTGTATTACATTGATTGATTTGCAGATATTGAAGAATCCTTGCATTCCTGGGATAAAGCCCACTTGGTCATGGTGTATGATTTTTTTAAGATGTTGTTGGATTCTATTTGCTAGAATTTTGCTAAGGATTTTTGCATCTATGTTCATCAGTGATATTGGCCTGTAGTTTTCTTTTTTTGTGGCATCTTTGTGTGGTTTTGGAATTAGGGTGATGGTGGCCTCATAGAATGAGTTTGGAAGTTTACCTTCTTCTGCAATTTTCTGGAAGAGTTTGAGTAAGATAGGTGTTAGCTCTTCTCTAAATTTTTGGTAGAATTCAGCTGTGAAGCCATCTGGTACTGGGCTTTTGTTTCCTGGAAGATTTTTGATTACAGTTTCGATTTCCTTGCTTGTGATGGGTCTGTTAAGATCTTCTATTTCTTCCTGGTTCAGTTTTGGAAAGTTATACTTTTCTAAAATTTGTCCATTTCATCCAAGTTGTCAATTTTATTGGCATAGAGCTGCTGGTAGTAGTCTCTTATGATCCTTTGTATTTCAGTGTTGTCTGTTGTGATCTCACCCTTTTCATTTCTTATTTTGTTAATTTGGTTCTTCTCTCTTTGTTTCTTAATGAGTCTTGCTAATGGTTTGTCAATTTTGTTTATTTTTTTCAAAAAACCAGCTTTTAGCTTTGTTGATTTTTGCTATGGTCTCTTTAGTTTCTTTTGCATTTATTTCTGCCCTAATTTTTAAGATTTCTTTTCTTCTGCTAACCCTGGGGTTTTTCATTTCTTCCTTCTCTAATTGCTTTAGGTGTAGAGTTAGGTTATTTATTTGGCTTTTTTCTTGTTTCTTGATGTAAGCCTGTAATGCTATGAACCTTCCCCTTAGCACTGCTTTTACAGTGTCCCATAGGTTTTGGGTTGTTGTGTTTTCATTTTCATTCATTTCTATACATATTTTGATTTCTTTTTTGATTTCTTCTATGATTTTTTGGTTATTCAGAAGCGTGTTATTTAGCCTCCATATGTTTGAATTTTTAACATTTTTTTTCCTGTAATTGAGATCTAATCTTACTGCACTGTGGTCAGAAAAGATGACTGGGATGATTTCAATTTTTCTGAATTTTCCAAGACCAGATTTATGGCCCAGGATGTGATCTATTCTGGAGAATGTTCCGTGTGGACTTGAGAAAAAGGTGAAATTGATTGTTTGGGGGTGAAATGTCCTATAGATATCAATTAGGTCTAGCTGGTCCATTGTATCATTTAAGGTTTGTGTTTCCTTTTTGATTTTCTGTTTAGTTGATCTATCCATAGTTGTGAGTGGGGTATTAAAGTCTCCCACTATTATTGTGTTACTATTCATTTCCTCTTTCATACTCATTAGCGTTTGCCGTACATATTGCGGTGCTCCTATGTTGGGTGCATATATATTTATAATTGTTATATCTTCTTCTTGGATTGATCCTTTGATCATTATGTAGTGTCCTTCTTTGTCTCTTTTCACATCCTTTATTTGAAAGTCTATTTTATCTGATATGAGTATTGTGACTCCTGCTTTCTTTTGGTCTCCATTTGCGTGAAATATTTTTTTCCAGCCCTTCACTTTTAGTCTGTATGTGTCTCTGGTTTTGAGGTGGGTCTCTTGTAGACAGCATATATAAGGGGCTTGTTTTTGTATCCATTCAGCCAATCTTTGTCTTTTGGTTGGGGCATTCACCCATTTACATTTAAGGTAATTATTGATAGGTGTGGTCCTGTTGCCATTTACTTTGTTGTTTTGGGTTCATGTTTATACAACATTTCTGCATTTCCTGTCTAGAGAAGGTCCTTTAGCATTTGTTGAAGAGCTGGTTTGGTGGTGCTGAATTCTCTCAGCTTTTGCTTGTCTGTAAAGCTTTTGATTTCTCCTTCATATCTGAATGAGATCCTTGCTGGGTACAGTAATCTAGGTTGTAGATTATTTTCTTTCATTACTTTCATTATGTCCTGCCATTCCCTTCTGGCCTGGAGGTTTCTATTGGTAGATCAGCTGTTATCCTTATGGGAATTCCTTTGTGTGTTATTTGTTGTTTCTCCCTTGCTGCTTTTAGTATTTGTTCTTTGTGTTTGATCTTTGTTAATTTGATTAATATGTGTCTTGGAGTGTTTCGCCTTGGGTTTATCCTGTTTGGCACTCTCTGGGTTTCTTGGACTTGGGTGGCTATTTCCTTCCCCATTTTAGGGAAGTTTTCAGCTATTATCTCCTCGAGTATTTTCTCATGGCCTTTCTTTTTGTCTTCTTCTTCTGGGACTCCTATGATTCGAATGTTGGGGCGTTTCACATTGTCCCAGAGGTCCCTGAGGTTGTCCTCATTTCTTTTGATCATTTTTTCTTTTTTCCTCTCTGCTTCATTTATTTCCACTATTCTATTGTCTACCTCACTTATCCTATCTTCTGTCTCCGTTATTCTACTCTTGGTTCGCTCCAAAGTGTTTTTGATCTCATTCATTGCATTATTCATTTTTAATTGACTCTCTTTTATTTCTTCTAGGTCTTTGTTAAGCATTTCCTGCATCATTTCAATCTTTGTCTCCAGGCTATTTATCTGTAACTCCATTTTGTTTTCAAGATTTGGATCATTTTTATTATCATTATTCTAAATTGTTTTTCAGATAGATTCCCTATCTCCTCCTCTTTTGTTTGACTTGGTGGGCACTTGTCATATTCCTTTACCTGTTGGGTATTGCACTGTTCTTGCACTAGTGCACATGGCAAGTATTAGGTTCGGTTTCTAAGTGAGAAACTAATGGTTACATTCACAGCTGGCCACTGAGGTACTTAATGGGAGAGGCGAACCCAGCTCTGCCACGCAGTAGCCAACATGAAATCAGCTATTGTCATTGTAGCCAAGTTCCTTGAGTTTGTAGTGTTATTTGCTGTGTTTTTCAAGAAGATGCCTTCGCCCTGCCAGTAAGACATATTTCCATAACACATAGCCATGCACTCAATCGATGTGCATCTTCCAGTAAAGCCCAGCCCCGATGTCTTAGAGGAGCCTCTCTGCCCATTGTCATAAGCCAGTCTAATTTTGTCTGAGACCATGAAAACTCAATGTCTTTATTACGCTTGTGCTTCAGACGGGAGGTCTGAGAAGGCACTTCTGAAGGTTTATTCCTACCAGTCATTGTCATTTTTATCGAGTCTTTAGTTTTTTTTATTGTTGTTGTTTTATTTATTAGTTCTACCAGTTTCTTGCTACCAACCCGTCTCCCTCCACCCTCGTGCACACACGATCAGTCATGGAATCCCGTGGACTTCAGCCCGCCAGACTCCTCTGTCCATGGATTTTTCCAGGCAAGAATACTGGAGTGGGTTGCCATTTCCTTCTCCATGTATGGAGTCTTTAAAGATTCCGTCACTGAGGTTTTGCTTCTCCACTTGTACATGCCATTTCTCCCTAAGTGCAATAGAAGTCATCCCCACATCCAAACATGTCTGTCTTCCCACCTCTGCAGAATGTTTTGCTTGAGCTCACCACAGCGTCAGGATATTCTAGAAAGCCTTCTGATTGCAGTCTCCTCAGGAGGTTACAAGTGTTTCAAACCTCAGGATTTTACAAAGCACTTTTTACAACCTCAGCTGAAAGGGAAGTCAACACTCAGTGAAAGTCACAGGCTTCCATGGCCTGGACTTGATTATGGGTTGTGCTTTCATAATCATCGTGTTTCATATACCAACTAAGATGTCACTGAGAATTTTTTTTTTTTCTCATCTTTCGATCTTTCATGTTTATTTAGATATATTATGGGTTTTCCTATATACCTTCCGTTAGGGATGAGGGTCTTAAGTCAGTAGAACTTACAGCAAGTGACTTCCAGTTAGCTGTGTTAGGACAGGAAAAAGAATGACCAGCAGCTGGATTCTTAAGATTATGTACGAAAACATTATTCGTTTTCCTGTGTGCAGTCATCCAATACTAACTTTGTGAAGTAGGCATTCAGAAAAATCACAAAACCGCCTAACTACTAGGCGGTATCCAATGCAAGTACTGACCAGGCCCGGCCCTACTCAATTTCCCAGATCAGAGGAGATAGAGCACGTTCAGGGTGCTATGGCCTTAGACCGAGGCGGCTGTCAGGTGCCCCAAGAGCTCCGCGTTGCGCATCCCTTGCGTTCTGACCTGCCCTTCGGGCCTGGGGCCACAGCTCTCGAGCTGGCGCGCGCTGCACTTGAGCCGCACGACCCACGACTTGACTCCGACCAACCAGGTCCGGCAGCTCGGGGGCCAGCGGAGGGCGCCACGGCCCCGCAGACCGCCAGCCCCGGCCAGCACCCTTCTGGCCCGGACGGGGCCTGGCGTGCCTGCGGGACCTGGGGTGGGGGGAGTGGGGGTGGGTAGAGCAGCGAGGACGTCTCGGTGCCCCCTCACCCCCTGCCCCCCACCATCCCGTTCGCTGATCATGGTGACATGGCTCCGGACGGGCGGGGCTTCGGCCCGGGTCCGCGGTCCCCGGAGCCTCCTGCGGGCTTAGAGGCAGCCCAGCCGGGGCCCCAGGCGCACATCCTGCCCGCTGCGCAAACCCCCTGGAGCGCCTCAGCCCCGCCTTTTCGCCCTACTGAGACCCGCCCTGCCCCCACTCTGCCGGCCCAGCAAAAGTCTTTCCTGAGAGAGCAGAGGAGCGAAAGCCAGGCACACGGACAGGCACTCGCACGCACCCACGCCAGGTGAGACAGAGGCAGAAAGAGACGAGGTTTCAGAGAGAGACTCGAAGACAGTTTGTGGGCAGGGGGGGACTCCGGCAGGATGCCGGGCAGCAGCAGAAGCCACCCGGCCCTGAGCAGCGAATGCGATGGGGGCAGGGGGAAGCCGCTGAGTAGGGGCAGGCCTGGAGAGGCCCAGGGTGCGAGGGCACCTGAGATCTCCTCGCTCCGCACCCCGCCCCCGTTCTCCCAACACCCTGCATGCACGCCACGCCCGGGCGCTCTGACACTAGCTTCTCCGGAGTGTGGTCACCTGAATTTCTATCCTTGTGCTCAACTGAGTGATGACAGTGTATTTAACAGCTAGGTCATTTCCAAATAAATTAAGCTTAGTGTTTCACAGGACACCCGGACATGAATGCAGAGACCAGCACGGATGCATGGACACCAACCTTGGTAACTGGACAACCAATGGGAAATTACTGTCTGACTCAGGAGAGAGAAAGAAACCCAAACAGATGGAATGAAATGAACAGAAACACAAACTTTGCAACTCACACCCTAATTCAATTACAAAAAAAAAAAAGAAAGAAAGAAAACAACACTATAACCATTTTAGAAAAACAATAGACTTCTCCATGACCTTTGGTCGGGTGAGGAGTTCTAGCAGACGACAAAATAAGCCACCTTTTCCAAATCTTGAATATGTTAGTTCACACATTGACTTTTACATTGAAATGTGTAACAAATAAACTTAAAATCATTGACTCACTACATAAGCATGGAAGTATTTTAAACATAAAATATGTTCTATAGTATTCAGGAAGCATTTGGCACATGTCTCACTATATGAGACCCAAAACTGGAACTTAGTTGAAGAGTCAGGATAGTCTAAAAATGAATCCCTAACTAAAAGGAATACACAGGATTATTGTAGATAAAAAAGTTTAAAGAAGAGAAACTAGAAATCAGTCAATAAATGTTTTAGGGGTTAGGTTAGAGTGACTAGCCTCTGCGTGACTTTTTAAATTTTTCATGTTTGCGTCTTCCAAATTTTCCAGGCTGAGAATAATACTTTGATATCAGTTTCGAAATCAGTCTCACACTAAAGACAGTAAGACTGGAATAAGAAATAAAAAATGCATGGGGGGAAAAAAATTGCTTGAACTAAAGGTGGTACTGATGAAATTATTTGCAGGGCAGCCAAGGAGTCACAGATGTAGAGAACAGACGTATCGACATGGGCAAGGGGGAGGAAGGAGAGGGTGAGATGAATGCAGAGTAACATGAAAAGATATTACCATACGTAAAAACAGATGCCAATGAAATTTGCTGTATGACTCAGGGGACTCAAACAGGGGCTCTGCAACAAGCTAGGGGTGGAATGGGGAGGGAAATGGGAGAGAGGTTCAGGAGGGAGGAAACATATATATACCTGTGGCTCATTCATGCTGATGTTTGGCAACAAAATTCTGTAAAGCAACTATCATTCAATTGAAAGAAAAAGTCATGTTTGGACTTACCAAACAAGGTCTTGTGTACTTCTAGCATGGCCTTCTGTTTCGTGCTGCCCCCCTTAACTCATTCTTCCATATCATTAAACAGACTAGTCAAGTTTTTGCCAAAAATATCTTGAGCTCCTGCATTATGCTGATCCACTGCCTTCTCACGATCCAGTTTAGAATGGTGACCAAAGAAACATTTTGTCGTGTCTTCAAGTATTTGAGGCCACACTATGTGACTTTTAAAAATAAATGTGGATAAGACGGATATGACCAAAGCAATCTAATGACAATTTCTGTGCTTCATTAAAGACTTCTGCAGAGAACTAGTAAATTTTATATATAGTATCAGAAGAATTTTTTAAATGCATTCCAACGATTATTTCTCCTCTGCTAGCCATCTGGACAAGGAAAAATGAGTTTACCAATCAATGTCCATAGTTATGCTCCCTCACCGATTTTTACCCAATATGTGTTACTCAGGCAGGAGACCGTGGTTCAGTTCCTGGGTCAGGAAGATCCGCTGGAGAAGGGATAGTCTTCCCACTCCAGTATTAGTGGGCTTTCCTTGTGGCTCAGTTGGTAAAGAATCATTCCTCTTTCACAAGACTAGGTAAACTCCTCTCAAAGCAAATACAGGATGGTAATAACTATGCAGGACAAAGCTGATTCTGTATATTTAAAGTGCTCACTCATGAGCTTGACAGAGGTACTAGATCTGTTACCACATTTCTTTTTCTATGTAATATCCGCATGTGCAGGTGAAAGTGGCTCAGTTCGTGTCTGACTCTTTGCGGCCCCAAGGACTATAGAGTCCGTGGAATTCTCTAGGCCAGAATACTGGAGTGGGTAGCCTATCCATTCTCCAGGAGATCTTCCCGACCCAGGACTGAAAGCGGGGTCTCCTGCGTTGCAGGCAGATTCTTTAGCAACTGAGCTAGTAGGGCTTCCCTGGTGGCTCAGTTGCTAAAGAATATCTGCATAACTGTCTATCGATTTGGCATAAGCAATCTGTCTGTGAGCAGAGCCGGTCATAAGCAGCTTCTGTGAGAAATCAGAAGCATAACTGTCTGACTTGCTTCTCCACGGAGCTTTCACTGTTCTTGCGCTAGTGCACATGGCAAGTATTAGTTTCGGTTTCTAAGTGAAAAACTAATGGCTACATTCACAGCTGGCCACTGAGGTACTTAATGGGAGAGGCGAACTTAGCTCTGCCAAGCAGTAGCCAACGTGAAATCAGCTATTGTCATTGTAGAAAAGTTCCTTGAATTTGTAGTGTTATTTGCTGTGTTCTTCAAGAAGATGCCTTCACCCTGCCAGTAAGACATATTTCCATAACACATAGCCATGCAGTCAATCGATGTGCATCCTCCAGTAAAGCCCAGCCCCGATGTCTTAGAGTAGCCTCTCTGCCCATTGTCATAAGCCAGTCTAATTTTGTGTGACACCTTGAAAACTCAATGTCTTTATTACGCTTGTGCTTCTGACGGGAGCTCTGAGAAGGCACTTCTGAAGGTTTATTCCTACCAGTCATTGTCATATTTATCGAGTCTTTATTTTATATTTTTTCTTATTTTTTACTTCTACCAGTTTCTTGCTACCAACCCGTCTCCCTCCACCCTCGTGCACACACGATCAGTCATGGAATCCCGTGGACTTCAGCCCGCCAGACTCCTCTGTCCATGGAATTTTCCAGGCAAGAATACTGGAGTTGGTTGCCATTTCCTTCTTCATGTATGGAGTCTTTAAAGATTCCGTCACTGAAGTGTTG
The DNA here is from genome assembly GCF_963930625.1 of Muntiacus reevesi. Classification (NCBI taxonomy): domain Eukaryota; kingdom Metazoa; phylum Chordata; class Mammalia; order Artiodactyla; family Cervidae; genus Muntiacus; species Muntiacus reevesi. The sequence goes on along the minus strand of NW_027077898.1, from coordinate 468,877 downwards.
CTTCTCAACTTGTATATGCACTTTCTCCCTAAGTGCAGTAGAAGTCATCCCCACTTCCCAACATGTCTGTCTTCCGACCTCTGGAGAATGTATTGCTTGAGTTCACCACAGCGTCAGGATATTCTAGAAAGCCTTCTGATTGCAGTCTCTTCAGGAGGTTACAAGTGTTAAACCTCAGGATTTTACAAAGCACTTTTTACAACCTCAGCTGAAAGGGAAGTCAACACTCAGTGAAATCACAGGCTTCCATGGCCTGGACTTGATTATGGGTTGTGCTTTCATAATCATCGTGTTTCATATATCAAGTAAGATGTCACTGAGAATTTTTTTTTTCTCATCGTTCTATCTTTCATGTTTATTTAGATATATTATGGGTTTTCCTATATAGCCTCCATTCGGGATGAGGTTCTTAAGTCAGTAGAACTTAGTGCACCTGACTTCCAGTTAGCTGTGTTAGGACAGGAAAAAGAATGACCAGCTGCTGGATTCTTAAGTTTATGTGTGAAAACATTATTCGTTTTCCTGTGTGCAGTCATCCGTTTCTAACTTTCTGAAGTAGGCATTCAGAAAAATCACAAAACCGCCTAACTACAAGGCGGTCTCCCATGCAAGTACTGACCAGGCCCGGCCCTACTCAATTTCCCAGATCAGAGGAGATAGGGCACGTTCAGGGTGCTATGGCCTTAGACCGAGGCGGCTGTCAGGCGACCCAAGAGCTCCGCGTTGCGCCTCCCTTGCGTTCTGACCTGCCCTTCGGGCCTGGGGCCACAGCTCTCGAGGTGGCGCGCACCGCACTTGAGCCGCACGACCCGCGACTGGACTCTGACCAACCAGGGCCGGCAGCTCAGGGGCCAGCGGAGGGCGCCACGGTCCCGCACACCGCCAGCCCCGGCCAGCACCCGTCTGGCCCGGCAGGGTCCTGGCATACCTGCGGGATCTGGGGTGGGGGGAGGGGGGGTGGGTAGAGCAGCGAGGACTTCTCGGTGCCCACTCACCCCCTGCCCCCCACCATCCCGTTCGCTGCTCAGGGTGACGTGGCTCCGGACGAGCGGGGCTTCGGCCCGGGTTCCCGGTCCCCGGAGCCTCCTGCGGGCTTAGAGGCAGCCTAGCCGGGGCCCCAGGCGCACATCCTGCCCGCTGCACAAACCCCCTGGAGCGCCTCAGCCCCGCCTTTTCCCCCTACCGAGACCCGCCCTGCCCCCACTCTGCCGGCCCAGCACAAGTCTTTCCTGAGAGAGCAGACAAGGGAAAGCCAGGCACATGGACAGGCACTCGCACGCACCCACGCCAGGTGAGACAGAGGCAGAAAGAGACGAGTGCTCAGAGAGAGACTCGAAGACAGCTTGTGGGCAGGGGGGGACTCGGGCAGGATGCCGGGCAGCTGCAGAGCCCACCCGGCCCTGAGAAGCGAATGCAATGGGGGCAGGGGGAAGCCGCTGAGTAGGGGCGGGCCTGGAGAGGCCCAGGGTGCGAGGGCACCAGAGATCTCCTGCTCTGCGCCCTGCCCCCGTCCTCCCAACCCCCTGCACGCACACCAGGCCGGGGCGCTCTGACACTAGCTTCTCCGGAGTTTGGTCACCTGAATTTCTATCCTTCTGCTCAACTGAGTGATGACAGTGTATTGAACAGCTAGGTCATTTCCAAATAAATTAAGCTTAGTGTTTCACAGGACACCCGGACATGAATGTAGAGACCAGCACGGATGCATGGACACCAACCTTGGTAACTGGACAACCAATGGGAAATTACTGTCTGACTCAGGAGAGAGAAAGAACCCCGAACAGATGGAATGAAATGAACAGAAACACAAACTTTGCAACTCACACCCTAATTCAATTACAAAAAAAAAAAAAAAAAAAAACAAACCAAAAAACCAACAACACTATAACCATTTTAGAAAAACAATAGACTTCTCCATGACCTTTGGTCGGGTGAGGAGTTCTATCCCATGACAAAAAAAGCCACCTTTTCCAAATCTTGAATATGTTAGTTCACACATTGACTTTTACATTGAAATGTGTAAGAAATAAACTTAAAATCATTGACTCACTACATAAGCCTGGAAGTATTTTAAACATAAAATATGTTCTATAGTATTCAGGAAGCATTTGGCACATGTCTCACTGTATGAGACCTAAAACTGGAAGTTAGTTGAAGAGTCAGGATAGTCTAAAAATGAATCCCTAACTAAAAGGAATACACAGGATTATTGTAGATAAAAAAGGTTAAAGAAGAGAAACTAGAAATCAGTCAATAAATGTTTTAGGGGTTAGCACAGAGTGGCTAGCCTCTGCGTGACTTTTTAAATTTTCCATGTTGCATCTTCCAAATTTTCCAGGCTGAGAATAATACTTTCATATCAGTTTCGAAATCAGTCTCACACTAAAGAGAGTAAGACTGGAATAAGAATTAAGTAATGCTTGGGGGGAAAAAAATTCTTGAACTAAAGGTGGTACTGATGAAATTCTTTGCAGGGCAGCAAAGGAGTCACAGATGTAGAGAACAGATTTATGGACATGGGCAAGTGGGAGGAAGGAGAGGGTAAGATGAATGCAGAGTAACATGAAAATATATTACCTTACGTAAAAACAGATGCCAATGAAATTTGCTGTATGACTCAGGGGCTCTGCAACAAGCTAGGGGTGGAATGGGGAGGGAAATGGGAGAGAGGTTCAGGAGGGAGGAGACATATGTATACCTGTGGCTCATTCATGCTGATGTTTGGCAACAAAATTCTGTAAAGCAACTATCATTCAATTGAAAGAAAAAGTCATGTTTGGACTTACCAAACAAGGTCTTGTGTACTTCTAGCATGGCCTTCTGTTTCGTGCTGCCACCCTTAGCTCATTCTTCCATATCATTAAACAGACTAGTCAAGTTTTTGCCAAAAATATCTTGAGCTCTGCATTATGCTGATCCACTGCCTTCTCACGATCCAGTTTAGAATGGAGACCAAAGAAACCTTTTGTCATGTCTTCAAGTATTTGAGGCCACACTATGTGACTTTTAAAAATAAATGTGGATAAGACGGATATGACCAAAGCAATCTAATGACAATATCTGTGCTTCATTCAAGACTTCTGCAGAGAACTAGTAAATTTTATATATAGTATGAGAAGATTTTTTTAAATGCATGCCAACGTTTATTTCTCCTCCGCTAGCAATCTGGACAAGGAAAACTGAATTTACCAATCAATGTCCATAGTTATGCTCCCTCACCGATTTTTACCCAATATGTGTTACTCAGGCAGGAGACCCTGGTTCAGTTCCTGAGTCAGGATGATCCGCTGGACAAGGGATAGGCTACACACTCCAGTAGTAGTGGGCTTTCCTTGTGGCTTAGTTGGTAAAGAATCATTCCTCTTTCACAAGACTAGCTCAACTCTTTTCAAAGCAAATACAGGATGGTAATAACTATGCAGGACAAAGCTGATTCTGTATATTTATAGTACTCACTCATGAGCTTGACAGAAGTACTAGATCTGTTACCACATTTCTTGTTCTAAGTAATCTTCGCATTTGCTGGTGAAAGTGGCTCAGTTCGTGCCTGAATATTTGCGGCCCCATGGACTATAGAGTCTGTGGAATTCTCTAGGCCAGAACACTGGAGTGGGTAGCATATCCCTTCTCCAGGGGATCTTCCCGACCCAGGACTGAAAGCGGGGTCTCCTGCGTTGCAGGCAGTTTCTTTACCAAGTGAGCTAGTAGGGCTTCCCTGCTGGCTCAGTTGCTAAAGAATATCTGCATAACTGTCTATCGACTTGGCATTAGCAATCTGTCTGTGAGCAGGGCCGGTCATAAGCAGCTTCTGTGAGAAAACAGAAGCATGTCTGTCTGACTTGCTTCTCCGCGGAGCATTCACTGTTCTTGCGCTAGTGCACATGGCAAGTATTAGGTTTGGTTTCTAAGTGAGAATCTAATGGCTACATTCACAGCTGGCCACTGAGGTACTTAATGGGAGAGGCGAACCCAGCTCTGCCAAGCAGTAGCCAACATGAAATCAGCTATTGTCATTGTAGCCAAGTTCCTTGAATTTGTAGTGTTATTTGCTGTGTTCTTCAAGAAGATGCCTTCACCCTGCCAGTAAGACATATTTCCATAACACATAGCCATGCAGTCAATCGATGTGCATCCTCCAGTAAAGCCCAGCCCCGATGTCTTAGAGGCGCCTCTCTGCCCATTGTCATAAGCCAGTCTAGTTTTGTGTGAGACCGTGAAAACTCAGTGTCTTTATTATGCTTGTGCTTCTGACGGGAGGTCTGAGAAGGCACCTCTGAAGGTTTATTCCTACCAATCGTTGTCATATTTATCGAGTCTTTATTTTATATTTTTTTCTTATTTTTACTTCTACCAGTTTCTTGCTACCAACCCGTCTCCCTCCACCCTGGTGCACACACGATCAGTCATGGAATCCCGTGGACTTCAGCCCGCCAGACTCCTCTGTCCATGGATTTTTCCAGGCAAGAATACTGGAGTGGGTTGCCATTTCCTTCTCCATGTATGGAGTCTTTAAAGATTCCGTCACTGAGGTGTTGCTTCTCAACCTGTACATGCCCTTTCTCCCTAAGTGCAATAGAAGTCATCCCCACTTCCCAACATGTCTGTCTTCCGACCTCTGGAGAATGTATTGCTTGAGCTCACCACAGCGTCAGGATATTCTAGAAAGCCTTCTGATTGCAGTCTTTCAGGAGGTTACAAGTGCTTCAAACCTCAGGTATTTTACAAAGCACTTTTTACAACCTCAGCTGAAAGGGAAGTCAACACTCAGTGAAAGTCACAGGCTTCCATGGCCTGGACTTGATTATGGGTTGTGCTTTCCTAATCATCGTGTTTCATATACCAACTAAGATGTCACTGAGAATTTTTTTTTTCTCATCGTTCTATCTTTCATGTTTATTTAGATATATTATGGGTTTTCCTATATACCTTCCGTTAGGGATGAGGGTCTTAAGTCAGTAGAACTTACTGCAACTGCCTTCCAGTTAGTTTGTTAGGACAGGGAAAAGAATGACCAGCTGCTGGATTCTTAAGATTATGTACGAAGACATTATTCGTTTTCCTGTGTGCAGTCATCCGACTCTAACTTTGTGAAGTAGGCATTCAGAAAAATCACAAAATCGCCTAACTACTAGGCGGTCTCCCGTCCAAGTACTGACGAGGCCCGACCCTGCTCAGTTTCCCAGATCTGAGGAGAGAGGGCATGTTCAGGGTGGTATGGCTTTAGACCGAGGCGGCTGCCAGGCGACCCAGGAGCCCCACGTTGCGCCTCCCTTGCGGTCTGACCTGCCGGTCGGGCCTGGGCCTGCAGTTCTCGAGCGGGCTTGCGCTGCACTTGAGCCGCACGACCCGCGACTGGATTCTGGCCGGCAAGAGCCTGCAGCTCGGCGGCCAGCGGAGGGCGTCCCTGCTCCGCACACCGCGAGCCCAGGCCAGCACCCGTCTGGCGCGGCCGGCCGGAGCCTGGCGTGCCTGCGGAACCTGGGTTGGGGGCAGGGGTTGTGGGTAGAGCAGCGAGGACATCTCGGTGCCCCCTCACCCCCTGTCACCCACCATCCCGTTCGCTGCTCAGGGTCAGGTGGCTCCGGACGAGCGGGGCTTCGGCCCGGGTCCGCGGTCCCCGGAGCTTCCTGGGGGCTTAGGGGCAGCCCAGTTGGGGCCACAGGCGCCCGTCCTGCCGGCTGCGCAAACACCCTGGAGAGCGTCACCCCCGCCCTTTCACCCTACCGAGGCCCGCCCTGCCCCTACGCCAAGGGCCCAGCACAGGACCTTTCTGGGAGAGCAGAGGAGGGACAGCCAGGGACACGGACAGGCACTCGCACGCACCCACGCCAGGTGAGACAGAGGCAGAAAGAGTCGAGGGTTCAGAGAGAAACTGGAAGACAGCGTGTGGGCTGGGGGGGCCTCCGGCAGGATGCCGGGCACTGCAGAGGCCACCCGGCCCTGAGCAGCCAAAGAGATGGGGGCGGGGGGAGGCCACTGAGCAGCGGCGGGCCTGCAGAGGTCCAGGGTGTGAGAACACCTGAGATATCCGCGCTCCGCCCCCCACCCCCCTCCCCCAAACCGCCTGCACGCATGCCACGCCGGGGCGCTCTGACACTAGATTCTCTGGAGTTTTGTCACTTGAATTTCTCTCCCTCTGCTCAACTGAGTGATGACAGTGTATTGAACAGCTAGGTCATTTCCAAATAAATTAAGCTTAGTGTTTCACAGGACACCTGGACATGTATGGAGAGACCAGCACGGATGCATGGACACCACCCTTGGTAACTAGACAACCAATGGGAAATTACTGTCTGACTCAGGAGAGAGAAAAAAACCCAAAGAGGTGGAATGAAATGAACAGACACACAAATTTTGCAATTCACACCGTAACTCAATTAGGAAAAAAAAAAAAAACCAAAAAAACCACTATAACCATTTTAGAAAAACAATAGACCTCTCCATGACCTTTGGTCAGATGAGGAGTTCAAACACACAATAAAAAAAAGCCAACTTTTCCAAGTCCTGAATATGTTAGTTCACACATTGACTTTTACATTGAAATGTGTAACAAAAAAAATTAAAATTATTGAAACACTACATAAGCATGGAAGTATTTTATATATAAAATATATTCTATAGTGTTCAGGAAGCACTTGGCATATCTGCAAGTGTATCAGACCCAAAACTGGAACGTAGTGGAAGAATTAGGATAGTCTAAAAATGAATCCCTAACTAAAAGGAACACACAGCATTACTGTAGGTAAAAAAGGTTAAAGAAGAGAAGGTAGAAATCAGTCAATAAATGTTTTAGGGGTTCGCTTAGAGTGACTAGCCTCTGCGTGACTCTTTAAATTTTTCAGGTTTGCAGCTTCCAAATTTTCCATGATGAGAATAATACTTTCGCCTCCAAACCAGAGTGACTTGGGGACACAAAGGTAAAAGTCGATAATTTTCTTTGCCTATGTCTGAATATTTACAGTCAGAGGTAGAAAAGGAGGAGTCTGTCCCTTGTCTAGATGAGGTCAATCCCCAGGTGTGGGATGTCTCCAGCCCTGGTTTAGCCATAAATGTTCCACTAGGAAAGATTTCTCTGAGACCAAATGCTCCATAGCCCTAGAAAAGACAATATCCCTTAAAACCAGTAGCTCTTGAGGGTCTTAGACCATTAGTTAACAAATAGCGAGATGCTGGAACTCGAATCAGCTGTGAGTCCCCCAGCAACACCCCAATCTTGCCCGTTCAAAAACCAGATGGATCTTACCGATTCGTCCAGGATCTAAGAGCTGTTAATGAAGCTGTGGTTCCCACCCACCCCATAGTTCCAAACCCATATACCCTCCTATCCCAAGTCCCAGGAAATGCCAAGTACTTCTCAGTCTTGGACCTTCAAGGTGCTTTATTTTGCATTCCTCTCCATCCTGAATCCCAAAAACTCTTTGCTTTTGAGTGGCGGGACTTGGAAACAAGAGAGACCATACAACTCTCGACTGGACTCAACTACCCCAAGGGTTTAGGGACAGCCCTCATATCTTCGGGACTTCCTCGGGGAGAGAACTAAGGGAATTAACTTTAACAAACAGTAGTCTAATACAGTATGTGGATGACTTGCTCATAGCTAGGCCAGATTTTACCAGCTCTCAAATGGACACTGTTTAAAACTCTAACTTTCCTATATGAAAAGGGTTATCGAGTATCCCCCAAGTAGGCTCAGATTAGCTTAACCCAAGTAAAATACCTTGGATTTATAATTACAGAGAGAAAAAGAATGCCTGACCCTGAGGGGAGATCCCTCATCTTAAATACCCCGTACCCCCAAACAAAACAACAGCTTAGGGGATTTTTAGGAAGGACCGGGTTTTGCAGGATCTGGATTCCTAATTATGGCAATCTGGCCAGACTCCTAAATGAAAAATTAATGGGGAAAGAGCAAGAGCCACTCGACTGGCATGAGACCTGCAAGGTGGCCTTTAATGCCCTAAAAGAATCCATCATTACAGCTCCAGCTTAAGGCCTCCCAAACCTGGAGAAACCTTTTAGACTCTATGTTTCTGAAAGGACAGGAACTTCTCTTGGGGTGTTAGGGCAGATGATGGGGCCCGTATTACAACCTGTGGCTTATCTCTCAAAATAACTAGATGAGGTGGCCAGAGGGTGGCCCACTTGCCTCCGGGCAGTAGCAGCCACTGCTCTTATGGTTAAGGAGGCATCTAAGCTGACCCTGGGTCAGCCCACCCCAGTTTATACGCCTCACCATGTGCAAGCAGTCTTGGAAACAAAAGGGGATAGGTGGATGACAGGGGGAAGGATAACCCAATACCAAGACTTCCCCTTGACACTCCAGAAATAAAGTTGAGGGTCTGCCAGATTTTAAATCCAGCAACCTTACTGCCAGATACCCCTACCTCCCCTCTGGATCACCAATGCATACAAATCACAGACGATTTATACTCTTCTCGCCGGGACCTATCAGAGACACCTTTATCAGACCCAGAGGAAAACTGGTACCCAGATGGGAGCAGTTTTGTAGAAAAGGAGAGAGGAAAGCAGGATATCCTGTAGCGAGCCTGGAAGAAACTAAGGAAAGTGGTTCTCTTCCCCCAGACACCTCAGCCCAGAAAGCTGAAATTTTTGCCCTGACAAGAGCTTTGGAGTTAGGAGAAGGAAGGAAGATTAATGTGTATATGGACTCTAAGTATGCTTTCCTCATTCTGCATGCCCGTGCAGCAATTTGGAAAGAAAGAGGGATGCTCAGTGCCCGAAGCTCTGCTATTAAACCCAAAGAGCTCATTCTCAGGCTCCTGGAGGCAGTCAAACTTCCTGCAAATTTAGCTCTCATCCACTGCAAGAGTCACCACAAGGGGCAAGAAAAAGAGTCTCAGGGATATAGGAAAGCTGATCAAGAGGCAGGACGAGCTGCCGGGGAAGCTACCTGTGCCACTGCTATCTGCCCCCTTTTCCCCAAGGAAACCCTGACTCCAGATTTTACCCCAGGGGGACATTCCCGATATGCTGAGCGGGGTTGGGAGATTGGGTCACATGGGTGGTTTCAGCCTGATCAGGCCCAAATAATACTCCCTGATTCTCAGGTTTAAAACATTACTAACTCCTTACATAAGAGCACCCATTTTGGAAAAGATAATCTAGAAATCTTGCTTAAGCCTATTCTCTCCCATCCCCAGTTAGCTTAGGTTGTTAAACAAGTCACACAAAATTGTGACACCTGTCTAAAAAATAACCCAAAAACCAGACCTCCTCTAATTACAACTGTCCAACATCGGGGATCATACCCAGGAGCGGACTGGCAATGCCGCTCCGCATTTAGAATTTACAGCCATGCCCAAGACCCAAGGGTTTTCTTACTTGCTAGTCTTTATTGACACATTCACAGGATGGATCGAAGCGTTCCCTACTGAGACTGAGAGAGCTACAGAAGTCTGTAAAGCTCTGCTGAAGGAGATAGTGCCTAGGTTTGGGCTGCCTCGGTCACTTCAGAGTGACAACGGGCCCTCACTTACAGCCACGATACCCCAGAACCTAGCCGCATGCTTAGGCATAAAATAACAGCTCCACTCATCCTGGAGGCCTCAAGCTTCAGGAAAGGTAGAGAGAGACAACCAGACTCTTAAAAGGGCTCTGGCTAAGCTATGTCAGAAACACATAATAAGTGGACACATATGCTGCCCATAGCCCTCATGAGGCTACGGACATCCCCCATACGGCCACTATTGTTAAGTCCTTATGAAATGATGTATGGACGACCATTCTTAAATTCTGATTTGTTTCTTGACGAGGATGCCAATACACTCTTAAAACATATAATTGACCTGGGAAGGTTTCAGCAAGAACTCCAACGGTATGGAGAACAAACCACAGGAAGACTTGAAAAATCCCCAGGTAAAGCCAGGGGATCAAGTATCAGTAAAGACATGGCAAGAAAAAGGGAGTCCAAACCAGCTGTCCGAGAAATGAACAGGGCCATATCAGGTTGTTCTAGTGACTTCAACTGCTGTAAAAGTGAAGGGTCTATCTGCCTGGGTCCACAATTCTAGAATAAAACCCTATGGCCTATAGGAGGGGGAGACAGAAACTGAGACTCCAAAGCCAGAGGACAGCTATTCCTGTGAACCTGTTGAAGATCTCAGGCTCTTGTTCAAGCAGAACCCCATTAGTCCTGCCTCAGATAAGTAAAATGCATCATATGATGTTCTTCCTCTTTCTAATCATATCTCCCTGTATGGCTATTGATCTCTCCCTAAACGAGGCATGTTCACTTGCAAACCACACTGCTTCTCAACTCAACCTAACCAGCTCGGGCTGCATCTGCATTAATGACAAAGGTTGGGGGTATGTCCAACCCATCCCAGGGTATCACTATCAAAGGCCCACCTTTCCAGCCGAGCTATGGGCTGTTACTCAGCGCCCCCATGTGGTCGTAATATGGCCTTCTGGGGAAAGGGGAAAAAAAACTTCATGTCTTGGTACCAGCAACAACTGTCTCTATTTACACCCTGGATGACATCTGCAATCCCACCTGAGCCCTTATTTTCTCTCATGACTAACATCCCCCAAGTGACCTTCCCTATCTCTCTAAAAAGCCACTCCCTAACAGGGGTGTCAGTGAGAAATCTAGATGACTCACAATGTGGGGTGACCGTCACTGTTGAAACTGATGGGAAAAACCGGGACAGGCCCTGCAGCTGGGAGACCAGCCGACGCCACCCTCGGCCAGCACGCGCCTGGCCTGGCCGGGGCGCTTCCAGGATCCCGAGCGGTCTGGCGAGGCTGCGGGAGCTCTGGCGGGGGTTGGGGAGGGGGGTGGCTTGAGCGGGGAGGACGTCTCGGTGGCCCCCCCCCGCCCCCCACCATCCCGTTCGCTGCTCAGGGTCACGTGGCTCCGGACGAGCGGGGCGTCGGCCCGGGGCCGAGGTCCCCGGAGACTCCTGCGGGCTTAGGGGCAGCCCAGCCGGGGCCCCAGGCGCCCATCCTGCCGGCTGTGCAAACCCCCTGGAGTGCCTCAGCCCCGCCCTGTCCCCAAACCGAGGCCCGCCCTGCCCCCACGCCACGGGCCCAGCACAGGACCTTCCTGAGAGAGCGGACGAGCGACAGCCAGGCACACAGACAGGCACTCGCACGCACCCACGCCAGGTGAGACAGAGGCAGAAAGAGTCGAGGGTTCAGAGAGAGACTGGAAGACAGCGTGTGGGCAGGGGGGGCCTCGGGCAGGATGCCGGGCAGCTGCAGAGACCACCCGGCCCTGAGCAGCCAAAGCGATGGGGGCAGGGGGAGGCACTGAGCAGCGGCGGGCCTGGAGAGGCCCAGGGTGGGAGGACACCTGTGATCTCCGCGCTCCGCTCCCCGATCCCTCCCCCCAACCCCCTGCACGCATGCCACGCCGGGTCGCTCTGACACTAGCTTCTCTGGAGTTTTGTCACTTGAATTTCTCTCCCTCTGCTCAACTGAGTGATGACAGTGTATTGAACAGCTAGGTCATTTCCAAATAAATTAAGCTTAGTGTTTCACAGGACACCCGGACATGTATGGAGAGACCAGCACGGATGCATGGACACCAACCTTGGTAACTGGACAACCAATGGGAAATTACTGTCTGACTCAGGAGAGAGAAAGAAACCCGAACAGATGGAATGAAATGAACAGAAACACAGGCTTTGCTCCTCACACCCTAATTCAATTACCAGAAAATAAACAACACTATAACCATTTTAGAAAAACAATAGACCTCTCCATGACCTTTGGTCGGGTGAGGAGTTCAAACACACAGCAAAAAAAAGCCAACTTTTCCAAGTCGTGAATATGTTAGTTCACACATTGACTTTTACATTGAAATGTGTAACAAATAAACTTAAAATCATTGACTCACTACATAAGCATGGAAGTATTTTAAATATAAAATATGTTCTATAGTATTCAGGAAGCACTTGGCACATCTCTAAGTGTATCAGACCCAAAACTGGAACGTAGTGGAAGAGTCAGGATAGTCTAAAAATGAATCCCTAAATAAAAGGAACACACAGGATTACTGTAGATAAAAAAGGTTAAAGAGGAGAAGCTAGAAATCCGTCAATAAATGTCTTAGGTGTTAGCTTAGAGTGACTAGCCTCTGCGTGACTCTTTAAATTTTTCATGTTTGCAGCTTCCAAATTTTCCATTTTGAGAATAATACTTTCGCCTCCAAACCAGAGTGACTTGGGGACACAAAGGTAGAAGTCGATAATTTTCTTTGCCTATGTCTGAATATTTACAGTCAGAGGTAGAAAAGGAGGAGTCTGTCCCTTGTCTAGATGATGTCAATCCCCAGGTGTGGGATGTCTCCAGCCCTGGTTTAGCCATAAATGTTCCACCAGTAAAGATTTCTCTGAGTCCAAATGCTCCCTAGCCCTGGAAAAGACAATATCCCTTAAAACCAGTAGCTCTTGAATGTCTTAAACCATTAGATAACAAATATCGAGATACTGGAATTCGAATCAGCAGTGAGTCCCCCGGCAATACCCCAATCTTGCCCGTTCAAAAACCAGATGGATCTGACCGATTCATCCAGGATCTAAGAGCTGTTAATGAAGCTGTGGTTCCCATCCACCCCATAGTCCCAAACCCATATACCCTCCTATCCCAAGTCCCAGGAAATGCCAAGTACTTCTCAGTCTTGGACCTTCAAGGTGCTTTCTTTTGCATGCCTCTCCATCCTGAATCCCAAAAACTCTTTGCTTTTGAGTGGCGGGACTTGGAAACAAGAGAGACCATACAACTCTTGACTGGACTCGACTACCCCAAGGGTTTAGGGACAGCCCTCATATCTTCGGGACTTCCTCGGGGCGAGAACTAAGGGAATTAACTTTAACAAACAGTAGTCTAATACAGTATGTGGATGACTTGCTCATAGCTAGGGCAGATTTTACCAGCTCTCAAATGGACACTATTTAAAACGCTAACTTTCCTGTATGAAAAGGGTTATCGAGTATCCCCCAAATAGGCTCAGATTAGCTTAACCCAAGTAAAATACCTTGGATTTATAATTACGGAGAGAAAAAGAATGCCTGAACCCGAGGGGAGATCCCTCATCTTAAATACCCCGTACCCCCAAACAAAACAACAGCTTAGGGGATTTTTAGGAAGGACCGGGTTTTGCAGGATCTGGATTCCTAATTATGGCAATCTGGCCAGACCCCTATATGAAAATTTAAGGGGGAAAGAGGAAGAGCCACTCGACTGGCATGAGACTTGCAAGGTGGCCTTTAATGCCCTAAAAGAGTCCATCACTACAGCCCCAGCTTTAGGCCTCCCCAACCTGGAGAAGCCTTTTAGACTCTATGTTTCTGGAAGGACAGGAACTGCTCTTGGGGTGTTAAGGCAGATGATGGGGCCCGTATTACAACCTGTGGCTTATCTCTCAAAATAACTAGATGAGGTGGCCAGAGGGTGGCCCACTTGCCTCCGTGCAGTAGCAGCCACCGCTCTTATGGTTAAGGAGGCATCTCAGCTGACCCTGGGTCAGCCCACCACAGTGTATACGCCTCACCGGGTGGAAGCAGACTTGGAAACGAAAGAGGACAGGTGGAGGACAGGGGGAAGCATCACCCAATACCAAGCCCTCCTCCTTGACACTCGAGAAATAAAGTTGAGGGTCTGCCAGACTTTAAATCCAGCAACCTTACTGCCAGATCCCCCTACCTCCCCTCTGGATCACCAATGCATACAAATCACAGACGAGTTTTACTCTTCTCGCCGGGACCCATCAGAGACACCTTTATCTGACCCAGAGGAAAACTGGCACACAGATGGCAGCAGTTTTGTAGAAAAGGGAGAGAGGAAAGCAGGATATGCTGTCGCGAGCCTGGAAGAAACTAAGGTAAGTGGGTCTCTTCCCCCAGACACCTCAGCCCAGAAAGCTGAAATTTTTGCCCTGACAAGAGCTTTGGAGTTAGGAGAAGGAAAGAGGATTAATGTGTGTATGGACTCTAAGTATGCTTTCCTCATTCTGCATGCCCGTGCAGCAATTAGGAAAGAAAGAGGGATGCTCAGTGCCCGAAGCTCTGCTATTAAACACAAAGAGCTCATTCTCAGGCTACTGGAGGCAGTCAAACTTCCTGCAAAATTAGCTGTCATCCACTGCAAGAGTCACCAAAAGGGGCAAGAAAAAGAGGCTCAGGGAAATAGGAAAGCTGATCAAGAGGCAGGACGAGCTGCCGGGGAAGCTACCTGTGCCACTGCTATCTGCCCCCTATTCCCCACGGAAACCCTGACTCCAGATTTTACCCCAGGGTGACATTCCCGATATGCTGAGCGGGGCTGGGAGATTGGGTCACATGGGTGGTTTCAGCCTGATCAGGCCCAAATAATACTCCCTGATTCTCAGGTTTAAAACATTACTAACTCCTTACATAAGAGCGCCCATTTTGGAAAAGATAATCTAGAAATCTTGCTTAAGCCTATTCTCTCCCATCCGCAGTTAACTAAGGTTGTTAAACAGGTCACACAAAATTGTGACACCTGTCTAAAAAATAACCCAAAAACCAGACCTCCTCTAATTACACCTGTCCAACATCGGGGATCATACCCAGGAGCGGATTGGCAATGCCGCTCCGCATTTAGAATTTACAGCCGTGCCCAAGACCCAAGGGTTTTCTTACTTGCTAGTCTTTATTGACACATTCACAGGATGGATCGAAGCGTTCCCTACTGAGACAGAGAGAGCTACAGAAGTCTGTAAAGCTCTGCTGAAGGAGATAGTGCCTAGGTTTGGGCTGCCTCGGTCACTTCAGTGTGACAACGGGCCCTCACTTACAGCCACGATACCATAGAACGTAGCCCCATGCTTAGGCATAAAATACCGGCTCCGCTCATCCGGGAGGCCTCAAGCTTCAAGAAAGGTAGAGAGAGCCAACCAGACTCTTAAAAGGGCTCTGGCTAAGCTATGTCTAGAAAGACATAATAAGTGGACACATATGCTGCCCATAGCCCACATGAGGCTACGGACATCCCCCAAACGGCCACTATTGTTAAGTCCTTATGAAATGATGTATGGACGACCATTCTTAACTTCTGATTTGTTTTTTGACGAGGATGCCAATACACTCTTAAAACATATAATTGACCTGGGAAGGTTTCAGCAAGAACTCCAACGGTATGGAGAACAAACAACAGGAAGACTTGTAAAATCCCCAGGTAAAGCCAGGGGATCAAATATCAGTAAAGACCTGGCAAGAAAAAGGGAGTCCTAACCAGCTGTCCAAGAAATGGACAGGGCCATATCAGGTTGTTCTAGTGACTTCAACTGCTGTAAAAGTGAAGGGTCTATCTGCCTGGGTCTACAATTCTAGAATAAAACCCTATGGCCTACAGGAGTGGGAGACAGAAACTGAGACTCCAAAGCCAGAGGACAGCTATTCCTGTGAACCTGTTGAAGATCTCAGGCTCTTGTTCAAGCAGAACCCCATCAATCCTGCCTCAGATAAGGAAAATGCATCATATGATGTTCTTCCTCTTTCTAATCATATCTCCCTGTATGGCTATTGATATCTCCCTAAACGAGGCATGTTCACTTGCAAACCACACTGCTTCTCAACTGAACCTAAGCAGCCTGGGCTGCATCTTTATTAATGACAAAGGTTGGGGAATGTGCAACCCATCCCAGGGTATCACTATCAAAGGCCCACCCTTCCAGCCGAGCTATGGGCTGTTACTCAGCGCCCCCACGTGGTCGTAATATGGCCTTTTGGGGAAAGGGGCAAAAAAAACTTCATGTCTTGGTATCAGCAAGAACTGTCTCTATTTACCCCCTGGATGACATCTGCAATCCCACCTGAGCCCTTATTTTCTCTCATGACTAACATCCCCCAAGTGACCTTCCCTATCTCTCTAAAAAGCCACTCCCTAACAGGGGTGTCAGTGAGAAATCTAGACGACTCACAATGTGGGGTGACCGTGACTGTTGAAACTGATGGGAAAAACCGGGACAGGCCCTGCAGCTGGGAGACCAGCCGACGCCACCCCCGGCCAGCACGCGCCTGGCCCGTCCCGGGGCGCTACCCGGAACCCGAGCGGCCTGGCGAGGCTGCGGGAGCTCTGGCGGGGGTTGGGGATGGGAGTGGCTTGAGCGGGGAGGACGTCTCGGTGCCCCCCCCTGCCCCCCACCATCCCGTTCGCTGCTCAGGGTCACGTGGCTCCGGACGAGCGGGGCGTCGGCCCGGGGCCGCGTTCCCCGGAGCCTCCTGCAGGCTTAGGGGCAGCCCAGCCGGGGCCCCAGGCGCCCATCCTGCCGGCTGTGAAAACCCCCTGGAGTGCCGCAGCCCCGCCCTGTCCCCAAACCGAGGCCCGCCCTGTCCCCACGCCACGGGCCCAGCACAGGACCTTCCTGAGAGAGCGGACGAGCGACAGCCAGGCACACGGACAGGCAATCGCACGCACCCACGCCAGGTGAGACAGAGGCAGAAAGAGTCGAGGGTTCAGAGAGAGACTGGAAGACAGCGTGTGGGCAGCGGGGGCCTCGGGCAGGATGCCGGGCAGCTGCAGAGACCACCCGGCCCTGAGCAGCCAAAGCGATGGGGGCGGGGGGAGGCCACTCAGCAGCGGCGGGCCTGGAGAGGCCCAGGGTGGGAGGACACCTGAGATCTCCGCACTCCGCGCACCGCCCCCCTCCCCCCAACCCCCTGCACGCATGCCACGCCGGGGCGCTCTGACACTAGCTTCTCTGGAGTTTTGTCACTTGAATTTCTCTCCCTCTGCTCAACTGAGTGATGACAGTGTATTGAACAGCTAGGTCATTTCCAAATAAATTAAGCTTAGTGTTTCACAGGACACCCGGACATGTATGGAGAGACCAGCACGGATGCATGGACACCAACCTTGGTAACTGGACAACCAATGGGAAATTACTGTCTGACTCAGGAGAGAGAAAGAAACCCGAACAGATGGAATGAAATGAACAGAAACACAGGCTTTGCAACTCACACCCTAATTCAATTACCAGAAAATAAACAACACTATAACCATTTTAGAAAAACAATAGACCTCTCCATAACCTTTGGTCAGGTGAGGTGTTCAACCACACAGCAAAAAAAAGCCAACTTTTCCAAGTTGTGAATATGTTAGTTCACACATTGACTTTTACATTGAAATGTGTAACAAATAAACTTAAAAACATTGACTCACTACATAAGCATGGAAGTATTTTAAATATAAAATATGTTCTATAGTATTCAGGAAGCACTTGGCACATCTCTAAGTGTATCAGACCCAAAACTGGAACGTAGTGGAAGAGTCAGGATAGTCTAAAAATGAATCCCTAACTAAAAGGAACACACAGGATTACTGTAGATAAAAAAGGTTAAAGAAGAGAAGCTAGAAATCAGTCAATAAATGTCTTAGGGGTTAGCTTAGAGTGACTAGCCTCTGCGTGACTCTTTAAATTTTTCATGTTTGCAGCTTCCAAATTTTCCATTTTGAGAATAATACTTTCGCCTCCAAACCAGAGTGACTTGGGGACACAAAGGTAGAAGTCGATAATTTTCTTTGCCTATGTCTGAATATTTACAGTCAGAGGTAGAAAAGGAGGAGTCTGTCCCTTGTCTAGATGATGTCAATCCCCAGGTGTGGGATGTCTCCAGCCCTGGTTTAGCCATAAATGTTCCACCAGTAAAGATTTCTCTGAGTCCAAATGCTCCCTAGCCCTGGAAAAGACAATATCCCTTAAAACCAGTAGCTCTTGAGGGTCTTAAACCATTAGTTAACAAATACCGAGATACTGGAACTCGAATCAGCTATGAGTCCCCCTGCAACACCCCAATCTTGCCCGTTCAAAAACCAGATGGATCTTACCGATTCGTCCAGGATCTAAAAGCTGTTAATGAAGCTGTGGTTCCCATCCACCCCATAGTCCCAAACCCATATAACTTCCTATCCCAAGTCCCAGGAATTGCCAAGTACTTCTCAGTCTTGGACCTTCAAGGTGCTTTCTTTTGCATTCCTCTCCATCCTGAATCCCAAAAACTCTTTGCTTTTGAGTGGCGGGACTTGGAAACAAGAGAGACCATACAACTCTCGACTGGACTCGACTACCCCAAGGGTTTAGGGACAGCCCTCATATCTTCGGGACTTCCTCGGGGAGAGAACTAAGGGAATTAACTTTAACAAACAGTAGTCTAATACAGTATGTGGATGACTTGCTCATAGCTAGGCCAGATTTTACCAGCTCTCAAATGGACACTATTTAAAACGCTAACTTTCCTGTATGAAAAGGGTTATCGAGTATCCCCCAAATAGGCTCAGATTAGCTTAACCCAAGTAAAATACCTTGGATTTATAATTACGGAGAGAAAAAGAATGCCTGACCCCGAGGGGAGATCCCTCATCTTAAATACCCCGTACCCGCAAACAAAACAACAGCTTAGGGGATTTTTAGGAAGGACCGGTTTTGCAGGATCTGGGTTCCTAATTATGGCAATCTGGCCAAACCCCTATATGAAAATTTAAGGGGGAAAGAGGAAGAGCCACTCGACTGGCATGAGACCTGCAAGGTGGCCTTTAATGCCCTAAAAGAGTCCATCACTACAGCCCCAGCTTTAGGCCTCCCCAACCTGGAGAAGCCTTTTAGACTCTATGTTTCTGGAAGGACAGGAACTGCTCTTGGGGTGTTAGAGCAGATGATGGGGCCCGTATTACAACCTGTGGCTTATCTCTCAAAATAACTAGATGAGGTAGCCATAGGGTGGCCAACTTGCCTCCGGGCAGTAGCAGCCACCGCTCTTCTGGTTAAGGAGGCATCTAAGCTAACCCTGGGTCAGCCCACCACAGTGTATACGCCTCACCGGGTGGAAGCAGTCTTGGAAACGAAAGAGGACAGGTGGATGACAAGGGGAAGGATCACCCAATACCAAGCCCTCCTCCTTGACACTCCAGAAAAAAAGTTGAGGGTCTGCCAGACTTTAAATCCAGCAACCTTACTGCCAGATCCCCCTACCTCCCCTCTGGATCACCAATGCATACAAATCACAGACGAGTTATACTCTTCTCGCCGGGACCTATCAGAGACACCTTTATCTGACCCAGAGGAAAACTGGCACACAGATGGCAGCAGTTTTGTAGAAAAGGGAGAGAGGAAAGCAGGATATACTGTAGCGAGCCTGGAAGAAACTAAGGAAAGTGGGTCTCTTCCCCCAGACACCTCAGCCCAGAAAGCTGAACATTTTGCCCTGACAAGAGCTTTGGAGTTAGGAGAAGGAAAGAGGATTAATGTGTGTTATGGACTCTAAGTATGCTTTCCTCATTCTGCATGCCCGTGCAGCAGTTTGGAAAGAAAGAGGGATGCTCAGTGCCCGAAGCTCTGCTATTAAACACAAAGAGTTCATTCTCAGGCTCCTGGAGACAGTCAAACTTCCTGCAAAATTAGCTGTCATTCACTGCAAGAGTCACCAAAAGGGGCAAGGAAAAGAGGCTCAGGGAAATAGGAAAGCTGATCAAGAGGCAGGACGAGCTGCCGGGGAAGCTACCTCTGCCACTGCTATCTGCCCCCTTTTCCCCAAGGAAACCCTGACTCCAGATTTTACCCCAGGGGGACATTCCCGATATGCTGAGCGGGGCTGGGAGATTGGGTCACATGGGTGGTTTCAGCCTGATCAGGCCCAAATAATACTCCCTGATTCTCAGGTTTAAAACATTACTAACTCCTTACATAAGAGCGCCCATTTTGGAAAAGATAATCTAGAAATCTTGCTTAAGCCTATTCTCTACCATCCCCAGTTAGCTAAAGTTGTTAAACAGGTCACACAAAATTGTGACACCTGTCTAAAAAATAACCCAAAAACCAGACCTCCTCTAATTACACCTGTCCATCATCGGGGATCATACCCAGGAGCGGACTGGCAAGTAGAATTTAGAGCCATGCCCAAGACCCAAGGGTTTTCTTACTTGCTAGTCTTTATTGACACATTCACAGGATGGATCGAAGCGTTCCCTACTGAGACTGAGAGAGCTCCAGAAGTCTGTAAAGCTCTGCTGAAGGAGATAGTGCCTAGGTTTGGGCTGCCTCGGTCACTTCAGAGTGACAACGGGCCCTCACTTACAGCCACGATACCCCGGAACCTAGCCGCATGCTTAGGCATTAAATACCAGCTCCGCTAATCCTGGAGGCCTCAAGCTTCAGGAAAGGTAGAGAGAGCCAACCAGACTCTTAAAAGGGCTCTGGCTAAGCTATGTCAGAAACACATAATAAGTGGACACATATGCTGCCCATAGCCCTCATGAGGCTACGGACATCCCCCAAACGGCCACTATTGTTAAGTCCTTATGAAATGATGTATGGACGGCCATTCTTAACTTCTGATTTGTTTCTTGACGAGGATGCCAATAAACTCTTAAAACATATAATTGACCTGGGAAGGTTTCCGCAAGAACTCCAACGGTATGGAGAACAAACCACAGGAAGACTTGAAAAATCCCCAGGTAAAGCCAGGGGATCAAGTATCAGTAAAGACCTGGCAAGAAAAAGGGAGTCCAAACCAGCTGTCCGAGAAATGGACAGGGCCATATCAGGTTGTTCTAGTGACTTCAACTGCTGTAAAAGTGAAGGGTCTATCTGCCTGGGTCCACAATTCTAGAATAAAACCCTATGGCCTACAGGAGGGGGAGACAGAAACTGAGACTCCAAAGCCAGAGGACAGCTATTCCTGTGAACCTGTTGAAGATCTCAGGCTCTTGTTCAAGCAGAACCCCATCAATCCTGCCTCAGATAAGTAAAATGCATCATATGATGTTCTTCCTCTTTCTAATCATATCTCCCTGTATGGCTATTGATCTCTCCCTAAACGAGGCATGTTCACTTGCAAACCACACTGCTTCTCAACTCAACCTAAGCAGCCCGGGCTGCATCTGCATTAATGACAAAGGTTGGGGGTATGTTCAACCCATCCCAGGGTATCAATATCAAAGGCCCACCCTTCCATCCGAGCTATGGGCTGTTACTCTGCGCCCCCATGTGGTCGTAATATGGCCTTTTGCGGAAAGGGGGAAAAAAAACTTAATGTCTTGGTACCAGCAACAACTGTCTCTATTTACCCCCTGGATGACATCTGCAATCCCACCTGAGCCCTTATTTTCTCTCATGACTAACATCCCCCAAGTGACCTTCCCTATCTCTCTAAAAAGCCACTCCCTAACAGGGGTGTCAGTGAGAAATCTAGACGACTCACAATGTGGGGTGACCGTCACTGTTGAAACTGATGGGAAAAACCGGGACAGGCCCTGCAGCTGGGAGACCAGCCGACGCCACCTCCGGTCAGCACGCGCCTGGCCCGGCCCGGGGCGCTTCCCGGACCCCGAGCGGCCTGGCGAGGCTGCGGGAGCTCTGGCGGGGGTTGGGGAGGGGGGTGGCTTGAGCGGGGAGGACGTCTCGGTGCCCCCCCACCCCCCGCCCCCCACCATCCCGTTCGCTGCTCAGGGTCACGTGGCTCCGGACGAGCGGGGCATCGGCCCGGAGCCGCGGTCCCCGGAGCCTCCTGCGGGCTTAGGGGCAGCACAGGCGGGGCCCCAGGCGCCCGTCCTGCCGGCTGCGCAAACCCCCTGGAGCGCCTCAGCCCCGTCTTTTCGCCCAACCGAGGCCCGCCCTGTCCCCACGCCACGGGCCCAGCACAGGACCTTCCTGGGAGAGCAGACGAGCGACAGCCAGGCACACGGACAGGCACTCGCATGCACCCACGCCATTGGAGACAGAGGCAGAAAGAGTCGAGGGTTCAGAGAGAGACTGGAAGACAGCGTGTGGGCAGGGGGGGCCTCGGGCAGGATGCCGGGCAGCTGCAGAGACCACCCGGCCCTGAGCAGCCAAAGCGATGGGGGCGGGGGTAGGCCACTCAGCAGCGGCGGACCTGGAGAGGCCCATGGTGGGACGACACCTGAGACCTCCGCGTTCCGCGCACCGCCCCCTCCCCCCAACCCCCTGCACGCATGCCACGCCGGGGCGCTCTGACACTAGCTTCTCTGGAGTTTTGTCACTAGATTTTCTCTCCCTCTGCTCAACTGAGTGATGACAGTGTATTGAACAGCTAGGTCATTTCCAAATAAATTAAGCTTAGTGTTTCACAGGATACCCGGACATGTATGGAGAGACCAGCACAGATGCATGGACACCAACCTTGGTAAATGGACAACCAATGGGAAATTACTGTCTGACTCAGGAGAGAGAAAGAAACCCGAACAGATGGAATGAAATGAACAGAAAAACAAGCTTTGCATCTCACACCCTAATTCAATTACCAGAAAATAAACAACACTATAACCATTTTAGAAAAACTAGAGACCTCTCCATGACCTTTGGTCGGGTGAGGAGTTCAAACACACAGCAAAAAAAAGCCAACTTTTCCAAGTCGTGAATATGTTAGTTCACACATTGACTTTTACATTGAAATGTGTAACAAATAAGCTTAAAATCATTGACTCACTACATAAGCATGAAGTGTTTTAAACATAAAATATATTCTATAGTATTCAGGAAGCAATTGGCACATCTCTAAGTGTATCAGACCCAAAACTGGAACGTAGTGGAAGAGTCAGGATAGGCTAAAAATGAATCCCTAACTAAAAGGAACACACAGGATTACTGTAGATAAAAAAGGTTAAAGAAGAGAAGCTAGAAATCAGTCAATAAATGTCTTAGGGGTTAGCTTAGAGTGACTAGCCTCTGCGTGACTCTTTAAATTTTTCATGTTTGCAGCTTCCAAATTTTCCATTTTGAGAATAATACTTTCACCTCCAAACCAGAGTGACTTGGGGACACAAAGGTAGAAGTCGATAATTTTCTTTGCCTATGTCTGAATATTTACAGTCAGTGGTAGAAAAGGAGGAGTCTGTCCCTTGTCTAGATGAGGTCAATCCCCAGTTGTGGGATGTCTCCAGCCCTGGTTTAGCCATAAATATTCCACCAGTAAAGATTTCTCTGAGACCAAATGCTCCCTAGCCCTGGAAAAGACAATATCCCTTAAAACCAGAAGCTCTGGAGGGTCTTAGACCATTAGTTAACAAATACCGAGATACTGGAACTCGAATCAGCTGTGAGTCCCCCTGCAACACCCCAATCTTGTCCGTTCAAAAACCAGATGGATCTTACCGATTCGTCCAGGATCTAAGAGCTGTTAATGAAGCTGTGGTTCCCATCCACCCCATAGTCCAAAACCCATATACCCTCCTATCCCAAGTCCCAGGAAATGCCAAGTACTTCTCTGTCTTGGACCTTCAAGGTGCTTTCTTTTGCATTCCTCTCCATCCTGAATCCCAAAATCTCTTTGCTTTTGAGTGGCGGGACTTGGAAACAAGAGAAACCATACAACTCTCGACTGGACTCGACTACCCCAAGGGTTTAGGGACAGCCCTCATATCTTCGGGACTTCTTCGGGGAGAGAACTAAGGGAATTAACTTTAACAAACAGTAGTCTAATACAGTATGTGGATGACTTGCTCATAGCTAGGCCAGATTTTACCAGCTCTCAAATGGACACTATTTAAAACGCTAACTTTCCTGTATGAAAAGGGTTATCGAGTATCCCCCATGTAGGCTCAGATTAGCTTAACCCAAGTAAAATACCTTGGATTTATAATTACGGAGAGAAAAAGAATGCCTGACCCCGAGGGTAGATCGCTCATCTTAAATATCCCGTACCCCCAAAAAAAACAACAGCTTAGGGGATTTTTAGGAAGGACCGAGTTTTGCAGGATCTGGGTTCCTAACTATGGCAATCTGGCCAGACCCCTATATGAAAATTTAAGGGGGAAAGAGGAAGAGCCACTCGACTGGCATGAGACCTGCAAGGTGGCCTTTAATGTCCTAAAAGAGTCCATCACTACAGCCCCAGCTTTAGGCCTCCCCAACTTGGAGAAGCCTTTTAGAATCTATGTTTCTGGAAGGACAGGAACTGCTCTTGGGGTGTTAGAGCAGATGATGGGGCCCGTATTACAAACTGTGTGTTATCTCTCAAAATAACTAGATGAGGTGGCCAGAGGGTGTCCCACTTGCCTCCGGGCAGTAACAGCCACTGCTCTTATAGTTAAGGAGGCATCTAACCTGACCCTGGGTCAGCCCACCACAGTGTATACGCCTCACCGGGTGCAAGCAGTCTTGGAAACGAAAGGGGACAGGTGGATGACAGGGGGAAGGATCACCCAATACCAAGCCCTCCTCCTTGACACTCCAGAAATAAAGTTGAGGGTCTGCCAGACTTTAAATCCAGCAACCTTACTGCCAGATCCCCCTACCTCCCCTCTGGATCAGCAATGCATACAAATCACAGACGAGTTATACTCTTCTCGCCGGGACCTATCAGAGACACCTTTATCTGACCCAGAGGAAAACTGGCACACAGATGGCAGCAGTTTTGTAGAAAAGGGAGAGAGGAAAGCAGGATATGCTGTAGCGAGCCTGGAAGAAACTAAGGAAATTGGGTCTCTTCCCCCAGACACCTCAGCCCAGAAAGCTGAACTTTTTGCCCTGACAAGAGCTTTGGAGTTAGGAGAAGGAAAGAGGATTAATGTGTGTATGGACTCTATGTATGCTTTCCTCATTCTGCATGACCGTGCAGCAATTTGGAAAGAAAGAGGGAAGCTCAGTGCCCGAAGCTCTGCTATTAAACACAAAGAGCTCATTCTCAGGCTCCTGGAGGCAGTCAAACTTCCTGCAAAATTAGCTGTCATCCACTGCAAGAGTCACCACAAGGGGCAAGAAAAAGAGGCTCAGGGAAATAGGAAAGCTGATCAAGAGGCAGGACGAGCTGCCGGGGAAGCTACCTCTGCCACTGCTATCTGCCCCCTTTTCCCCAAGGAAACCCTGACTCCAGATTTTACCCCAGGGGGACATTCCCGATATGCTGAGCGGGGCTGGGAGATTGGGTCACATGGGTGGTTTCAGCCTGATCAGGCCCAAATAATACTCCCTGATTCTCAGGTTTAAAACATTACTACCTCCTTACATAAGAGCGCCCATTTTGGAAAAGATAATCTAGAAATCTTGCTTAAGCCTATTCTCTCCCATCCGCAGTTAGCTAAGGTTGTTAAACAGGTCACACAAAATTGTGACACCTGTCTAAAAAATAACCCAAAAACCAGACCTCCTCTAATTACACCTGTCCAACATCGGGGATCATACCCAGGAGCGGACTGGCAATGCCGCTCCGCATTTAGAATTTACAGCCATGCCCAAGACCCAAGGGTTTTCTTACTTGCTAGTCTTTATTGACACATTCACAGGATGGATCGAAGCGTTCCCTACTGAGACAGAGAGAGCTACAGAAGTCTGTAAAGCTCTGCTGAAGGAGATAGTGCCTAGGTTTGGGCTGCCTCTGTCACTTCAGAGTGACAACGGGCCCTCACTTACAGCCACGATACCCCAGAACCTAGCCGCATGCTTAGGCATAAAATACCGGCTCCGCTCATCCTGGAGGCCTCAAGCTTCAGGAAAGGTAGAGAGAGCCAACCAGACTCTTAAAAGGGCTCTGGCTAAGCTATGTCAAGAAAGACATAATAAGTGGACACATATGCTGCCCATAGCCCTCATGAGGATACGGACATCCCCCAAACGGCCACTATTGTTAAGTCCTTATGAAATGATGTATGGACGACCATTCTTAACTTCTGATTTGTTTCTTGACGAGGATGCCAATACACTCTTAAAACATATAATTGACCTGGGAAGTTTTCAGCAACAACTCCAACGGTATGGAGAACAAACCACAGGAAGACTTGAAAAATCCCCAGGTAAAGCCAGGGGATCAAGTAACAGTAAAGACCTGGCAAGAAAAAGGGAGTCCAAACCAGCTGTCCGAGAAATGGACAGGGCCATATCAGGTTGTTCTAGTGACTTCAACTGCTGTAAAAGTGAAGGGTCTATCTGCCTGGGTCCACAATTCTAGAATAAAACCCTATGGCCTACAGGAGGGGGAGACAGAAACTGAGACTCCAAAGCCAGAGGACAGCTATTCCTGTGAACCTGTTGAAGATCTCAGGCTCTTGTTCAAGCAGAACCCCATCAATCCTGCCTCAGATAAGTAAAATGCATCATATGATGTTCTTCCTCTTTCTAATCATATCTCCCTGCATGGCTATTGATCTCTCCCTAAACGAGGCATGTTCACTTGCAAACCACACTGCTTCTCAACTGAACCTAAGCAGCCTGGGCTGCATCTGCATTAATGACAAAGGTTTGGGGTGTGTCCAACCCATCCCAGGGTATCAATATCAAAGGCCCACCCTTCCAGCCGAGCTATGGGCTCTTACTCAGCGCCCCCATGTGGTCGTAATATGGCCTTTTGGGAAAAGGGGGAAAGAAAACTTCATGTCTTGGTACCAGCAACAACTGTCTCTATTTACCCCCTGGATGACATCTGCAATCCCACCTGAGCCCTTATTTTCTCTCATGACTAACATCCCCCAAGTGACCTTCCCTATCTCTCTAAAAAGCCACTCCCTAACAGGGGTGTCAGTGAGAAATCTAGACGACTCACAATGTGGGGTGACCGTCACTGTTGAAACTGATGGGAAAAACCGGGACAGGCCCTGCAGCTGGGAGACCAGCCGACGCCACCCCCAGCCAGCACGCGCCTGGCCGGGTCGGGGTGCTTCCCGGACCCCGAGCGGCCTGGCGAGGCTGCGGGAGCTCTGGCGGGGGTTGGGGAGGGGGGTGGCTTGAGCAGGGAGGACGTCTCGGTGCCCCCCCACCCCCTGCCCCCCACCATCCCGTTCGGTGCTCAGGGTCACGTGGCTCCGGACGAGCGGGGCGTCGGCCCGTGGCCGAGGTCCCCGGAGCCTCCTGCCGGCTTAGGGGCAGCCCAGCCGGTGCCCCAGGCGCCCATCCTGCCGGCTGTGCAAACCCCCTGGAGCGCCTCAGCCCCGCCCTGTCCCCAAACTGAGGCCCGCCCTGCCCCCACGCCAAGGGCCCAGCACAGGACCTTCCTTAGAGAGCAGACGAGCGACAGCCAGGCACACGGACAGGCACTCGCACGCAACCACGCCAGCTGAGACAGAGGCAGAATGAGACGAGGGTTCAGAGAGACACCGGAAGACAGCGTGTGGGCAGGGGGGGCCTCGGGCAGGATGCCGGGCAGCTGCAGAGACCACCCGGCCCTGAGCAGCAAACGTGATGGCGGCGGGGGGAGACTGCCGAGCCGAGGCAGGCCTGGAGAGGTCCAGCTTGGGATGGCACCTGAGATATCCGCGGTCCGTGCTCCGCCCACCCCAACCCCCTGAACGCACGCTCCTGTCCGACAAAGCTTCTCCAGGGTTTGATCACCTGAATTTCTATCCTTGTGCTCAACTGAGTGATGACAGTATATTGCACAGCTAGGTCATTTCCAAATAAATTAAGCTTAGTGTTTCACAGGACACCCGGATATGAATGCAGAGACCAGCACGGATGCATGGACACCAACCTTGGTAACTGGACAACCAATGGGAAATTATTGTCTGACTCAGGAGAGAGAAAGAAACCCGAACAGATGGAAAACATGAACAGAAACACAAACTTTGCAACTCACACCCCAATTCTATTACCGAAAAAAACAACAACACTATAACCATTTTAGAAAAACAATAGACCTCTCCATGACCTTTGGTCCGGTGAGGTATTCTTACACACAACAAAAAAAGCCACCTTTTCCAAATCGAGAATATGTTAGTTCACACATTGATTTTACATTGAAATGTGTAACAAATAAACTTAAAATCATTGACTCACTACATACGCATGGAAGTATTTTAAACATAAAATATGTTCTATAGTATTCAGGAAGCACTTGGCACACATGTAAGTGTATCAGACCCCAAACTGGAACTTAATGGAAGAGTCAGGATAGTCTAAAAATGAATCCCTAACTAAAAGGAATACACAGGATTACGTAGATCAAAAAGGTTAAAGAAGAGAAACTAGAAATCAGTCAATAAATGTTTTAGGGTTTAGCCTAGTGTGACTAGCCTCTGCGTTACTTTTTAAATTTTTCATGTTTGCATCTTCCAAATTTTCCATGCTGAGAATAATACTTTCATATCTGTTTCGAGATCAGTCTCACACTAAAGACAGTAAGAGTGGAATAAGAAATGCTTGGGGGGGGCGGAAGAAATGCTTGAACTAAAGGTGGTACTGATGAAATTATTTGCAGGGCAGCCAAGGAGTCACAGATGTAGAGAACAGACTTATGGACACGGGCAGGGGGGAGGAAGGAGAGGGTGAGATGAATGCAGAGTAACATGGATACATAGTACCATACGTTAAAAGAGATGCCAATGCAATTTGCTGTATGACTCAGGGGACTCAAACAGGGGCTCTGCAACAAGCTAGAGGGGTGGAATGGGGAGGAGGAGACGGGAGAGAGGTTCAGGAGGGAGGAGACATATGTAAACCTGTGGCTCATTCACGTTGATGTTTGGCAACAAAATTCTGTAAAGCATCTATCCTTCAATTGAAAGAAAAAGTCATGTTTGGACTTACCAAACAAGGTCTTGTGTACTTCTAGCATGGCCTTCTGTTTCGTGCTGCCATCCTTAATTCATTCTTCCATATCATTAAATAGACTAGTCAAGTTTTTTTCCAAAAACATCTTGAGCTCCTGCATCATGCTGATCAACTGCCTTCTCTCGATCCAGTATAGAATGGAGAGCAAAGAAACCTTTTGTCGTTTCTTCAAGTGATTGAAGCCACTCTATGTGATTTTAAAAAATAAATGTGGATAAGACGGATATGACCAAAGCAATCTAATGACAATATCTGTGCTTCATTAAAGATCTGCAGAGAACTAGTAAATTTTTTGTTTCGTATCAGAAGAATTTTTTAAATCCACACCAACATTTCTTTCGCGTCCGCTAGCCATCTAGACAAGGAAAACTGATTTTACCAATCAATGTCCCTAGTTCTGCCCCCTCACCGTTTTTTACCCAATATGTGTTACTCAGGCAGGAGACCCTGGTTCAATTCCTGGGTCAGGAAGATCTGCTGGAGAAGGGATAGGCTACCCACTCCAGTATTAGTGGGCTTCCCTTGTGGCTCAGTTGGTAAAGAATCATTCCTCTGTACCAAGAGTAGCTCAACTCCTCTCAAAGCAAATACAGGATGGTAGTAACTATGCAGGACAAAGCTGATTCTGTATATTTATAGTACTCACTCTTGAGCTTGACAGAGGTCCTAGATCTGTTACCACATTTTTTTTTTAAGTGATATCTGCATGTGCAGGTGAAAGTGGCTCAGTTCGTGCCTGACTCTTTGCAGCCCCAAGGACTATACAGTCCATGGAATTCTCTAGGCCAGAATACTGGAGTGGGTAGCCTATCCTTTCTCCAGCGGATCTTCCCGACCCAGGACTCAAAGCGGGGTCTCCTGCATTGCAGGCAGATTCTTTATCAACTGAGCTAGTAAGGCTTCACTGGTGGCTCAGTTGCTAAAGAATATCTGCATAACTTTCTATCGATTTGGAATTAGCAATCTGTCTGTGAGCAGGGCCGGTCATAAGCAGCTTCTGTGAGAAAACAGAAGCATGTCTGCCTGACTTGCTTCCTGGGGAGCTTTCACTGTTCTTGCACTAGTGCACATGGCAAGTTTCTAAGTGAGAAAGTAATGGCTACTATCACAGCTGGCCACTGAGGTACTTAATGGCAGAGGCAATCCCAGCTCTGCCAAGCAGTAGACATCACGAAATCAGCTATTGTCATTGTAGCCAAGTTCCGTGAATTTGTGGTGTTATTTGCTGTGTTCTTCAAGAAGATGCCTTCGCCCTGCCAGTAAGACATATTTCCATAACACACAGCCATGCACTCAATCGATGTGCATCCTCCAGTAAAGCCCAGCCCCGATGTCTTAGAGGAGCCTCTCTGCCCATTGTCATAAACCAGTCTAATTTTGTGTGAGACCGTGAAAATTCAGTGTCTTTATTACGCTTGTGCTTCTGACGGGAGGTCTGAGACGGCACTTCTGAAGGTTTATTCCTACCAGTCGTTGTCATATTTATCGAGTCTTTATTTTATAATTTTTTCTTATTTTTTACTTCTACCAGTTTCTTGCTACCAGCCCGTCTCCCTTCACCCTCGTGCACACACGGTCAGTCATGGAATCCCGTGGACTTCAGCCCGCCAGACTCCTCTGCCCATGGAGTTTTCCAGGCAAGAATACTGGAGTGGGTTGCCATTTCCTTCTCCATGTGTGGAGTCTTTAAAGATTCCATCACTGAGGTGTTGCTTCTCCACTTGTACATGCCCTTCCTCCCTAAGTGCAGTAGAAGTCATCCCCACTTCCCAACATGTCTGTCTTCCGTCCTCTGGAGTATGTATTGCTTGAGCTCACCACAGCGTCAGGATATTCTAGAAACCCTTCTGATTGCAGTCTCTTCGGGAGGTTACAAGTGCTTCAAACCTCAGAATTTTACAAAGCACTTTTTACGACCTCAGCTGAAAGGGAAGTCAACACTCAGTGACAGTCACAGGCTTCCATGGCCTGGACTTGATTATGGGCTGTGCTTTCATAATCATCGTGTTACCGATACCAACTAAGATGTCACTGAGAACTTTTTTTCTTTCTCATCATTGTATCTTTCATGTTTATTTAGATATATTATGGGTTTTCCTATATATCTTCCCTTAGGGATGAGGGTCTGAAGTCAGTAGAAATTACTACAACTGATTTCCAGTTAGCTGTGTTAGGACAGGAAAAAGAATGACCAGCTGCTGGATTCTTAAGATTATGTATGAAAATATGATTCGTTTCACTGTGTGAAGTCATCCGATTCTAACTTTCTGAAGTAGGCATTCAGAAAAATCAAAAAAAATCGCCTAACTCCTAGGCGGTCTCCCATCCAAGTACTGACCAGGCCCGACCCTGCTCAGTTTCCCAGATCAGAGGAGAGAGGGCACGTTCAGGGTGGTATGGCCTTAGACCGAGGCGGCTGCCAGGCGCTGCAGGAGCCCCGCGTTGCGCCTCCCTTGCGGTCTGACCTGCCGGTCGGGCCTGGGGCTGCAGTTCTCGAGCGGGCTCGCGCTGCTCTTGAGCCGCACGACCCGCGATTGGACTCCGGCCGGCCAGAGCCTGCAGCTCGGCGGCCAGCGGAGGGCGCCCCCGCTCCGCACACCGCGAGCCCAGGCCAGCACCAGTCTGGCCCGGCCGGCCGGGGCGTGGCGTGCCTGTGGAACCTGGGGTGGGGGGAGGGGGGGTGGGGAGAGCAGCGAGGACATCTCGGTGCCCCCTCACCCCCTGTCACCCACCATCCCGTTCGCTGCTCAGGGTCAGGTGGCTCTGGACGAGCGGGGCTTTGGCCCGGGTCTGCAGTCCCCGGAGCTTCCTGGAGTTTAGGGGCAGCACAGCCCGGGCCCCAGGCTCCCATTCTGCCGGCTGTGCAAACCCCCTGGAGTGCCTCAGCCCCACCCTGTCCCCAAACCGAGGCCCGCTCTGCCCCCACGCCACGGGCCCAGCACAGGACCTTCCTGAGAGAGCGGACGAGCGACAGCCAGGCACACGGACAGGCACTCGCACGCACCCACGCCAGGTGAGACAGAGGCAGAAAGAGTCGAGGGTTCAGAGAGAGACTGGAAGACAGCGTGTGGGCAGGGGGGGCCTCGGGCAGGATGCCGGGCAGCTGCAGAGACCACCCGGCCCTGAGCAGCCAAAGCGATGGGAGCCGGGGGAGGCCACTGAGCAGCGGCGGGCCTGGAGAGGCCCAGGGTGGGAGGACACCTGAGATCTCCAGGCTCTGCGCCCCGCCCCCCTCCCCCCAAACCCCTGCACGCATGCCACGCCGGGGCGCTCTGACACTAGATTCTCTGGAGTTTTGTCACTTGAATTTCTCTCTCTCTGCTCAACTGAGTGATGACAGTGTATTGAACAGCTAGGTCATTTCCAAATAAATTAAGCTTAGTGTTTCACAGGACACCCGGGCATGTATGGAGAGACCAGCACGGATGCATGGACACCAACCTTGGTAACTGGACAACCAATGGGAAATTACTGTCTGACTCAGGAGAGAGAAAGAAATCCGAACAGATGGAATGAAATGAACAGAAACACAAGCTTTGCAACTCACACCCTAATTCAATGACCAGAAAATAAACAACACTATAACCATTTTAGAAAAACAATAGACCTCTCCATGACCTTTGGTCGGGTGAGGAGTTCAAACACACACCAAAAAAAAGCCAACTTTTCCAAGTCGTGAATATGTTAGTTCACACATTGACTTTTACATTGAAATGTGTAACAAATAAACTTAAAATCATTGACTCACTACATAAGCATGGAAGTATTTTAAACATAAAATATGTTCTATAGTATTCAGGAAGCACTTGGCACATATGTAAGTGTATCAGACCCAAAACTGGAACGTAGTGGAAGATTCAGGATAGTCTAAAAATGAATCCCTAACCAAAAAGAACACACAGGATTACTGTAGATAAAAAAGGTTAAAGAAGAGAAGCTAGAAATCAGTCAATAAATGTCTTAGGGGTTAGCTTAGAGTGACTAGCCTCTGCGTGACTCTTTAAATTTTTCATGTTTGCAGCTTCCAAATTTTCCATGGTGAGAATAATACTTTCGCCTCCAAACCAGAGTGACTTGGGGACACAAAGGTAGAAGTCGATAATTTTCTTTGCCTATGTCTGAATATTTAGAGTCAGAGGTAGAAAAGGAGGAGTCTGTCCCTTGTCTAGATGAGGTCAATCCCCAGTTGTGGGATGTCTCCAGCCCTGGTTTAGCCATAAATGTTCCACCAGTAAAGATTTCTCTGAGACCAAATGCTCCCTATCCCTGGAAAAGACAATATCCCTTAAAACCAGAAGCTCTGGAGGGTCTTAGACCATTAGTTAACAAATACCGAGATACTGGAACTCGAATCAGCTGTGAGACCCCTGCAACACCCCAATCTTGCCTGTTCAAAAACCAGATGGATCTTACCGATTCGTCCAGGATCTAAGAGCTGTTAATGAAGCTGTGGTTCCCATCCACCCCATAGTCCCAAACCCATATACCCTCCTATCCCAAGTCCCAGGAAATGCCAAGTACTTCTCTGTCTTGGACCTTCAAGGTGCTTTCTTTTGCATTCCTCTCCATCCTGAATCCCAAAATCTCTTTGCTTTTGAGTGGCGGGACTTGGAAACAAGAGAGACCATACAACTCTCGACTGGACTCGACTACCCCAAGGGTTTAGGGACAGCCCTCATATCTTCGGGACTTCCTCGGGGAGAGAACTAAGGGAATTAACTTTAACAAACAGTAGTCTAATACAGTATGTGGATGACTTGCTCATAGCTAGGCCAGATTTTACCAGCTCTCAAATGGACACTATTTAAAACTCTAGCTTTCCTGTATGAAAAGGGTTATCGAGTATCCCCCAAGTAGGCTCAGATTAGCTTAACCCAAGTAAAATACCTTGGATTTATAATTACGGAGAGAAAAAGAATGCCTGACCCCGAGGGGAGATCCCTCATCTTAAATACCCCGTACCCCCAAACAAAACAACAGCTTAGGGGATTTTTAGGAAGGACCGGGTTTTGCAGGATCTGGATTCCTAATAATGGCAATCTGGCCAGACCCCTATATGAAAATTTAAGGGGGAAAGAGGAAGAGCCACTCGACTGGCATGAGACCTGCAAGGTGGCCTTTAATGCCCTAAAAGAGTCCATCACTACAGCCCCAGCTTTAGCCCTCCCCAACCTGGAGAAAACTTTTAGACTCTATGTTTCTGGAAGGACAGGAACTGCTCTTGGGGTGTTAGAGCAGATGATGGGGCCCGTATTACAACCTGTGGCTTATCTCTCAAAATAACTAGATGAGGTGGCCAGAAGGTGGCCCACTTGCCTCCGGGCAGTAGCAGCCACAGCACTTATGGTTAAGGAGGCATCTAAGCTGACCCTGGGTCAGCCCACCACAGTGTATACGCCACACCGGGTGCAAGCTGTCTTGGAAACGAAAGGGGACAGGTGGATGACAGGGGGAAGGATCACCCAATACCAAGCCCTCCTCCTTGACACTCCAGAAATAAAGTTGAGGGTCTGCCAGATTTTAAATCCAGCAACCTTACTGCCAGATCCCCCTACCTCCCCTCTGGATCACCAATGCATACAAATCACAGACGAGTTATACTCTTCTCGCCGGGACCTATCAGAGACACCTTTATCTGACCCAGAGGAAAACTGGCACACAGATGGCAGCAGTTTTGTAGAAAAGGGAGAGAGGAAAGCAGGATATGCTGTAGCGAGCCTGGAAGAAACTAAGGAAAGTGGGTCTCTTCCCCCAGACACCTCAGCCCAGAAAGCTGAAATTTTTGCCCTGACAATAGCTTTGGAGTTAGGAGAAGGAAAGAGGATTAATGTGTGTATGGACTCTAAGTATGCTTTCCTCATTCTGCATGCCCGTGCAGCAATTTGGAAAGAAAGAGGGATGCTCAGTGCCCGAAGCTCTGCTATTAAACACAAAGAGCTCATTCTCAGGCTCCTGGAGGCAGTCAATCTTCCTGCAAAATTAGCTGTCATCCACTGCAAGAGTCACCAAAAGGGGCAAGAAAAAGTGGCTCAGGGAAATAGGAAAGCTGATCAAGAGGCAGGACGAGCTGCCGGGGAAGCTACCTCTGCCACTGCTATCTGCCCCCTTTTCCCCAAGGAAATCCTGACTCCAGATTTTAACCCAGGGGGACATTCCCGATATGCTGAGCGGGGCGGGGAGATTGGGTCACATGGGTGGTTTCAGCCTGATCAGTCCCAAATAATACTCCCTGATTTTCAGGTTTAAAACATTACTAACTCCTTACATAAGATCGCCCATTTTGGAAAAGATAATCTAGAAATCTTGCTTAAGCCTATTCTCTCCCATCCTCAGTTAGCTAAGGTTGATTAACAGGTCACACAAAATTGTGACACCTGTCTAAAAAATAACCCAAAAACCAGACCTCCTCTAATTACACCTGTCCAACATCGGGGATCATACCCTGGAGCGGACTGGCAAGAAGAATTTACAGCCATGCCCAAGAACCAAGGGTTCTCTTACTTGCTAGTCTTTATTGACACATTAACAGGATGGATCGAAGCGTTCCCTACTGAGACAGAGAGAGCTTCAGAAGTCTGTAAAGCTCTGCTGAAGGAGATAGTGCCAAGGTTTGGGCTGCCTCGGTCACTTCAGAGTGACAACGGGCCCTCACTTTCAGCCACGATACCCCAGAACCTAGCCGCATGCTTAGGCATAAAATACCAGCTCCGCTCATCCTGGAGACCTCAAGCTTCAGGAAAGGTAGAGAGAGCCAACCAGACTCTTAAAAGGGCTCTGGCTAAGCTATGTCAGAAACACATAATAAGTGGACACATATGCTGCCCATAGCCCTCATGAGGATACGGACATCCCCCAAACGGCCACTATTGTTAAGTCCTTATGAAATGATGTATGGACGACCATTCTTAACTTCTGATTTGTTTCTTGACGAGGATGCCAATACACTCTTAAAACATATAATTGACGTGGGAAGGTTTCCGCAAGAACTCCAACGGTATGGAGAACAAACCACAGGAAGACTTGAAAAATCCCCAGGTAAAGCCAGGGGATCAAGTATCAGTAAAGACCTGGCAAGAAAAAGGGAGTCCAAACCAGCTGTCCGAGAAATGGACAGGGCCATATCAGGTTGTTCTAGTGACTTCAACTGCTGTAAAAGTGAAGGGTCTCTCTGCCTGGGTCCACAATTCTAGAATAAAACCCTATGGCCTACAGGAGGGGGAGACAGAAACTGAGACTCCAAATTCCTGTGAACCTGTTGAAGATCTCAGGCTCTTGTTCAAGCAGAACCCCATCAATCCTGCCTCAGATAAGTAAAATGCATCATATGATGTTCTTCCTCTTTCTAATCATATCTCACTGTATGTCTATTGACCTCTCCCTAAACGAGGCATGTTCACTTGCAAACCACACTGCTTCTCAACTCAACCTAAGCAGCCCGGGCTGCATCTGCATTAATGACAAAGGTTGGGGGTATGTCCAACACATCCCAGGGTATCAATATCAAAGGCCCACCCTTCCAGCCGAGCTATGGGCTGTTACTCAGCGCCCCCATGTGGTCGTAATATGGCCTTTTGGGGAAAGGGGCAAAAAAAACTTCATGTCTTGGTACCAGCAACAACTGTCTCTATTTACCCCCTGGATGACATCTGCAATCCCACCTGAGCCCTTATTTTCTCTCATGACTAACATCCCCCAAGTGACCTTCCCCATCTCTCTAAAAAGCCACTCCCTATCAGGGGTGTCAGTGAGAAGTCTAGATGACTCACAATGTGGGGTGACCGTCACTGTTGAAACTGATGGGAAAAACCGGGACATGCCCTGCAGCTGGGAGACCAGCCGACGCCACCCCAGGCCAGCACGCGCCTGGCCCGGTCCGGGGCGCTTCCCGGACAACGAGCGGCCTGGCGAGGCTGCGGGAGCTCTGGCGGGGGTTGGGGAGGGGGGTTTCTTGAGCGGGGAGGACGTCTCGGTGCCCCCCCAACCCCGCCCCCCACCATCCGGTTCGCTGCTCAGGGTCACGTGGCTCTGGACGAGCGGGGCGTCGGCCCGGGGCCACGGTCACCGGTGCCTCCTGCGGGCTTAGGGGCAGCCCAGCCGGGGC
This sequence comes from Muntiacus reevesi, assembly GCF_963930625.1. Taxonomy (NCBI): domain Eukaryota; kingdom Metazoa; phylum Chordata; class Mammalia; order Artiodactyla; family Cervidae; genus Muntiacus; species Muntiacus reevesi. The sequence continues at coordinate 432,299 of NW_027077898.1, read as the reverse complement.
CCCAGGCGCCCATCCTGCCGGCTGTGCAAACACCCTGGAGTGCCTCAGCCCCGCCCTGTCCCCAAACCGAGGCCCGCCCTGCCCCCACGCCACGGGCCCAGCACAGGACCTTCCTGAGAGAGCGGACGAGCGACAGCCAGGCACACGGACAGGCACTTGCACGCACCCACGCCAGGTGAGACAGAGGCAGAAAGAGTCGAGTGTTCAGAGAGAGACTGGAAGACAGCGTGTGGGCAGGGGGGGCCTCGGGCAGGATGCCGGGCAGCTGCAGAGACCACCCGGCCCTGAGCAGCCAAAGCGATGGGGGCGGGGGGAGGCCACTGAGCAGCGGCGGGCCTGGAGAGGCCCAGGGTGGGAGGACACCTGAGATCTCCGCGCTCCGCGCCCCGCCCCCTCCCCCCAACCCCCTGCACGCATGCCACGCCGGGGCGCTCTGACACTAGCTTCTCTGGAGTTTTGTCACTTGAATTTCTCTCCCTCTGCTCAACTGAGTGATGACAGTGTATTGAACAGCTAGGTCATTTCCAAATAAATTAAGCTTAGTGTTTCACAGGACACCCGGACATGTATGGAGAGACCAGCATGGATGCATGGACACCAACCTTGGTAACTGGACAACCAATGGGAAATTACTGTCTGACTCAGGACAGAGAAAGAAACCCGAACAGATGGAATGAAATGAACAGAAACACAGGCTTTGCAACTCACACACTAATTCAATTACCAGAAAATAAACAACACTATAACCATTTTAGAAAAAAAATAGACCTCTCTATGACCTTTGGTCGGGTGAGGAGTTCAAACACACAGCAAAAAAAAGCCAACTTTTCCAAGTCGTGAATATGTTAGTTCACACATTGACTTTTACATTGAAATGTGTAACAAATAAGCTTAAAGTCATTGACTCACTACATAAGCATGGAAGTATTTTAAATATAAAATATGTTCTATAGTATTCAGGAAGCACTTGGCACATCTCTAAGTGTATCAGACCCAAACTGGAACGTAGTGGAAGAGTCAGGATAGTCTAACAATGAATCCTTAAATAAAAGGAACACACAGGATTACTGTAGATAAAAAAGGTTAAAGAAGAGAAGCTAGAAATCAGTCAATAAATGTCTTAGGGGTTAACTAAGAGTGACTAGCCTCTGCGTGACTCTTTAAATTTTTCATGTTTGCAGCTTCTAAATTTTCCATTTTGAGAATAATACTTTCGCCTCCAAACCAGAGTGACTTGGGGACACAAAGGTAGAAGTCGATAATTTTCTTTGCCTATGTCTGAATATTTACAGTCAGAGGTAGAAAAGGAGGAGTCTGTCCCTTGTCTAGATGATGTCAATCCCCACGTGTGGGATGTCTCCAGCCCTGGTTTAGCCATAAATGTTCCACCAGTAAAGATTTCTCTGAGACCAAATGCTCCCTAGCCCTGGAAAAAACAATATCCCTTAAAACCAGTAGCTCTTGAGGGTCTTAAACCATTAGTTAACAAATACCGAGATACTGGAACTCGAATCAGCTGTGAGTCCCCCTGCAACACCCCAATCTTGCCCGTTCAAAAACCAGATGGATCTTACCGATTCGTCCAGGATCTAAGAGCTGTTAATGAAGCTGTGGTTCCCATCCACCCCATAGTCCCAAACCCATATACCCTCCTATCCCAAGTCCCAGGAAATGCCAAGTACTTCTCAGTCTTGGACCTTCAAGGTGCTTTCTTTTGCATTCCTCTCCATCCTGAATCCCAAAAACTCTTTGCTTTTGAGTGGCGGGACTTGGAAACAAGAGAGACCATACAACTCTCGACTGGACTCGACTACCCCAAGGGTTTAGGGACAGCCCTCATATCTTCGGGACTTCCTCGGGGAGAGAACTAAGGGAATTAACTTTAACAAACAGTAGTCTAATACAGTATGTGGATGACTTGCTCATAGCTAGGCCAGATTTTACCAGCTCTCAAATGGACACTATTTAAAACGCTAACTTTCCTGTATGAAAAGGGTTATCGAGTATCCCCCAAGTAGGCTCAGATCAGCTTAACCCATGTAAAATACCTTGGATTTATAATTACGGAGAGAAAAAGAATGCCTGACACCGAGGGGAGATCCCTCTTCTTAAATACCCCGTACCCCCAAACAAAACAACAGCTTAGGGGATTTTTAGGAAGGACCGGGTTTTGCAGGATCTGGGTTCCTAATTATGGCAATCTGGCCAGACCCCTATATGAAAATTTAAGGGGGAAAGAGGAAGAGCCACTCGACTGGCATGAGACCTGCAAGGTGGCCTTTAATGCCCTAAAAGAGTCCATCACTACAGCCCCAGCTTTAGGCCTCCCCAACCTGGAGAAGCCTTTTAGACTCTATGTTTCTGGAAGGACAGGAACTGCTCTTTGGGTGTTAGAGCAGATGATGGGGCCCGTATTACAACCTGTGGCTTATCTCTCAAAATAACTAGATGAGGTGGCCAGAGGGTGGCCCACTTGCCTCCGGGCAGTAGCAGCCACCGCTCTTATGGTTAAGGAGGCATCTAAGCTGACCCTGGGTCAGCCCACCACAGTGTATACGCCTCACCGGGTGAAAGCAGTCTTGGAAACGAAAGTGGACAGGTGGATGACAGAGGGTAGAATCACCCAATACCAAGCCCTCCTCCTTGACACTCCAGAAATAAAGTTGAGGGTCTGCCAGACTTTAAATCCAGCAACCTTACTGCCAGATCCCCCTACCTCCCCTCTGGATCACCAATGCATACAAATCACAGACGAGTTATACTCTTCTCGCCGGGACCTATCAGAGACACCTTTATCTGACCCAGAGGAAAACTGGCACACAGATGGCAGCAGTTTTGTAGAAAAGGGAGAGAGGAAAGCAGGATATGCTGTAGCGAGCCTGGAAGAAACTAAGGAAAGTGGGTCTCTTCCCCCAGACACCTCAGCCTAGAAAGCTGAACTTTTTGCCCTGACAAGAGCTTTGGAGTTAGGAGAAGGAAAGAGGATTAATGTGTGTATGGACTCTAAGTATGCTTTCCGCATTCTGCATGCCCGTGCAGCAATTTGGAAAGAAAGAGGGATGCTCAGTGCCCGAAGCTCTGCTATTAAACACAAAGAGCTCCTTCTCAGGCTCCTGGAGGCAGTCAAACTTCCTGCAAAATTAGCTGTCATCCACTGCAAGAGTCACCAAAACGGGCAAGAAAAAGAGGCTCAGGGAAATAGGAAAGCTGATCAAGAGGCAGGACGAGCTGCCGGGGAAGCTACCTCTGCCACTGCTATCTGCCCCCTTTTCCCCAAGGAAACCCTGACTCCAGATTTTACCCCAGGGGGACATTCCCAATATGCTGAGTGGGCCTGGGAGATTGGGTCACATGGGTGGTTTCAGCCTGATCAGGCCCAAATAATACTCCCTGATTCTCAGGTTTAAAACATTACTAACTCCTTACATAAGAGCGCCCATTTTGGAAAAGATAATCTAGAAATCTTGCTTAAGCCTATTCTCTCCCATCACCAGTTAGTTAAGGTTGTTAAACAGATCACACAAAATTGTGACACCTGTCTAAAAATAACCCAAAAACCAGACCTCCTCTAATTACACCTGTCCAACATCGGGGATCATACCCGGGAGTGGACTGGCAATGCCGCTCCGCATTTAGAATTTACAGCCATGCCCAAGACCCAAGGGATTTCTTACTTGCTAGTCTTTATTGACACATTCACAGGATGGATCGAAGCGTACCCTACTGAGACTGAGAGAGCTACAGAAGTCTGTAAAGCTCTGCTGAAGGAGATAGTGCCTAGGTTTGGGCTGCCTCGGTCACTTCAGAGTGACAACGGGCCCTCACTTACAGCCACGATACCCCAGAACCTAGCCGCATGCTTAGGCATAAAATACCAGCTCCGCTCATCCTGGAGGCCTCAAGCTTCAGGAAAGGTAGAGAGTGCCAACCAGACTCTTAAAAGGGCTCTGGCTAAGCTATGTCAGAAACACATAATAAGTGGACACATATGCTGCCCATAGCCCTCATGAGGCTACGGACATCCCCCAAACGGCCACTATTGTTAAGTCCTTATGAAATGATGTATGGACGACCATTCTTAACTTCTGATTTGTTTCTTGATGAGGATGCCAATACACTCTTAAAACATATAATTGACCCGGAAGGTTTCCGCAAGAACTCCTACTGTATGGAGAACAAACCACAGGAAGACTTGAAAAATCCCCAGGTAAAGCCAGGGGATCAAGTAACAGTAAAGACCTGGCAAGAAAAAGGGAGTCCAAACCAGCTGTCCGAGAAATGGACAGGGCCATATCAGGTTGTTCTAGTGACTTCAACTGCTGTAAAAGTGAAGGGTCTATCTGCCTGGGTCCACAATTCTAGAATAAAACCCTATGGCCTACAGGAGGGGGAGACAGAAACTGAGACTCCAAAGCCAGAGGACAGCTATTCCTGTGAACCTGTTGAAGATCTCAGGCTCTTGTTCAAGCAGAACCCCATCAATCCTGCCTCAGATAAGTAAAATGCATCATATGATGTTCTTCCTCTTTCTAATTATATCTCCCTGTATGGCTATTGATCTCTCCCTAAATGAGGCATGTTCACTTGCAAACCACACTGCTTCTCAACTGAACCTAAGCAGCCCGGGCTGCATCTGCATTAATGACAAAGGTTGGGGGTATGTCCAACCCATCCCAGGGTATCAATATCAAAGGCCCACCCTTCCAGCCGAGCTATGGGCTGTTACTCAGCGCCCCCATGTGGTCGTAATATGGCCTTTTGGGGAAAGGGGGAAAAAAAACTTCATGTCTTGGTACCAGCAACAACTGTCTCTATTTACCCCCTGGATGACATCTGCAATCCCACGTGAGCCCTTATTTTCTCTCATGACTAACATCCCCCAAGTGACCTTCCCTATCTCTCTAAAAAGCCACTCCCTAACAGGGGTGTCAGTGAGAAATCTAGACGACTCACAATGTGGGGTGACCGTCACTGTTGAAACTGATGGGAAAAACCGGGACAGGCCCTGCCTCTGGGAGACCAGCCGACGCCAACCCGGCCAGCACGCGCCTGGCCCGGCCCGGGGCACTTCCCGGACCCCGAGCGGCCTGGCGACGCTGCGGGAGCTCTGCCCGGGGTTGGGGAGGGGGGTGGCTTGAGCGGGGAGGACGTCTCGGTGCACCCCCACCCCCCGCCCCCCACCATCCCGTTCGCTGCTCAGGGTCACGTGGCTCCGGACGAGCGGGTCGTCGGCCCGGGGCCGCGGTCCCCGGAGACTCCTAAGGGCTTAGGGGCAGCCCAGCCGGGGCCCCAGGCGCCAATCCTGCCGGCTGTGCAAACCCCCTGGAGTGACTCAGCCCCACCCTGTCCCCAAACCGAGGCCCGCCCTGCCCCCACGCCACGGGCCCAGCACAGGACCTTCCTGAGAGAGCGGACGAGCGACAGCCAGGCACACGGACAGGCACTCGCACGCACCCAAGCCAGGTGAGACAGAGGCAGAAAGAGTCGAGGGTTCAGAGAGAGACTGGAAGACAGCGTGTGGGCAGGGGGGGCCTCGGGCAGGATGCCGGGCAGCTGCAGAGACCACCCGGCCCTGAGCAGCCAAAGCGATGGGGGCGGGGGGAGGCCATTGATCAGCGGCGAGCCTGGAGAGGCCCAGGGTGGGAGGACACCTGAGATCTCCGCGCTCCGCTCCCCGCCCCCCTCCCCCCAACCCCCTGCACGCATGCCACGCCGGGACGCTCTGACACTAGCTTCTCTGGAGTTTTGTCACTTGAATTTCTCTCCCTCTGCTCAACTGTGTGATGACAGTGTATTGAACAGCTAGGTCATTTCCAAATAAATTAAGCTTAGTGTTTCACAGGACACCCGGACATGTATGGAGAGACCAGCACGGATGCATGGACACCAACCTTGGTAACTGGACAACCAATGGGAAATTACTGTCTGACTCAGGAGAGAGAAAGAAACCCGAACAGATGGAATGAAATGAACAGAAACACAAGCTTTGCAACTCATACCCTAATTCAATTACCAGAAAATAAACAACACTATAACCATTTTAGAAAAACAATAGACCTCTCCATGACCTTTGGGCGGGTGAGGAGATCAAACACACAGCAAAAAAAAGCCAACTTTTCCAATTCGTGAATATGTTAGTTCACACATTGACTTTTACATTGAAATGTGTAACAAATAAGCTTAAAATCATTGACACACTACATAAGCATGGAAGTATTTTAAATATAAAATATGTTCTATAGTATTCAGGAAGCACTTGGCACATCTGTAAGTGAATCAGACCCAAAACTGGAACGCAGTGGAAGAGTCAGGATAGTCTAAAAATGAATCCCTAACTAAAAGGAAAACACAGAATTACTGTAGAAAAAAAGGTTAAAGAAGAGAAGCTAGAAATCAGTCAATAAATGTCTTAGGGGTTAACTAAGAGTGACTAGCCGCTGCGTGACTCTTTAAATTTTTCATGTTAACAGCTCCAAATTTTCCATGGTGAGGATATTACTTTCGCCTCCAAACCAGAGTGACTTGGGGTCACAAAGGTAGAAGTCGATAATTTTCTTTGCCTATGTCTGAATATTTACTGTCAGAGGTAGATAAGGAGGAGTCTGTCCCTTGTCTAGATGAGGTCAATCCCCAGGTGTGGGATGTCTCCAGCCCTGGTTTAGCCATAAATGTTCCACCAGTAAAGATTTCTCTGAGACCAAATGCTCCCTAGCCCTGGAAAAGACAATATCGCTTAAAACCAGTAGCTCTTGAGGGTCTTAGACCATTAGTTAACAAATAGCGAGATGCTGGAACTCGAATCAGCTGTGAGTCCCCCTGCAACACCCCAATCTTGCCCGTTCAAAAACCAGATGGATCTTACCGATTCATCCAGGATCTAAGAGCTGTTAATGAAGCTGTGGTTCCCATCCACCCCATAGTCCCAAACCCATATACCCTCCTATCCCAAGTCCTAGGAAATGCCAAGTACTTCTCAGTTTTGGACCTCAAGATGATTTCTTTTGCATTCCTCTCCATCCTGAATCCCAAAAACTCTTTGCTTTTGAGTGGCGGGACTTATAAACAAGAGAGACCATACAACTCTCGACTGGACTCGACTACCCCAAGGGTTTAGGGACAGCCCTCATATCTTCGGGACTTCCTCGGGGAGAGAACTAAGGGAATTAACTTTAACAAACAGTAGTCTAATACAGTATGTGGATGACTTGCTCATAGCTAGGCCAGATTTTACCAGCTCTCAAATGGACACTATTTAAAACGCTAGCTTTCCTGTATGAAAAGGGTTATCGAGTATCCCCCAAGTAGGCTCAGATTAGCTTAACCCAAGTAAAATACCTTGGATTTATAATTACGGAGAGAAAAAGAATGCCTGACCCCGAGGGGAGATCCCTCATCTTAAATACCCCGTACCCCCAAACAAAACAACAGCTTAGGGGATTTTTAGGAAGGACCGGGTTTTGCAGGATCTGGATTCCTAATAATGGCAATCTGGCCAGACCCCTATATGAAAATTTAAGGGGGAAAGAGGAAGAGCCACTCGACTGGCATGAGACCTGCAAGGTGGCCTTTAATGCCCTAAAAGAGTCCATCACTACAGCCCCAGCTTTAGGCCTCCCCAACCTGGAGAAGCCTTTTAGACTCTATGTTTCTGGAAGGACAGGAACTGCTCTTGGGGTGTTAGAGCAGATGATGGGGCCCGTATTACAACCTGTGGCTTATCTCTCAAAATAACTAGATGAGGTGGCCAGAGGGTGGCCCACTTGCCTCCGGGCAGTAGCAGCCACCGCTCTTATGGTTAAGGAGGCATCTAAGCTGACCCTGGGTCAGCCCACCACAGTGTATACGCCTCACCGGGTGGAAGCAGTCTTGGAAACGAAAGGGGACAGGTGGATGACAGAGGGAAGGATCACCCAATACCAAGCCCTCCTCCTTGACACTCCAGAAATAAAGTTGAGGGTCTGCCAGACTTTAAATCCAGCAACCTTACTGCCAGATCCCCCTACCTCCCCTCTGGATCACCAATGCATACAAATCACAGACGAGTTATACTCTTCTCGCCGGGACCTATCAGAGACACCTTTATTTGACCCAGAGGAAAACTGGCACACAGATGGCAGCAGTTTTGTAGAAAAGGGAGAGACGAAAGCAGGATATGCTGTAGCGAGCCTGGAAGAAACTAAGGAAAGTGGGTCTCTTCCCCCAGACACCTCAGCCCTGAAAGCTGAACTTTTTGCCCTGACAAGAGCTTTGGAGTTAGGAGAAGGAAAGAGGATTAATGTGTGTATGGACTCTAAGTATGCTTTCCGCATTCTGCATGCCCGTGCAGCAATTTGGAAAGAAAGAGGGATGCTCAGTGCCCGAAGCTCTGCTATTAAACACAAAGAGCTCCTTCTCAGCCTCCTGGAGGCAGTCAAACTTCCTGCAAAATTAGCTGTCATCCACTGCAAGAGTCACCAAAACGGGCAAGGAAAAGAGGCTCAGGGAAATAGGAAAGCTGATCAAGGGGCAGGATGAGCTGCCGGGTAAGCTACCTCTGCCACTGCTATCTGCCCCCTTTTCCCCAAGGAAACCCTGACTCCAGATTTTACCCCAGGGGGGCATTCCCGATATGCTGAGCGGGGTTGGGAGATTGGGTCACATGGGTGGTTTCAGCCTGATCAGGCCCAAATAATATTCCCTGATTTTCAGGTTTAAAACATTACTAACTCCTTACATAAGAGCGCCCATTTTGGAAAAAATAATCCACAAATCTTGCTTAAGCCTATTCTCTCACATCCCCAGTTAGCTAAGGTTGTTAAACAAGTCACAAAAAATTGTGACACCTGTCTAAAAAATAACCCAAAAACCAGACCTCCTCTAATTACACCTGTCCAACATCGGTGATCATACCCAGGAGCGGACTGGCAATGCTGCTCCGCATTTAGAATTTACAGCCATGCCCAAGACCCAAGGGTTTTCTTACTTGCGAGTCTTTATTGACACATTCACAGGATGGATCGAAGCGTTCCCTACTGAGACTGAGAGAGCTACAGAAGTCTGTAAAGCTCTGCTGAAGGAGATAGTGCCTAGGTTTGGGCTGCCTCGGTCACTTCAGAGTGACAACGGGCCCTCACTTACAGCCACGATACCCCAGAACCTAGCCGCATGCTTAGGCATAAAATACCAGCTCCGCTCATCCTGGAGGCCTCAAGCTTCAGGAAAGGTAGAGAGAGCCAACCAGACTCTTAAAAGGGCTCTGGCTAAGCTATGTCAGAAACACATATTAAGTGGACACATATGCTGCCCATAGCCCTCATGAGGCTATGGACATCCCCCAAACGGCCACTATTGTTATGTCCTTATGAAATGATGTATGGACGACCATTCTGAACTTCTGATTTGTTTCTTGACGAGGATGCCATTACACTCTTAAAACATATAATTGACGTGGGAAGGTTTCCGCAAGAACTCCAACGGTATGGAGAACAAACCACAGGAAGACTTGAAAAATCCCCAGGTAAAGCCAGGGGATCAAGTATCAGTAAAGACCTGGCAAGAAAAAGGGAGTCCAAACCAGCTGTCCGAGAAATGGACAGGGCCATATCAGGTTGTTCTAGTGACTTCAACTGCTGTAAAAGTGAAGGGTCTATCTGCCTGGGTCCACAATTCTAGAATAAAACCCTATGGCCTACAGGAGGGGGAGACAGAAACTGAGACTCCAAAGCCAGAGGACAGCTATTCCTGTGAACCTGTTGAAGATCTCAGGCTCTTGTTCAAGCAGAACCCCATCAATCCTGCCTCAGATAAGTAAAATGCATCATATGATGTTCTTCCTCTTTCTAATCATATCTCCCTGTATGGCTATTGATCTCTCCCTAAACGAGGCATGTTCACTTGCAAACCACACTGCTTCTCAACTCAACCTAAGCAGCCCGGGCTGCATCTGCATTAATGACAAATGTTGGGGTTATGTCCAACCCATCCCAGGGTATCAATATCAAAGGCCCACCCTTCCAGCCGAGCTATGGGCTGTTACTCAGCGCCCCCATGTGGTCGTAATATGGCCTTCTGGGGAAAGGGGAAAAAAAACTTCATGTCTTGGTACCAGCAACAACTGTCTCTATTTACCCCCTGGATGACATCTGCAATCCCACCTGAGCCCTTATTTTCTCTCATGACTAACATCGCCCAAGTGACCTTCCCCATCTCTCTAAAAAGCCACTCCCTATCAGGGGTGTCAGTGAGAAGTCTAGATGACTCACAATGTGGGGTGACCGTCACTGTTGAAACTGATGGGAAAAACCGGGACAGGCCCTGCAGCTGGGAGACCAGCCGACGCCACCCCAGGCCAGCACCTGCCGGGCCCGGCCCGGGGCGCTTCCCGGACCCCGAGCGGCCTGGCGAGGCTGCGGGAGCTCTGGCGGGGGTTGGGGAGGGGGGTGGCTTGAGCGGGGAGGACATCTCGGTGCTCCCCCACCCCCCGCCCCCCACCATCCCGTTCGCTGCTCAGGGTCACGTGGCTCCGGACGAGTGGGGCCTTGGCCCAGGCCCGCGGTCCGCAGAGCCTCCTGCGGGCTTAGGGGCAGCCCAGCCGGGGCCCCAGGCGCCCATCCTACCGGCTGTGCAAACCCCCTGGAGTGACTCAACCCCGCCCTGTCCCCAAACCGAGGCTGGCCCTGCCCCCACGCCACAGGCCCAGCACAGGACCTTCCTGAGAGAGCCGACGAGTGACAGCCAGGCACACGGAGAGGCACTCGCACGCACCCACGTCAGGTGAGACAGATGCAGAAAGAGATGAGTGTTCAGAGAGACACCAGAAGACAGAGTGTGGGCAGGGGGGGCTTCGGGCATGATGCCGGGCAGCTTCAGAGACCACCCGGCCCTGAGCAGCAAACGCGATGGGGTCGGGGGGAGGCTGCCGAGCAGAGGCAGGCCTGCAGAGGCCCAGGTTGGGAGGGCACCTGAGATATACGCGGTCCGCGCCACTCCCACCCCAACCCCCTGAACGCACGCCCCTCTCCAACGAAAGCTTCTCCGGAGTTTGATCACCTGAATTTCTATCCTTGTGCTCAACTGAGTGATGACAGTATATTGCACAGCTAAGTCATTTCCAAATAAATTAAGCTTAGTGTTTCACAGGACACCCAGACATGAATGCAGAGACAAGCACGGATGCATGGACACCAACCTTGGTAACTGGACAACCAATGGGAAATTACTGTCTGACTCAGGAGAGAGAAAGAAACCCGAACAGATGGAAAAATTGAACAGAAACACAAACTTTGCAACTCACACCCCAATTCAATTACCGAAAAAAACAACAACACTATAACCATTTTAGAAAAACAATAGACCTCTCCATGACCTTTGGTCTGGTGAGGAATTCTTACACACAACAAAAAAAGCCACCTTTTCCAAATCGAGAATATGTTAGTTCACACATTGATTTTACATTGAAATGTGTAACAAATAAAGTTAAAATCATTGACTCACTACATACCCATGGAAGTATTTTAAACATAAAATATGTTCTATAGTATTCAGGAAGCACTTGGCACATCTGTAAGTGTATCAGACCCCAAACTGGAACTTAATGGAAGAGTCAGGATAGCCTAAAAATGAATCCCTAACTAAAAGGAATACACAGGATTACGTAGAAAAAAAGGGTTAAAGAAGAGAAACCTAAAATCAGTAAATAAATGTTTTAGGGGTTAGCCTAGAGTGACTAGCCTCTGCGTTACTTTTTAAATTTTTCATGTTTGCATCTTCCAAATTTTCCATGCTGAGAATAATACTTTCATATCAGTTTCGAGATCAGTCTCACACTAAAGACAGTAAGAGTGGAATAAGAAATAAGAAATGCTTGGGGGGGGGGGGAAGAAATGCTTGAACTAAAGGTGGTACTGATGAAATTATTTGCAGGGCAGCCAAGGAGTCACAGATGTAGAGAACAGACTTATGGACACGGGCAGGGGGGAGGAAGGAGAGGGTGAGATGAATGCAGAGTAACATGGAAACATAGTACCATACGTTAAAAGAGATGCCAATGCAATTTGCTGTATGACTCAGGGGACTCAAACAGGGGCTCTGCAACAAGCTAGAGGGGTGGAATGGGGAGGAGGAGACGGGAGAGAGGTTCAGGAGGGAGGAGACATATGTAAACCTGTGGCTCATTCACGTTGATGTTTGGCAACAAAATTCTGTAAAGCAACTATCCTTCAATTGAAAGAAAAAGTCATGTTTGGACTTACCAAACAAGGTCTTGTGTACTTCTAGCATGGCCTTCTGTTTCGTGCTGCCATCCTTAATTCATTCTTCCATATCATTAAACAGACTAGTCAAGTTTTTTCCAAAAACATCTTGAGCTCCTGCATCATGCTGATCAACTGCCTTCTCTCGATCCAGTATAGAATGGAGACCAAAGAAACCTTTTGTCATTTCTTCAAGTGATTGAAGCCACTCTATGTGATTTTAAAAAATAAATGTGGATAAGATGGATATGACCAAAGCAAGCTAATGACAATATCTGTGATTCATTAAAGACTTCTGTAGAGAACTAGTAAATTTTTTGTATAGTATAAGAAGAATTTTTTAAATCCACACCAACATTTCTTCGCCTCCGCTAGCCATCTAGACAAGGAAAACTGATTTTACCAATCAATGTCCCTAGTTCTGCTCCCTCACCGATTTTTACGTAATATGTGTTACTCAGGCAGGAGAACCTGGTTCAATTTCTGGGTCAGGAAGATCCGCTGGAGAAGGGATAGGCTACCCACTCCAGGATTAGTGGGCTTCCCTTGTGGCTCAGTTGGTAAAGAATCATTCCTCTGTACCAAGAGTAGCTCAACTCCTCTCAAAGCAAATACAGGACGGTAGTTACTATGCAGGACAAAGCTGATTCTGTACATTTACACTACTCGCTCATGAGCTTGACAGAGGTTCTAGATCTGTTACCACATTTTTTTTTTTTTAAGTGATAACCGCATGTTCAGGTGAAAGTGGCTCAGTTCGTGCCTGACTCTTTGCGGCCCCAAGACTACACAGTCCATGGAATTCTCTAGGCCAGAATACTGGAGTGAGTAGCCTATCCCTTCTCCAGGGGATCTTCCCGACCCAGGACTCAAAGCGGGGTCTCCTGCGTTGCAGGCAGATTCTTTAGCAACTGAGCTAGTAGGGCTTCCCTGGTGGCTCAGTTGCTAAAGAATATCTGCATAACTGTCTATCGGTTTGGAAATAGCAATCTGTCTGTGAGCAGGGCCTGTCATAAGCAGCTTCTGTGAGAAAACTGAAGCATGTCTGCCTGACTTGCTTCTCTGGGGAGCTTTCACTGTTCTTGCGCTAGTGCACATGGCAAGTTTCTAAGTGAGAAAGTAATGGCTATTATCACAGCTGGCCACTGAGGTACTTAATGGCAGAGGCAATCCCAGCTCTGCCAAGCAGTAGCCATCACGAAATCAGCTATTGTCATTGTAGCCAAGTTCCGTGAATTTGTGGTGTTATTTGATGTGTTCTTCAAGAAGATGCCTTCTCCCTGCCAGTAAGACATCTTTCCATAACACAGAGCCATGCACTCAATCGATGTGCATCCTCCAGTAAAGCCCAGCCCCGATGTCTTAGAGGAGCCTCTCTGCCCATTGTCATAAGCCAGTCTAATTTTGTGTGAGACCGTGAAAACTCAGTGTATTTATTACGCTTGTGCTTCTGACGGGAGGTCTGAGAAGGCACTTCTGAAGGTTTATTCCTACCAGTCGTTGTCATATTTATCGAGACTTTATTTTATATTTTTTCTTATTTTTTACTTCTACCAGTTTCTTGCTACCAACCCGTCTCCCTCCACCCTCGTGCACACACGGTCAGTCATGGAATCCCGTGGACTTCAGCCCGCCAGACTCCTCTGCCCATGGATTTTTCCAGGCAAGAATACTGGAGTTGGTTGCCATTTCCTTCTCCATGTATGGAGTCTTTAAAGATTCCATCACTGAGGTGTTGCTTCTCTACTTGTACATGCCCTTCCTTCCTAAGTGCAGTAGAAGTCATCCCCACTTCCCAACATGTCTGTCTTCCGTCCTCTGGAGTATATATTGCTTGAGCTCACCACAGCGTCAGGATATTCTAGAAACCCTTCTGATTGCAGTCTCTTCGGGAGGTTACAAGTGCTTCAAACCTCAGAATTTTACAAAGCACTTTTTAGACCTCAGCTGAAAGGAAAGTCAACACTCAGTGACAGTCACAGGCTTCCATGGCCTGGACTTGATTATGGGCTGTGCTTTCATAATCATCGTGTTTCCGATACCAACTAAGATGTCACTGAGAAAATTTTTTCTTTCTCATCATTGTATCTTTCATGTTTATTTAGATATATTATGGGTTTTCCTATATATCTTCCCTTAGGGATGAGGGTCTTAAGTCAGTAGAACTTACTACAACTGATTTCCAGGTAGCTGTGTTAGGACAGGAAAAAGAATGACCAGCTGCTGGATTCTTAAGATTATGTATGAAAATATGATTTGTTTTACTGTGTGAAGTCATCCGATTCTAACTTTCTGAAGTAGGAATTCAGAAAAATCAAAAAAAATCGCCTAACTACTAGGTGGTCTCCCATCCAAGTACTGACCAGGCCCGACCCTGCTCAGTTTCCCAGATCAGAGGAGAGAGGGCACGTTCAGGGTGGTATGGCCTTAGACCGAGGCGGCTGCCAGGCGCTGCAGGAGCCCCGCGTTGCGCCTCCCTTGCGGTCTGACCTGCCTGTCGGGCCTGGGGCTGCAGTTCTCCAGCGGGCGCGCGCTGCACTTGAGCCGCACGACCCGCGACTGGACTCCGGCCGGCCAGAGCCTGCAGCTCGGCGGCCAGCGGAGGGCGCCCCCGGTCCGCACACCGCGAGCCCAGGCCAGCACCCGTCTGGCACGGCCGGCCGGGGCCTGGCGTTCCTGCGGAACCTGGGGTGGGGGGAGGGGGGGTGGGGAGAGCAGCGAGGACATCTCGGTGCCCCCTCACCCCCTGTCACCCACCATCCCGTTCCCTGTTCAGGGTCAGGTGGCTCCGGATGATTGGGGCTTCGGCCCGGGTCCGCGGTCCCCGGAGCCTCCCGGGGCTTAGGGGCAGCCCAGCCGGGGCCCAAGGCGCCCGTCCTGCCGGCTGCGCAAACCTCCTGGAGCACCTCAGCCCCATCTTTTCGCCCTACCGAGGCCCGCCCTGCCCCCACGCCGCGGGACAAGCAGAGGACCTTCCTGGGAGAGCAGACGAGCGACAGCCAGGGACACGGACAAGCACTCGCACGCACCCACGCCAGGTGAGACAGAGGCAGAAAGAGTCGAGGGTTCAGAGAGAGACTGGATGACAGCGTGTGGGCAGGGGGGGCCTCGGGCAGGATGCCGGGCAGCTGCAGAGACCACCCGGCCCTGAGCAGCCACAGCGATAGGGGCGGGGGGAGGCCACTGAGCAGCGGCGGACCTGGAGAGGCCCATGGTGGGAGGACACCTGAGACCTCCGCGCTCCGCGCACCGCCCCCTCCCCCCAACCCCCTGCACGCATGCCAAACCGGGGCGCTCTGACACTAGGTTCTCTGGAGTTTTGTCACTTGAATTTCTCTCCCTCTGCTCAACTGAGTGATGACAGTGTATTGAACAGCTAGGTCATTTCCAAATAAATTAAGCTTAGTGTTTCACAGGACACCCGGACATGTATGGAGAGACCAGCACGGATGCATGGACACCAACCTTGGTAACTGGACAACCAATGGGAAATTACTGTCTGACTCAGGAGAGAGAAAGAAACCCGAACAGATGGAATGAAATGAACAGAAACACAAGCTTTGCAACTCACACCCTAATTCAATTACCAGAAAATAAACAACACTATAACCATTTTAGAAAAACTATAGACCTCTCCATGACCTTTGGTCGGGTGAGGAGTTCAAACACACAGCAAAAAAAAGCCAACTTTTCCAAGTCGTGAATATGTTAGTTCACACATTGACTTTTACATTGAAATGTGTAACAAAGAAATTTAAAATCATTGACTCACTACATAAGCATGGAAGTATTTTAAGCATAAAATATATTCTATAGTATTCAGGAAGCAATTGGCACATCTGTAAGTGTATCTGACCCAAAACTGGAACGTAGTTGAAGAGTCAGGATAGTCTAAAAATGAATCCCTAACTAAAAGGAACACACAGGATTACTGTAGATAAAAAAGGTTAAAGAAGAGAAGCTAGAAATCAGTCAATAAATGTCTTAGGGGTTAGCTTAGAGTGACTAGCCTCTGCGTGACTCTTTAAATTTTTCATGTTTGCAGCTTCCAAATTTTCCATGGTGAGAATAATACTTTCACCTCCAAACCAGAGTGACTTGGGGACACAAAGGTAGAAGTCGATAATTTTCTTTGCCTATGTCTGAATATTTACAGTCAGAGGTAGAAAAGGAGGAGTCTGTCCCTTGTCTAGATGATGTCAATCCCCAGGTGTGGGATGTCTCCAGCCCTGGTTTAGCCATAAATGTTCCACCAGTAAAGATTTCTCTGAGACCAAATGCTCCCTATCCCTGGAAAAGACAATATCCCTTAAAACCAGAAGCTCTGGAGGGTCTTAGACCATTAGTTAACAAATACCGAGATACTGGAACTCGAATCAGCTGTGAGTCCCCCTGCAACACCCCAAGCTTGCCCGTTCAAAAACCAGATGGATCTTACCGATTCGTCCAGGATCTAAGAGCTGTTAATGAAGCTGTGGTTCCCATCCACCCCATAGTCCCAAACCCATATACCCTCCTATCCCAAGTCCCAGGAAATGCCAAGTACTTCTCAGTCTTGGACCTTCAAGGTGCTTTCTTTTGCATTCCTCTCCATCCTGAATCCCAAAAACTCTTTGCTTTTAAGTGGCGGGTCTTAGAAACAAGAGAGACCACACAACTCTCGACTGGACTCGACTACCCCAAGGGTTTAGGGACAGCCCTCATATCTTCGGGACTTCCTCGGGGAGAGAACTAAGGGAATTAACTTTAACAAACAGTAGTCTAATACAGTATGTGGATGACTTGCTCATAGCTAGGCCAGATTTTACCAGCTCTCAAATGGACACTATTTAAAATGCTAACTTTCCTGTATGAAAAGGGTTATCGAGTATCCCCCAAGTAGGCTCAGATTAGCTTAACCCAAGTAAAATACCTTGGATTTATAATTACGGAGAGAAAAAGAATGCCTGACCCCGAGGGGAGATCCCTCATCTTAAATACCCCGTACCCCCAAACAAAACAACAGCTTAGGGGATTTTTAGGAAGGACCGGGTTTTGCAGGATCTGGATTCCTAATAATGGCAATGTGGCCAGACCCCTATATGAAAATTTAAGGGGGAAAGAGGAAGAGCCACTCGACTGGCATGAGACCTGCAAGGTGGCCTTTAATGCCCTCAATGAGTTCATCACTACAGCCCCAGCTTTAGGCCTCCCCAACCTGGAGAAGCCTTTTAGACTCTATGTTTCTGGAAGGCCAGGAACTGCTCTTGGTGTGTTAGGGCAGATTATGGGGCCCGTATTACAACCTGTGGCTTATCTCTCAAAATAACTAGATGAGGTGGCCAGAGGGTGGCCCACTTGCCTCCGGGCAGTAGCAGTCACCGCTCTTATGGTTAAGGAGGCATCTAAGCTGACCCTGGGTCAGCCCACCACAGTGTATATGCCTCACCGGGTGGAATCACTCTTGGAAACGAAAGGGGACAGGTGGATGACAGGGGGAAGGATCACCCAATACCAAGCCCTCCTCCTTGACACTCCAGAAATAAAGTTGAGGGTCTGCCAGACTTTAAATCCAGCAACCTTACTGCCAGATCCCCCTACCTCCCCTCTGGATCACCAATGCATACAAATCACAGACGAGTTATACTCTTCTCGCCGGGACCTATCAGAGACACCTTTATCTGACCCAGAGGAAAACTGGCACACAGATGGCAGCAGTTTTGTAGAAAAGGGAGAGAGGAAAGCAGAATATGCTGTAGCGAGCCTGGAAGAAACTAAGGAAAGTGGGTCTCTTCCCCCAGACACCTCAGCCCAGAAAGCTGAACTTTTTGCCCTGACAAGAGCTTTGGAGTTAGGAGAAGGAAAGAAGATTAATGTGTGTATGGACTCTAAGTATGCTTTCCTCATTCTGCATGCCCGTGCAGCAATTTGGAAAGAAAGAGGGATGCTCAGTGCCCGAAGCTCTCCTATTAAACACAAAGAGCTCATTCTCAGGCTCCTGGAGGCAGTCAAACTTCCTGCAAAATTAGCTGTCATCCACTGCAAGAGTCACCAAAAGGGGCAAGAAAAAGAGGCTCAGAGAAATAGGAAAGCTGATCAAGAGGCAGGACGAGCTGCCGGGGAAGCTACCTCTGCCACTGCTATCTGCCCCCTTTTCCCCAAGGAAACCCTGACTCCAGATTTTACCCCATGGTGCATTCCCGATATGCTGAGTGGGGCTGGGAGATTGGGTCACATGGGTGGTTTCAGCCTGATCAGGCCCTAATA
This sequence comes from Muntiacus reevesi, assembly GCF_963930625.1. Classification (NCBI taxonomy): domain Eukaryota; kingdom Metazoa; phylum Chordata; class Mammalia; order Artiodactyla; family Cervidae; genus Muntiacus; species Muntiacus reevesi. Next base: position 413,823 of record NW_027077898.1, on the reverse strand, counting down.
ATACTCCCTGATTCTCAGGTTTAAAACATTACTAACTCCTTACATAAGAGCACCCATTTTGGAAAAGATAATCTAGAAATCATGCTTAAGCCTATTCTCTCCCATCCCCAATTAGCTAATGTTGTTAAACAAGTCACACAAAATTGTGACACCTGTCTAAAAAATATCCCCAAAACAAGACCTCCTCTAATTACACCTGTCCAACATCGGGGATCATACCCAGGAGCGGACTGGCAAGTAGAATTTACAGCCATGCCCAAGACCCAAGGGTTTTCTTATTTGCTAGTCTTTATTGACATATTCACAGGATGGATCGAAGCGTTCCCTACTGAGACAGAGAGAGCTACAGAAGTCTGTAAAGCTCTGCTGAAGGAGATAGTGCCTAGGTTTGTGCTGCCTCGGTCACTTCAGAGTGACAACGGGCCCTCACTTACAGCCACGATACCCCAGAACCTAGCCGCATGCTTAGGCATAAAATACCAGCTCCGCTCATCCTGGAGGCCTCAAGCTTCAGGAAAGGTAGAGAGAGCCAACCAGACTCTTTAAAGGGCTCTGGCTAATCTATGTCAAGAATGACATAATAAGTGGACACATATGCTACACATAGCCCTCATGAGGCTACGGATATCCCCCAAACGGCCACTATTGTTAAGTCCTTATGAAATGATGTATGGTCGTCCATTCTGAACTTCTGATGTGTTTTTTGACGCGGATGCCAATACACTCTTAAAACATATAATTGACCTGGGAAGGTTTCAGCAAGAACTCCAACGGTATGGAGAACAAACCACAGGAAGACTTGAAAAATCCCCAGGTAAAGCCAGGGGATCAAGTATCAGTAAAGACCTGGCAAGAAAAAGGGAGTCCAAACCAGCTGTCCGAGAAATGGACAGGGCCATATCAGGTTGTTCTAGTGACTTCGACTGCTGTAAAAGTGAAGGGTCTATCTGCCTGGGTCCGCAATTCTAGAATAAAACCCTATGGCCTACAGGAGGGGGAGACAGAAACTGAGACTCCAAAGCCAGAGGACAGCTATTCCTGTGAACCTGTTGAAGATCTCAGGCTCTTGTTCAAGCAGAACCCCATCAATCCTGCCTCAGATAAGTAAAATGCATCATATGATGTTCTTCCTCTTTCTAATTATATCTCCCTGTATGGCTATTGATCTCTCCCCAAACGAGGCATGTTCACTTGCAAACCACACTGCTTCTCAACTGAACCTAAGCAGCCCGGGCTGCATCTGCATTAATGACAAAGGTTGGGGGTATGTTCAACCCATCCCAGGGTATCAATATCAAAGGCCCACCCTTACAGCCGAGCTATGGGCTGTTACACAGCGCCCCCATGTGGTCGTAATATGGCCTTTTGGGAAAAGGGGGAAAAAAAACTTCATGTCTTGGTACCAGCAACAACTGTCTCTATTTACCCCCTGGATGACATCTGCAATTCCACCTGAGCCCTTATTTTCTCTCATGACTAACATCCCCCAAGTGACCTTCCATATCTCTCTAAAAAGCCACTCCCTAACAGGGGTGTCAGTGAGAAATCTAGACGACTCACAATGTGGGGTGACCGTCACTGTTGAAACTGATGGGAAAAACCGGGACACGCCCTGAAGCTGGGAGACCAGCCGACGCCACCCCCGGCCAGCACGCGCCTGGCCCGGCCCGGGGCGCTTCCCGGACCCCGAGCGGCCTGGCGAGGCTGCGGGAGCTCTGGCGGGGGTTGGGGAAGGGGGTGGCTTGAGCGGGGAGGACGTCTCGGTTCCCCCCCACCCCCCGCCGCCCACCATCCCGTTCGCTGCTCAGGGTCAGGTGGCTCTGGACGAGCGGGGCTTCGGCCCGGGTCTGCAGTCCCCGGAGCCTCCTGGAGCTTAGGGGCAGCACAGCCCGGGCCCCAGGCTCCCATCCTGCCGGCTGTGCAAACCCCCTGGAGTGCCTCAGCCCCGCCCTGTCCCCAAACCGAGGCCCGCCCTGCCCCCACGCCACGGGCCCAGCACAGGACCTTCCTGAGAGAGCGGACGAGCGACAGCCAGGCACACGGACAGGCACTCGAATGCACCCACGCCAGGTGAGACAGAGGCAGAAAGAGTCGAGGGTTCAGAGAGAGACTGGAAGACAGCGTGTGGGCAGGGGGGGCCTCGGGCAGGATGCCGGGCAGCTGCAGAGACCACCCGGCCCTGAGCAGCCAAAGCGATGGGGGCGGGGGGAGGCCACTGAGCAGCGGCGGGCCTGGAGAGGCCCAGGGTGGGAGGAAACCTGAGATCTCCGCGCTCCGCGCCCCGTCCCCCTCCCCCCAACCCCCTGCACGCATGCCACGCCAGGGCGCTCTGACACTAGCTTCTCTGGAGTTTTGTCACTTGAATTTCTCCCCCTCTGCTCAACTGAGTGATGACAGTGTATTGAACAGCTAGGTCATTTCCAAATAAATTAAGCTTAGTGTTTCACAGGACACCCGGACATGTATGGAGAGACCAGCACGGATGCATGGACACCAACCTTGGTAACTGGACAACCAATGGGAAATTACTGTCTGACTCAGGAGAGAGAAAGAAACCCGAACAGATGGAATGAAATGAACAGAAACACAAGCTTTACAACTCACACCCTAATTCAATGACCAGAAAATAAACAACACTATAACCATTTTAGAAAAACAATAGACCTCTCCATGACCTTGGTCGGGTGAGGAGTTCAAACACACAGCAAAAAAAAGCCAACATTTCCAAGTCGTGAATATGTTAGTTCACACATTGGCTTTTACATTGAAATGTGTAACAAATAAACTTAAAATCATTGACTCACTACATAAGCATGGAAGTATTTTAAATATAAAATATGTTCTAAAATATGCAGGAAGTACTTGGCACATCTCTAAGTGTATCAGACCCAAAACTGGAACGTAGTGGAAGAGTCAGGATAGTCTAAAAATGCATCCCTAACTAAAAGGAACACACAGGATTACTGTAGATAAAAAAGGTTAAAGAAGAGAAGCTAGAAATCAGTCAATAAATGTCTTTGGTGTTAGCTTAGAGTGACTAGCTTCTGCGTGATTCTTTAAATTTTTCATGTTTGCAGCTTCCAAATTTTCCATGGTGAGAATAATACTTTCGCCTCCAAACCAGAGTGACTTGGGGACACAAAGGTAGAAGTCGATAATTTTCTTTGCCTATGTCTGAATATTTACAGTCAGAGGTAGAAAAGGAGGAGTCTGTCCCTTGTCTAGATGATGTCAATCCCCAGGTGTGGGATGTCTCCAGCCCTGGTTTAGCCATAAATATTCCACCAGTAAAGATTTCTCTGAGACGAAATGCTCCCTAGCCCTGGAAAAGACAATATCCCTTAAAACCAGAAGCTCTTGAGGGTCTTAGACCATTAGTTAACAAATACTGAGAAACTGGAACTCGAATCAGCTGTGAGTCCCTTTGGAACACCCCAATCTTGCCCGTTCAAAAACCAGATGGATCTTACCGATTCGTCCAGGATCTAAGAGCTGTTAATGAAGCTGTGGTTCCCATCCACCCCATAGTCCCAAACCCATATACCCTCCTATCCCAAGTCCCAGGAAATGCCAAGTACTTCTCAGTCTTGGACCTTCAAGGTGCTTTCTTTTGCATTCCTCTCCATCCTGAATCCCAAAACTCTTTGCTTTTGAGTGGCAGGACTTGGAAACAACAGAGACCATACAGCTCTCCACTGGACTCGACTACCCCAAGGGTTTAGGGACAACCCTCATATCTTCGGGACTTCCTCGGGGAGAGAACTAAGGGAATTAACTTTAACAAACAGTAGTCTAATACAGTATGTGGATGACTTGCTCATAGCTAGGCCAGATTTTACCAGCTCTCAAATGGACACTATTTAAAACGTTAACTTTCCTGTATGAAAAGGGTTATCGAGTATCCCCCAAGTAGGCTCAGATTAGCTTAACCCAAGTAAAATACCTTGGATTTATAATTACGGAGAGAAAAAATATGCCTGACCCCGAGGGGAGATCCCTCATCTTAAATACCCCGTACCCCCAAACAAAACAACAGCTTAGGGGATTTTTAGGAAGGACCGGGTTTTGCAGGATCTGGATTCCTAATTATGGCAATCTGGCCAGACCCCTATATGAGAATTTAAGGGGGAAAGAGGAAGAGCCACTCGACTGGCATGAGACCTGCAAGGTGGCTTTTAGTGCCCTAAAAGAGTCCATCACTAGAGCCCCAGCTTTAGGCCTCCCCAACCTGGAGAAGACTTTTAGACTCTATGTTTCTGGAAGGACAGGAACTGCTCTTGGTGTGTTAGGGCAGATGATGGGGCCCGTATTACAACCTGTGGCTTATCTCTCGAAATAACTAGATGAGGTGGCCAGAGGGTGGCCCACTTGCCTCCGGGCAGTAGCAGCCACCGCTCTTATGGTTAAGGAGGCATCTCAGCTGACCCTGGGTCAGCCCACCACAGTGCATATGCCTCACCGTGTGCAAGCAGTCTTGGAAACGAAAGGGGACAAGTTGATGACAGGGGGAAGGATCACCCAATACCAAGCCCTCCTCCTTGACACTCCAGAAATAAAGTTGAGGGTCTGCCAGACTTTCAATCCAGCAACCTTACTGCCAGATCCCCCACTTTCCCTCTGGATCACCAATGCATACAAATCACAGACGAGTTATACTCTTCTCACCGGGACCTATCAGAGACACCTTTATCTGACCCAGAGGAAAACTGGCACACAGATGGCAGCAGTTTTGTAGAAAAGGGAGAGAGGAAAGCAGGATATGCTGTAGTGAGCCTGGAAGAAACTAAGGAAAGTGGGTCTCTTCCCCCAGACACCTCAGCCCAGAAAGCTGAACTTTTTCCCTGACAAGAGCTTTGGAGTTAGGTGAAGGAAAGAAGATTAATGTGTATATGGACTCTAAGTATGCTTTCCTCATTCCGCATGCCCATGCAGCAATTTGGAAAGAAAGAGAAATGCTCAGTGCCCGAAGGTCTCCTATTGAACACAAAGAGCTCATTCTCAGGCTCCTGGAGGCAGTCAAACTTCCTGCAAAATTAGCTGTCATCCACTGCAAGAGTCACCAAAAGGGGCAAGAAAAAGAAGCTCAAGGAAATAGGAAAGCTGATCAAGAGGCAGGACGAGCTGCCGGGGAAGCTACCTCTGCCACTGCTATCTGCCCCCTTTTCCCCAAGGAAATCCTGACTCCAGATTTTACACCAGGGGGACATTCCCGATATGCTGAGCAGAGCTGGGAGATTGGGTCACATGGGTGGTTTCAGCCTGATCAGTCCCAAATAATACTCCCTGATTCTCAGGTTTAAAACATGACTAACACCTTACATAAGAGCACCCATTTTGGAAAAGATAATCTAGAAATCTTGCTTAAGTCTATTCTCTACCATCCCCAGTTAGCTAAGGTTGTTAAACAGGTCACACAAAATTGTGACACCTGTCTAAAAAATAACCCAAAAACCAGACCTCCTCTAATTACACCTGTCCAACATCGGGGATCATACCCAGGAGCGGACTGGCAAGTAGAATTTACAGCCATGCCAAAGACCCAAGGGTTTTCTTATTTGCTAGTCTTTATTGACACATTCACAGGATGGATCGAAGCGTTCCCTACTGAGACAGAGAGAGCTACAGAAGTCTGTAAAGCTCAGCTGAAGGAGATAGTGCCTAGGTGTGTGCTCCCTCGGTCACTTCAGAGTGACAATGCGCCCTCATTTACAGCCACGATATCCCAGAACCTAGCCGCATGCTTAGGCATAAAATACCGGCTCCGCTCATCCTGGAGGCCTCAAGCTTCAGGAAATGTAGATAGAGCCAACCAGACTCTTAAAAGGGCTCTGGCTAAGCTATGTCAAGAAACACATAATAAGTGGACACATAGGCTACCCATAGCCCTCATGAGGGTACGGACATCCCCCAAACGGCCACTATTGTTAATTCCTTATGAAATGATGTATGGAGGTCCATTCTTAACTTCTGATTTGTTTTTTGACGAGGATGCCAATACACTCTTAAAACATATAATTGCCCTGGGAAGGTTTCAACAAGAACTCCAACGGTATGGAGAACAAATCCTCCCTAAACCACAGGAAGACTTGAAAAATCCCCAGGTAATGCCAGGGGATCAAGTATCAGTAAAGACCTGGCAAGAAAAAGGGAGTCCAAACCAGCTGTCCGAGAAATGGACAGGGCCATATCACGTTGTTCTAGTGACTTCAACTGCTGTAAAAGTGAAGTGTCTATCTGCCTGGGTCCACAATTCTAGAATAAAACCCTATGGCCTACAGGAGGGGGAGACAGAAACTGAGACTCCAAAGCCAGAGGACAGCTATTCCTGTGAACCTTTTGAAGATCTCAGTCTCTTGTTCATGCAGAACCCCATCAATCCTGCCTCAGATAAGTAAAATGCATCATATGATGTTCTTCTTCTTTCTAATCATATCTCCCTGTATGGCTATTGATCTCTCCCTAAACGAGGCATGTTCACTTGCAAACCACACTGCTTCTCAACTCAACCTAACCAGCCCGTGCTGGATTTGCATTAATAGCAAAGGTTGGGGGTATGGCTTCTTCCCTCAAGCCTCATGAATCAGTCTCTGCTACCTTCAAACTCTTCTGCAGCTTCCTCACCTCTCTCAGCCTTCAGAGAACTGAAGAGACTTACGAGAGTTTTAAGGCTTCCCTTGTATCTCAGTCGGTAAATCTGCCCTCAATGCAGGAGACCCGGGTTCAATCCCTGTGTCATGAAGATCCACTGGAGAAGGAAATGCCAACCACTCCCAGTACTCTTGTCTGGAGAATCCCACAGACATAGGAGCCTGGCAGGCCACTGTCCATGGGGTTGCAGAGAGTCAGATGCGACTTAATGACTAAATCATCATCAGTGTTTGCTCAAGATTTGGCTTTGGTTTAAGGGTCATTCAAACTTTTTCCGCATCTTCAATAAGGTTGTTTCACTTTCTTATTATTCCTGTGTTCACGAAATAGCCCTTTTACTTTCAAGAACTTTTCTTTTGCACTCACAACTTGACTAACCAGCACAGAGTTCTAGTTGTCAGCCTATCTTGGCTGTCAACACACTTTCCTCACTAAGCTCATAATCATTTCTAGCTTTTGGTTTCAAGTAAGAGATACGCAACTCTTCCTTTCACTTGAACACCTGGTGCCTCAGATGGTAAAGAATCTGACCCAATGCAGTAGGCTGGGGTTTGATCCCTTTGTCAGAAGGATCCCCCAGAGAGGGAAATGGCAACCCACTCCAGTATTCTTACCTGCAGAACTCCATGGACAGAGAAGCCTGGCGAGCTACAATCCAGGGGTCACAAAGAGTTGGATACAACTGAGTGACAAACACACATACACTCAGAGGCCACTGCAGGGTAATTAACTGCCCTAATTTCAATACTGCTGAGTCTCAGGGAATAGGGAGACTTGAGGAGAAGGAGAGAGATAGGGAATGGCTGGCTGGTGGGGCAGTCAGAACACACATATTTTACTAAGATCACTGCACTATCTCCTGTGGGCACGGTTCATGGTTACAATTAATTACAAACTCCAAAACAATGACAACAGTATTATCAAAAGTCACCGATCACAGCTCACTCTAAGAAATAACAATGAAAAAGTGTGAAATACTGCGAGAATCACCAAACTGACACAGAGACCCAGAGTGTGCAAATGCTACTGGAAAGATGACGGACACCCTCAGTGCAGGGCTGCCGCAGAACTTCAGTTTCCAAAAACTGAATTTGCAGGTACAATAAAACACGGTCTACTTGTATGCTAAAGTATCGACAATGGGCATTTTGTCAAACAGTTTAAGAAAAGAGAAGTTCTTTGTACTGCAATTGTAATTTTTCTCCAAGTCTGAGATTGTTTCAAAACAAAAGTAAACAAAAATACAAACAGAGACACACAAACATACATATATACAGGGAGTCTTCACTTTTGCAACTAGTGTTAACTGAAATTTGCGTACATCAGAATCCTGACTTCATAAGTGCACAACTCCAGAACAGGCATGGCAGTTTGCTACAGTGTGGAAATTGAGAGTTTTTTAAAATTATAAAAAATTTTAACAAGATTTTGTACACTTAATTTCTACACTGAAGTATTTTCTACCTAATTTTATACAGAAATGTCACACACATAAAACTGTTAATAAAATCAGAGGTTTCAAAAACAAAGAAAAATGTTCTATTTCTTAAACTAGAGTAATGTTTTATTATTATTCTTCAGAATTTAGTTAAAAAGTAGTCTTTTCAAACCATTCAAAATTTTATAAATGACAATTAAAATTAACCTTAAAACCTTGCACTGGCTCTGGAAAAGACACTTCCATTTGGGAATGATATCTCTGTCCAAAGATTCCTTTTCCCTTTTAACTACTATTTCCATCATTAATGGCAAGATCATACAATTCTTCCTTCAGTGTTTGGAAGAAATGATCATGAAGATACTAAATGAAAACTGCAAGGTCCAAATCAGAGTATGTTGTGTCTATAAAAGGAGAAGCCAAAAGAATATATATATAATCATTTGTGAAGACACAGAAGTTATCCAAAAGAATACATTTAGAAACTAAGGAAGGGACATGGATGGCTGGCAGACAGAGACTGGACGGACACTTTTACTGTTATCCTTCTGTTCTTCTACACTGTCCTGTGGGACTTTCCTAGTGGTCCAGTGGTCCAGAATATGCCACCCAGTAGGGGATACAGGTTCAATCCCTGGTCTGGGGAGGTTCCACAGGGCAGCTAAGCCTGTGTGCCAGAACTAACGAAGCCCTCGAGCCCATGCTCTGCAACAAGAGGAGCCGCCGCAGAGAGGGGCCCGCGTCCCACAGCTGAAGAGCAGCCCCAGATAGTAATCCCCACTTGCTGCAACTGGAGAAAGCCTGTACATGGTGAAGACCTCATACTGCCGTATATACATAAGTAAATTCTTAAATGTGTTAAGTAGGTAAGTAAATAAATTATACTTTGTGAAGAAAATCTACTCAGAAAAAAAAAGGTCCGATTTAAAAAAAAAAAACAAAACACTTCAGACTAAGCAGATAGAACAAACTAAGCAAGCTCACGCCATTGACTAGTAACTTTTTCAAATGAAATAATAATAAAAAATCAATTTTTACACTAAGGCTGTCAAAAACTACATATATTTCAAATAATTTCATGTGATAAGGCCAACTTAAAGGCAAATTTTATCGAAAATAGAACTGGAATCTTCATTTAACTTCAAAAGCTAAGAAAGAAACTTTCAGATTTTTCCTAATTTATGTCTTAACATTTCAAAGACAGCATCCTTGAAGTTTAATACATGTTCTTGCCAATGTACACTCAGAAATATAACCAATCACATTTTCACGACATCTGTGTCTTTACACAGATGACGTGATTCAGCAAAATTAAAATTGTCAGAGAGAGATTATTGGAGTTGTTCAAGTTATCAAACTAGACACTTAACAAGTCTCTGTCTGGAATCTGGGGCGCACTGATCAATCCCCATACCACGCTTTCCCCAATCCATGCATGAGGTAGTTTAAAAACATCAGAAACAAGCTTACAGAACACTTACTGACACTAAACCCAACCCTTCAAATCCAGCAGTGTGCAAGGCTTCACTCTCTGCATGTACTATGGATTAAGATAAAATGCCAGATATTAAATATGCAGGTTGGTTACCCAACTCCTTAGTTTTCATTGTTTCTAATCCACTATTTTTTGAAAGCCAATATATGAACATAGTTAGGCACTAGGTGATACAGAGAAGAAAGTGTCCCTGGCATGACCCAAGTATTGTGATCACAGTCAAACAAAACCATGAGAGAAATGTGTTAAATGTCTACAAAAGGTGTAGCCCTAAGATACAGGAAGAATGTAAAGAGTATTCTGGAAAAGAATGAAAGAAGTCGTCAATAGATCAGCTGAATAAAATCAATTGGTACAGCAATAAAACAGATTCAGGTTCTAGAGACGACCCTGTTGAGAACACTTACAAAGGTTATCTTTTGTTTGGAAAGGCTATGGCCGAGCAATTACGAGTTACAAGGAAAGAAGTTCCCAAGGACTTCAGTGCCCCAACCAAAACCTTATGAATCATTTAAAAAAAAAAAAAAATGCTAGCACAGAACACAACCTCGGAATGTGCAAGAAAGGTTCCAACCAACATTATCTGGAATGACACAACTACAATTCTACTGGGCAAGTACCTTTCAATGCAAGGAAAGAAACTGAAGAAATAAATAAAAGAAATTAACTAATATATAAATATCTTACAGACTCAAATCCTTAGTACCAGTATTTATGATGCTTTACATATTTATATATTTGTAACGTAAAACAATTCTGACTATTAGCGTAAAATATCAGCCCTCTAATTTCAATTTAAAACAGAATTAACAGCTAACCTAGACTTGTAATTTTAATTTGAATTTCACTATAAATAGTACTGAAACTTAAGATATTAATATGTACCATGCTTGTAAGTTTATTAAATGTTTTAAGATTTACCATAACATTTGTGAAGGTTTGTCTGAAAACTGAACTACTTACCAAATAGTGAATATATTAAGTTATTTAAACAGTTTTTTAAAGTTTTAAATATGTATGTAAAAGGGATGCAATATAGTTTAAGTCTCCTTTTAAAATGATTCCCTAAACTTACTATATGTATCTAAAAAGATTTGTTAAGTTGAACTTTAAAATTTAAGGGAAATTTGGGGTTTAAAATGTAACTTTGATAAACTACATACTAATTCTTTAAAACCAAAGGAGCTTCCAAATAATTATTTCTGTTTAGAAAAACCCACCTTCAAGGATACAAAATCCTACTTAACTCTTATTAATCCTTCAGTATCTACGTAAAATTCTTCCTTTTCCATGAAGTCTTTCCTCTTTTTCCTTTTACCCTATACTAGGCAAAAAGAAAATAAATGTGTCTCTATCATTCAAACTGCTAATTTATTCTATTCTAGTGGCATAACTTTATGAAAACTCTTCTTTCAGGAATCCACATCGCCTATCCAAGGGTCACACGCACTTTCAGAACAGGGACTGTGCTTTATACTGCTCTCAACCTCTAGAAACATCTTACACAAGGCAACGCTAGCACACAGTAACTATTGGCGGTGGATGAACTGAATTCTAACAATCTTCCATGCCTTTCCAAATGGACCATTACCTCTGTTATGTCCCAATGGTGTGAAAACTGATCCAAGTCAGTGAGGTAAAGTAGCACGGGAGAAAGCTGCGTCTGGATGACATGGGGCACTCCTCAAAGGCTCTGAAGCCAAGTCAGTTCCTCTTTTGAAAACCCTAATTTGAGTATAAAGAAATCCAATTTAAAATAAATCACAAAGCAAGTAACATTCTTAAGTAATTTTTAAAAAATAGACATGTATCTTCAAGTTAAATTCTTCAAGCTAACAAGCTATTTTCTCTGAATTTCTGTACTTTATGTATTATTTTAAAAAATGAAATGCCAGCGATGTAGTAAAATTCATATAATTATGTACACAAAGATTTGACCTGAATCAAATGTGTAATACATCAAGAAACAATATTATATCCCTTAAACTGAGGGCTTTGCCACCTTTATACTTAAATAAGTGTGAAAGACATAATCATTCTAATTAATGTCAGGTTTAAAAAAGCAAATGAACAAGAAAAACAATATGCTCCTTCATACATATACCAAACTCTGTATTCTTACATAATAGCCTTTCAAGTGTCTTAAAACTATTCCATCCCCCCTAAGTCTATTTCTTCAACAATTACTGTGTACTTCCTTCTACCTATTCCATATAATAAGATTTCTGATTCTCTTACCACCTCTATTACACCTAGTCTGACCTATACAAACAACTTGCCCAAGTCCCTCCTGAAAGACAGCTCTTAGAATGATCAGAATACGAGCACAATGTGGTCTGACCCTAGCTACCTGCTTTGATGTTTTCAGGTCACTGTACTTCCATGAACATGCCCTAAAGAGCCATCATCTAGTTGGGAAGCCATATCACACTCCTGGCTGATTCCTAATGAGTTTCCTAAAACCACTAAACCCTTTGACAGGTACTACTAATTAAAACATAAAGCCCTCACATCCATCTCAAACGCATACATCCAAAACTATCAAACAAACATGTACAAGTCTACTTGTTACTTGTTTCTTTTATATAATATTTATCTTGCTACATTCAGCTCCTTATCAGAACTTTTCAAGCTCTTTTTGGATTCTGACAACATATTTCAATAAGTCTCTTAATTTTAAGTCTTCAGAAAATTTCAAACACTGTCATCTTTATCATCCAGTTACAAAACAAAACTACCAAAGACAGTATGATCATTTAAAACAACAGTAATAATACTTACTAATCTAACACATCAAGACTCATTTTACTAATTTTTCTCTGACATCAATGGAAAGCAAAATATGGCTAATTAAAATGTGATGTTTTTCCTAACACACCGAACATGTTAAACATGCTTAAAATGGATATTCTGTTCCCCATCTTATTAAGCTATGCAGTGAGGTCCAAAACTTAGACCCAAACAGGTAAGACAGTAAATCTCAGGAGAATTTTCATACTAGGTTCTTTTCCTTTCCTTAACTTGGTGGATCAGGGCAGTTACCTGTAAGTGTTGAAAATAAGAAGCTGAAATAGTCCTCATTACTGATGTTCAACTGATCACTTCCATTCCATTCTTTCACTGAAGACTTCCATCCAGAAAATGATGATCTACAATAAACAATGGAGACCTAGTACTAGAAGTGACCAAATTGAAGACTCAGGAATAAAGCACAGAATATATGACTATTCTTTATGGAATACAAGTATAATTTAAGAGCTCAGTCAAAAATCCGTAGCATGTATCATCTTTACATGTAAGGGGGTTCAAGTATCGTAATATGGAAAATATAATTTCTAACATATGTTTATGTAAAGTTTCCTTGAAAAGCATAACCAGCCCACTTATATGGTACAACTGGAAAATTTTTCCACACCACTCAAAACTCAGTTTCAAGGAGCCAAGGTGAAGTTCTGCTTTTCAGTAGTAGGTTCAGCTGCTATGTATTTACTACCTCATCTTCATTAAAAAAAAAAAAAAAAAAAGTCTTACCTTGTTTATATGAATGAGCTAAGTTTAAACAAGCTCCTGCTTCCTACCTAAACCAAAGCATCTTAATTAGGTAAAGAATACTTCAATTTAAAGCCACTCTGCAATAACTATGCACTCCTATACTTTGTGAGGCTTTATAACTAGTCTACGTCACAATACTGCAGCTAAAGTATTGGTAGTAGACTTAAGGGAATAGCTAAACATAAAGCAGCTTCTCATTAAATGAAGATTATCTGGTTCCTGCTATGAGATCAGTTTCCAGTGATACCTTTAAAAACTCTCCTCAAGGTAAGACTAAGAAGGAATACAGCAAATGTCAGCCATGAATACAGCAAAAAAACAAAAAGCTGAGAATAATCAGATCCAAAAAGTTATCTTTTTGGATAGCTTTTTGTGACAAATTTTTTTTTTGGGACAAACTTTTATAATAGAAATCTGAATAAATGTCAAGACAAAATAAGGAGTTTTTAATTCAATGAGAAGCACTTTTTTTTTAACCACTGAAACAACTGTATTTATTAACATTCTTAAAAGTTGGGGAGTTAAAAATAATGGCAACATTTTTCTGAATCACTTCTACTTAAAGGACTTCTCTTTGCTTAAAGGGCTATGGGAGAGAATATCACAAGCTAAGAGGTTATAAAAAGTCAGAGATGCTCAATGGAAATGAGTACAAAATGGGTGATTAGAAAAGAAGCTAATATCCTCTTATACCCAGTGAACACTGTGCTGTCCAGTGGCTAAAAAGAGTAGCAAATCCATTTAAAAATCTAGTTTGGACAAAAGACAAGCAATGTATCACTCTGTCCTTAAAACTACAATGACCACACATACTGGCCACACCAGAACAGTTCTGAGACTAGAAGGGATGCTATATCAATTATGCTTGGACAACAGAAGCAAACCAGACCTGCTCCTGGCAGGCCAGCTCACATATTCACCCTGCTTCAAAACCAGGCTGAATTTCTCAGTAATTTCTCCCTTCTCTGGTATTTTTATCTAACAGCATAGACTACGTTTCCACATGCATGTCTCATGTTCCCCAAACCAGCTGTAAATGAACTAAGGGCAGAGAGGGCAAGAAGAGTAACGGTCAGCAGAACACCACAGGTAGATGGAGAGGAAAAACTCAAAAAACCTCTAAGTGAATAGTGAAAAAGGCAGGAACAGCAATTCTAAGTACAGTTTTTAAGACAAACTAAACACCAACAACTCTAAGTTGATGGGTTTTTCACACACTGAACAAACGGAGATGGTCTGGTGGTGACCTGCTCTCCGATGAACTTCCCCTGCTGGAGACAACAGTGTCAGAACGCTAACACCCAGAGTGAACTAGACCGCAGAGCCCAATTAATATAGCAGATGAGAATCAGAAATTATTGAAGGAATATTTCAGGAAAAGGAGCCTGCCAACAGTCCTTGGCACAGACGGAGCTGAGGAGTGGGATGCCTCAGGTGAACGGTGCAGGTGGGAGACAGTGAGAAAGCTAGCTGGTTTACCGTCACCATCAAGGACGGAGGGGAAAACCAAAGACGTGAAATAACCCAGGTGATGTCTAAGGAACGGTATTCCTTAGAAGAACATCATTCCTTAAGAATAACCGAACATTATTCTTCAATTCTAAATCTAGGAAAAGTGATGCAATGATAATACCACTGGCCTGGGAAAGTTGAAAAGGCCCCATCTTGTTTTAATTTTTAAAGAGATTAGTTTGAATAGGGACAATACATCTACAGAAAGAGAAGTCTACTAAGACTCTGTGCAAATGCTAAAAGGCAAAGTTTAACTTGGTACACTTTTAACTACATGACAACTTGCTTTTGATGATTATAAACTTCTATTACCATTACTTGTAAATTAATATTTTCTCAGTACTCACCACAAACCCACAAAAAAATGTAAAAAAGACTTGTGAAAAAATCCTTGACCAAAGTTATTGAGCACAAGTCAATCGTAATTAATGCCAAAAAAGATACTAAATACAAGTTCTAAAGAGAATTAATTTTAAGAGGTGTTCAAAAGTCACTTTTAAATGAATGCCAAAACAGATCCTCCACAAGTTCTATCATGGGAAATGAGTGCCCTCTACTGGAAGTTAACAGTCATAAAACCACTTAAGTTAAATTGTATTTCTTAAAGACCTGGCATTTAGTACTGAACTAGACAGAGAGGGGTTTCATATATAGACAACATATTGCAAACAGCTCTCTTTTGCTAAAAGGAAAAAGTAATTATCAGTTATGAAGCACAATTTGGGCGACAACATTCAAACATACGTCTTATCCTGGTACGAAGAGACTGGCAAACAAAGCTAAAGAAAGTCTACTAATAAAGCGAGCCACTCCTGTTTAATTGGGGCAGAGGGTCTGCACAAGAAGCCACAAAGAAGCTAGTTTTTAAATTTTTCAGCTACAGCCCAGATTCAACTCCTGCCTAAAACTGTATCAGACCCTGGCCTTGAGCCACAATCAGTAACAAATGGCTGAATATGAAAGTACTATGCCTGATACAAACATTACATTTTAAAGGATACTTTGAACACTAGCAACATGAAACATTATTAGTTTTAAGACCTTTGAGAGTAAAACACCACAGTCACATTCTGGAAAGTAGCTCCTTGAAAAATTAAACAGAAAATTAACATATGATTCAGCAATTCTACTTCTGGGTATACAGCCAAAAGAATTAAAAGGATTCAAACAGGTGTCTGCACACCAATGTTTATAGCTGCATTATTTGTAACAGCCAAAAGGCAGAACAACCGAGTATCCATTAACAGATGAATATATCAAAATCATGAAGACAAAATAGTGGTAAACAAGGGCTGGGAGAAAGGGAAATAATCAGTACAGAGTTTCAGTCTGCAACGATGACAGTGCTGGAGATGAATAGTGGTAGCAGTCGCACAACAGTGTGAATGTACTTAATGCCCCAAACAATTCTCACTGTATACCTAAAACTGGTTAAAATGGGAAGTTTTAGGTTATGTATATTTTGCCACACACACACACACACCCACCCACCCACCCACAGATATTTTAATGATTCCCTGTCTGAGTCCGCAAGCTTTTATTTCACCACCTACATTGAACTGAGCTCCCTTCCAAAAAGAAAGACCTGTATTACAATTTCATAACACCAGAAGTTTTAAAACACAGCACTCTCATCCGTCACTGAATCCTTACTATGGCTACACACTTCTGATAATCTTAACCCTTGTTTCAATGCACCTACACAAATCACTGTATGTTTCTACCTGATGGTTCAGCGGTAAAGAATCCACCTGTGGTGTAGCAGAACAAGATTCAATCCCTGGGTCAGGAGGATCCCCTGGAAAAAGAAACAGCAACCCACTCCAGTATCCTTGCCTGGAAAATCCCATGGGCAGAGGCGCCTGGTGGACTACAGCCCATGGACTTAGTGACTGCAACCATGACAATGCAAACTGCTAAGCAAACCACCTGGAACAGTCTTGCCCCAGTGACCTTCCTCTTACCCAGTATCATCAACAGTTTTAACTGCTGTTTTAAGAGCAAATGAAGGGAGGGGCGGCATTTTAAAAAGTCAGTTCATAAACTGCCAGTGACAGGGGAAGGGTGAGGGAGAAGATTATACACTTGAAATACAGCTCACTTTAGCATGCTACCTCATGTGCAGTATCCCGATAAGCATGGCAGCCAAATTTGCACTGAGTCTTCCCATAATACAGCAGCAGCTTAACCGAGAAAGCAAGTCAGCAGGCAGACTGGGTAGAAAATACACAAGCTGGACCAAAAGCTGCTGAGACTCTGCTGACAGAACCACCACTGTGCCTTCTTGTGGATCTAGTGAGGCAGGAAGACAAGTTAAATTTTAAAAGATATACAAACAAGAATTAATAAAGCAGACTGACCATTTTCACTGTGCTATGTTGAATTCTAACATATCAACTACATGAAAAAAAAATATATATGTATGGCTTAAGGTACTGCCTAGAGTAAGACTAAATACAATCATTATTTAAAGATAACATTTAACACTCGATTTCATAATATACAAATGTGTTATTTGAAATAATAACTGATGGAGTTAAAGGTATTAGAAACAAAGCAAAACAGTAAAAAAACAAAAAAAAAACAAACAAAAAAAAAAAAAAAAAACAAAAAAAAACAAGCACTTTTGCCAAACAGGGACAATTATAATATCAACCTAATCCGGCCCCATCACTTCATGGCTAATAGATGGGGAAACAGTGGAAACAGTGGCTGACTTTATTTTTCTGGGCTCCAAAGTCACTGCAGATGGTGACTGCAGCCATGAAATTAAAAGATGCTTACTCCTTGGAAGGAAAGTTAGGACCAACTCAGATAGCATATTAAAAAGCAGAGACATTACTTTGTCAACAAAGGTCTGTCTAGTCAAGGCTATGGTTTTTCCAGTGGTCATGTATGGATGTGAGAGTTAGACTGTGAAGAAAGCTGAACGCAGAACAATTGATGCTTTTGAACTGTGGTGTTGGAGAAGACTCTTAAGAGTCCCTTGGACTGCAAGGAGATCCAACCTGTCCACCCTAAAGGAGATCAGTCCTGGGTGTTCATTGGAAGGACTGATGCTGAAGCTGAAACTCCAATACTTTGGCCACCTGATGCAAAGAGTTGACTCGTTGGAAAAGATCCCGATGCTGGGAAAGATTGAAGGCAGGAGCAGAAGGGGACAACAGAGGATGAGATGCTTGGATGGCATCACCGACTTCATGGACATGGGTTTAGTTGGGCTCCAGGAGTTGGTGATGGACAGGGAGGTCTGGCATGCTGCAGTTCATGTGGTTGCAAAGAGTTGGACACAACTGAGCAACTAAACTGAACTGAATTTAAAACCAAAGACTTATCTGAGTATACACACACACTCCTATATATAAGCAATACTGAAAAATACAGATTTTTAAATACCACACACAAAAGGTAGACACAAACCAACGTTTGTCATTTAATAAATGGGTAAATATAAAGTGGTGTATATTCAACAGTGGAATGTTACTCAGCATTAAAAAGAAATACAGTACTCGTATATGCTCGTAAATCCTAAGAACAGTATGCCAAGTAACGGAAGCCATACTGAGAAGATCCACATCACACAATGTCATCTGTGAGAAATGATCAAAACAGGCAAATACAGAGAGACAGAAATGGTGAGCAGTGGTTGTCAGGAGCTGAGGTAGGAAGAAATGAGGAAATAGGGATGGACTACTAATGGTAGAGTTTCTTTTTGAGGTGATAAAAATATTCTGGAATAAGATAATAGTGACTACCGCACAATCTTGGGAATATGATAAAAATTAATGAATTGCACAGTGTAAAATGGCCAATTTTATGGTATATAAACTGTGTCCTAATAATAAATACTAATTATACATATGCATATATGTATATTTTTATTGATATTTTTGCTAAAAGAATGAAAAGGTTTCAGGGGTGAGTGAAACGTTAATATATGAAAGCCGTACAAGATCTCAATAACGATTAAATAAGTAAAATTTGCCATCAAAGTTTCAAAAGAATTCTATAAAAATACCTGATCAGTTTTGAATTTGTGAATTTCGTGGCTTAA
This sequence comes from Muntiacus reevesi, assembly GCF_963930625.1. Taxonomy (NCBI): domain Eukaryota; kingdom Metazoa; phylum Chordata; class Mammalia; order Artiodactyla; family Cervidae; genus Muntiacus; species Muntiacus reevesi. The sequence goes on along the minus strand of NW_027077898.1, from coordinate 395,124 downwards.
AAGCTAATTTAAGATCTGAAGAAACATCTACAACCTTTAGTTTTCTTAAACTATTGTATTAAGTAATACTATTGAAAATGAATTTACTGTTTGATATTTTATTCATTTTACCATGGTACAATTAATGTATAATTTGAAGGAAAAGTAAAACCTAAAGATCTCCCCTTTGAAACATTGTTCTTAAGTCGGGGTAGACCGATTATTACATACACAGGTAAACAACACTCTTACCATAGATTCGGAGAGCAGTAACTTGTAAACTTTTGAGTAGCTCTTTATTTGCTCGGGCTGCAGCAGTATGGATAATGTCAACAAACTGTGTTGAAAGCTCAGGATTTCGGGAGCCGAGATGTGCAAGCTGCAGTGGTAAACCAGCCAACCAACGTGATAACACTTTACTACGGTATCTAAGGCCATCAAAGAAAAGGGAAATACACCACATTTATTTAAACATTTGAGAGCCTATAAGATGACTGGCATACTATATTCATCTATAGTATTCTCTAAGGTTTTACCCACTGTATTTTAAAAGTTTATGTAGTTTGGGGCACTATGTACATTGTAATTTTATCTTAAAGGACACAGGCTCTACTTAGCTTGTGAACTATTTACACTAATTTGTAATGACCGTTTTACTATATTAAGTCATTTATGCATTCAGTATAGGGTGCCCCCACATTAAGTGGCTTCAAACTTGGGTTCTTTCCATTCTTGCACATACTTGCTCACTCTCTAATGTCTCATCTTGGACACGGCAATCACTTTTGCTGTCCCCCAAGAGTTCAGTGATTTACACACAACCTTTGGAGTCTACCAGACTTGAACTTAAGTCTCAGTCTGGCTGCCCTTTAACAGCATGACACTCACCAACTTATTTAACCTAAGCTTCCTTCTATAAGGCAGAAACCAACAGTACCTACATAAAAGTATGAGAATTACTGAAAAATTAAGAAAAGCACCTGACTCACAGTAAAAACTTGAATATGTTCTAACAACTACCTATGTATGCTGAGGTACCACAAATCCCGTTATCTTTCACCCAAACATCTCTTCCAGATTATCCCAAGTAAACCTCAAACTCACCACATCTAAGACTGATTCCTGAGTTCTACTCTTCGTGTTGTCTGCGTCACCAGACAGCACCAAACCAAGCTGGACACTTTTGCTCTTTAAGATACCGCCATTTAAAAATTTATTGAAACATTTTTGACACCCAGTATTATGTTAGTTTCAGGTATGTATCACATAATAGTCTGACATCTGTACACATTGCAAATGGTCACCATACGTCTAGTAACCACCTGTCCTAATAAAAGTTACTGGTCATATTCTTTATGCTGTATATTATATCCCCATGACTTATTTACTTTATAACTCAGTTTGCACCTTTTAATCTCTTTCACCTATTGTACACCTCTCCTCTTCTACTGCCCTCATTCTTATACCATGTGTCCCAATATGTCACTAAGGGCCGGAGGTTAAACCTCCATAATTTTTATGGGAAGCAAAACAAAATTCTGAGGCTGCTACAGGTGGTTCCAATAATTGTCCTTTAGCTGTTAAGCAGACAAGTGGAAATATATGCTCAAAGAGACTTTTACCTTCTCAGTTATGTGTATAAAGGTTACTGAAACTATTATGTATGCCTTTTTATTTAAAAAAAAAATAATAAAACCAAAAAGGATAAAAAGAAGATTTTCTCCAAAGATTTAATCACCCTATCATGTTATTCATACAGATTACAAAGTAACTTGGTAAGAAAAAGAAAAGCAAAATAACAAAGGAAGTGTACCGGATTCTGTAAGATCTCAGTTCTTCTTTTTGATAGCTTTTACTGAAAAACTTCAGTAACAAAGTCGGAACTGGAAGGAGAAGGCCTCTCTGCTGATACAATGTATAAACTGCCTTTATGAGAGACTCTGTAGCCTCTAAGAAACAAGAGAAAACAGCTGCATGTGAGTCAAAATGTTTCTTCACCAGCACCATAATTCTTCTAAAAAGCACAGAAGCACCTTGTTCCTATGAGGAAGCAGATTTTAGCCACAAACTGATGACTACCATCAAAATCCTACATCAATGGCCTAATAAAAAAGTCAAACCAATCAGAGATTACAGTACAAATTTTCCTAAGAGACAACAAACCTAGGAAAGGACAACAAATACCACAATACTAGAAAGGTGGATAAGCCAGGAACCAAACAGCAAAGTTCTGCTTGAATGAAAAGAATTAGTAAGTCACACTAAAAACTGACTTAATGCAACATAACTTCAAGTTACAAGAAAGGTAAAGAGATAAGGATCCACCAATTTCTAGTCAAACTAGATCAGAAAAGTATTTCTTTATCCTTAGGCTCAATGTCATTTCCTATTAATAAAACTTACCTTCTTTCACTCCAACTATGTAATCTAGTAGAAAACCTACCCATCAGCTTCAGAGTGGGCCTACCCACCGAAAAGGGGGTGTTCTCAGCCATCAGGGTTCAAGCAGACATTCCTTCATGATTATGCTGGCTACCTTTTATGGCTCGAACGTAAATGACTATGAAATGTTTGACAGGTATGAACTCAAAATTAGATGCTCAACATTAACAGTATGCGTAAGAGCCCCTCTCTTAAGTAAGGACAGAGCATTGACACCCACCTCTGTCTGACTGCATCTGCATTAACCTCCAGGAGACACCAAGCAATCTGTTCAGCTGCTTACTGTTTAGCCTAGACCCATCTTCAAGGGTTTCTGTTACAAATTTCCTTATCCTTTCTATCCAACTGGAATCCTTCTGCAAAGTTGAGGCATTTGCCAGGGAGACCATGATATCAGACAGTGTTAAATTCAGTAAAAGGTGATCTACATTATTCGAGAGAATCGTGCAATGCTTGATGCTAAAAACAAAGACACACATAACTGTTAAGTGTTGTATCTACCATGCCTGTTTCACTTAAACACTTAACTATTCCTCCCAGAATGAACTGTCAAGAAGGTAAGTATATTAAAGCGACTGTAAGCAAACCATTCATTACAGAATCAGAGTTGTTAAGGCATAAATTAAGAATGCATACTGCTCAGTTCATTACCCAAGTTGCTATTCACACAAGAACTACAGGCCCTTGAAACATGGTGTGGTAATCCTAGATGTACTACAGGGATAAGAACACTTGAAAACTTCAACACACTTGAAGATTTTCATTAAGCAGATATTTATATTAGGATGAAACTCACGACAGACCTTGATTCTGCTTCTAACTAATTTTGACTTGACAGAATCACTAATTTCTCCTGGCCACAATTTCCTTATATGTGAAACAGGAGACTGGTCTAGATAAGCCCAATTCTGAAACAATTTAATTTTATGACTCACATATTACAATCACTTTTTCTAACAGATTATCTTAAGAAAAACAAAATTTGCAACTTAGGATAAAAACCACTAGATATATAAACACTATATAAACAGTGTAGATTTCAGGCTACACTGCATTCAACAGCAGAGCCTATTTATTCTCATGTTCAGAAACATGTAAAGTTGATTAAACTAAAAAAATACCTGAAACTAATTTATTTTAAAAGAAAGTTAACCCTGGATTAGGCATGAGAAAGGACACAGTCGTAAGGAACCACAAATACAAGGGGAGGGAAATTTTTAATATTTGGTGTTATTAGGGTATCAAATGTAGGGTTAGGAATGACAAATGGGACCAGATCACAAAGAGTTCAAAACTAAGGACACTAAAATCAATTCTGCAAGCACAGGAGTAACATAGTTGAAAAGTTCTTTCATTTCTGCTGATGAAAAAGAAAATATCAGTTACAAGACTCTAAACAAAGAAGTAGTTGTATGTCTACTTGAGCAATACAGGCAAGACGTGACAAGCTCAAGAAACAATGCTGGTACAGACTAGGAGAAAGGGGGATGTATAGCAAGAATAAAAATTAGCTGGATTTGAAGTCTGCTTAAATGCATACATGTATGTGAGCTTTTAGCTGAGCTGGTAAAGAATCCGCCTGCAATGCTGGAGACCCCAGTTCGATTCCTGGGTTGGAAAGATCCTCTGGAGAAGGGGTAGGCCACCCACTTCAGTATTCTTGGGTTTCCCTGGTGCCTCAGTTGGTAAAGAATATGGCCGCATTGTGAGAGCCCTGGGTTCCATCCCTGGGTTGGGAAGATCCCCTGGAGAAGGGCATGGCAACTCACTCCAGTATTCTTGCCTGGAGAATCCCCATAGACAGAGGAGCCTGGTGGCCTACAGTCATGGTGTCGCAGAGAGTCGGGACCTGGCTGAGTGAGTGAGTAAGCACAACACAGCCCAGCAAAAAACTGGGAATTCTATCACGGAGAGAGAATGAATGAAAACTGGGACAGATGAGTAGCAATCTATACTACAAACCCAAAACTACTGGTAGGTTCTTTGCCCAACTGTTCAGTGCCCAAAACCAAGGCACATTTTATACTAACCAGACCACACAAAAACTCAACTGCATCATTTCTTCACCACAGGTAGAGCTTTTGAAGATCTACTTACCTATTACTGTCTGGAAGGTGTCAACAGACATTCAAAAGTTGGGAGAATTCATCCCGCTCCTCCAAGAATTTACACAAAATTTTAAAGTCTAAATACACTGACCACCAATTCTATGAGGGAGACAGGAAACTGGGGAAACTCATTTTCAGCAATGATAGAGGAGGAAATTAGAACTGATTCCCGTCCTGAAAATAACTTTAAAAGCTGGATGAAATAGTTTTTAACAACTCAAAAGCATTCAAGAGGTAACAAGGTGATGAACAATTGCTGGGTCCCCAAAATAAAGCAAGATCACAGTACTCAGGTTCCAAGGGCTGTGGAACCAAATACCCAATTCCAACGAAAAGGCTGGAAAACGGAACTAACCTTTCAGAGGCCTCACAGGGAAAAGTCAAACTCCAGAGCCAGACAAACATGGGGACTCTGGTATATTATCTCTACTTCAAGCTGAACCTGTAAGGGCTCCCTGCCAGAGTAACGGTGAACTGGAAGTAAAAAGAGCTCTTACATAAAACAATCCCAGTTATACATCATCTCAGTAGTTAACGCAACAATTTTTCCCAACTAGATCTATAGATTCAACACAATTCCAATCAAAACCCCAGCCAGTTACTTTATAGTTATCAACAAAATGATTTCTGAAGTTTACACACAAAGGCAAGCACTAGACTACCCAACACAAGACCAAAGCGGAACAATGTTGGAGGACTCACACCACTCGATTTCAAGGCTTACTGTACTACAGTAATCAAGACAGCACAGAACTGGTGAACGAACAGACAAACATAGGTCAGTGGAAGAGCCCCAAGACAGGCCTACAAGTACAGTCAACTGATGATTTCAGACAAAGGAGCCGAAGCAATCCAAAAGAGAAACAAGAGTCTTTTTCTGCAAACAGTGCTGGAATAACTGGACAGAAACTCTAGAACTGAAAAATAAAAATAAAAAAATTCAACAAATGTATGTTTGAATGAGACAAAGAGAAACAAAAAATTCAGTAAGTGGGTCTTATATACAATCAATTAGTCTTTAAAGGGAAGGAGAAAAATGGCATTAATATTTTAAAGATGAGAATTTTTCAGATGTGTTTAGACACTTCACTCAAGATCTCAGATTTAAGAAGCTCACTGAATTCCAAGGAAAATCAATAAAAAAGAAAACCACACCTGGATACATCATTGTCAAACAGCAGAAAATAAAAGACAAGGAGCAAAGTCTTATGGGGGAGGTGGGGGGGTGGGGAGGGAAGTAACTTTTATAAAGTAGCAACAGTTCAGACTCATAGCTGACTTCCTAACAGCAGTGGGAACCAACAGAGCGAAGCGTTGCAGTCAGTACGGTCAGTACGCTCAAACAAGAAAACTGCCAAGCTCAAGCACTGTGCTCTGTTAAAACAGTCCTTGGAAATAAAGGAGAATACATATATTCTCCTTCATTTTATATTATATATATATATATATATATATATATATATATATATATGTATGTATGTATGTATTTGTGTGTGTGTGTGTAAATCCTCTAGCAGCTTCTAAATAAGCCTAATGAAGAGAGATGAAAAAAATGAAGAGCAAAAAAATAGAATATACAGATAAAACTCAGATGGTGGATACAAGTTCTCCAAAAATATTAATTTTTGCTTGAAAGTTCAAATTTTATCTCTAGCACAGACACTATTTTCCTGAAACTGATAGGCTTATTTTTTTCATTTCTGAGAAAATATCTACAAATACCCAAGTCTGAATAAGCATAGTTAGTCATTTAAATTAAAATCATGTCCATTGCAGAAAATACAAACAGAATGACAAGTGCATTTCCTCGAGACAACCATCATTCTTTGGCATGCAGCCAAAATACTTCAGGCACACTTTCCATTTCACCACACAGAATATTAAAATTACGTGTTTTCAAGGATTGTGACTTAATAAGATTAGTAATTTTTTACTTAATTAAGAACAATTTTAAGTGAAACTGGCATGTTCTTTTAAACTGTGAATGCATAGTGGTGAAGAATACTGTTAACCCTCCATACCGTTCTGCCTCCACATGTTCAACCAACTGCAGATGGTGTATCATGTGTATGGATTGTGGCTTTCTGAATCCATAGATGCAGAATGTGTATTTGGAGGGCAACTTGCTTCTGGATCAGTGAAAATACCACGTATGACACTATGTCTTTACACAAAACTCAGACTGTACAACAAGAAGAGTGACCCCTCACATAAACCAAGGACTCCAGTGTAAATGATGTATCACTGAGGTTTGTATTTTACAACAGATACACAACTCTGGTGTGGGACGCTGACGTGAGGGAGGCTGTGCATCCATGGGGGTAGGAGTAGTGTATGAGGACTCCGTACTTTCTGTTCAATTTTAATACGAATCTAAAATTGCTCTAAAAAATGAACTCCATTTAAAAAAAAAAAAGGAATGAAATCCAACAGTGCCACAACATGAATAAACCTTAAAGATATCATGCTAAGTGAAGTTAAGCCAGACATAAAACAGTATTTTCAGTTTCTACTGATACATGGTACCAGAACAGTCAAATTAATAAAGGGGAAAAATGCAATAGCGGTTCCCAGTACCTGGAGGGAGAAGAGCATAGGAAGCTGTTATTTAATGTGTACCGAGTTTCAGACTGGTAACATGAAAAATGTGAAATGTACTTAATGCCACCAATCAGTACACTTTAAAAATGGTTAAAATGCTAATTTTTATGCTATGGACATCTTACCACAATGAAAATAATATCTTTTGTAACTCCACAGTTCAACCCAAGATTAAAAAAAATCTAGACATCAGGTCAAAATTGAAGACCACCAGCTTAGGCCACATTGGCTCCTTTATCTTGAATCTGTGAATTTAATAGATAGCCTCCAAAGGCTATCTGAGAAATATTCAACACGCTTCCTTATGGAAGTTCAACAGCAGCCTGCGGACCCTCAAAACAAATCACTAGGGAAATTTATGGTAATACTGTCAATCCACTTTTGTTAAAAATGCCACAATTTCACCACCTCAGTGTCTTCATCGTTAACTCCTTTTTCACCTTCTATATCTTAGCACAAATCACTACCTAGGCAGGCAGCCCTCCCTAGGACCTATGCCCCCCATGAAAGAGCAGGACCAGCTCCCTACTATACTGATATACTTTTATTACCCTACATTCTTTTTCCTAAGTGCCTTCAACATATTAAGTGCCCAATAAAGTGAATAATGACAGTACACCCATATGCTTTGAGTAGTTTACTTACATTTAATGGTCTACCAAATTCCAAACATCCTTTTATTTAATCTCATTTTGATGAAAATTACACCTGAAACCTCTTCCTTGACAACATAAAAATCACATGTCATTATATTCACGCATTGAAGGATATTCTCAACCTTATCCATGGACCTGATTAAAAACTTCTGTGTTAATAAGAAAACTGTATCTGGAGCAAGTAACAACTTACTTACTCAAGAAAGTATCTCCATATTTGATTCTCTGTCACCTCCAACTCCAGAAACTCTAAATTAATGGTCCTAAAACATGGTTTTGATCCAACCAATAATAGTCTTCAATGCCTAAAGGATCAAGGATGAAAGAGAAATGAGAGTCAGAGACAAAAAATGACTTTCAGCATTAAAGTTAGTCATCAGTAGAAACCAATTTGATCCAGGTCTGTCCCATGTCCTCCATTATGCAATTTTATAGCTTTCTCATACCCTATAATATCTCCTTCCATTACTGCAATCATCCCTCACTTCACTTCTGCCTGCTAAAATCACATTCACATTAAAACACTACTCTCCAACACTGCCTTGTCTGTTTATCCTAACAAGGATCTGTCTTCTCCTATTAATTCCTATAGCATTTCTTGACTATAAAGTTCTAATGACACTTAAATATGCCTTGTGTGAAAGATGTAGATTCATTTTTCTTCCTGCAAGTTATTGAGCTTTTGTTTCTCAGCCTTAAAACTACCCTTCCACGCTCTTACTTTGTGATCCTGGGGGTGAGTCACATTTTCTCCTTTACAGTTTGCTTCTTGTTAGGCTCTGCCAATAAAGTGCTTGTTATTGTTTAGTCACTAAGCTGTGTCAGACTCTTCAGCAACCCCGTGGACTACAGCCCGCCAGGCTCCTCTTTCCATGGGATATTCTAGGCAAGAATACTGGAATGGATAGTCATTTCCTTCTCCAGCAGATCTTACCAACCCAGGGATTGAAATATGTCCCTGCACTGGCAGGAGGGCTCTCCACCACTGAGCCACCTGGAAGTCAAGGGGTACTTGAGACCAGAAAGCTGGAGGAGGAAAATGCGGCACTTTCTGTTTGCTTCCTAGTCCTATTTTTTGCTTCCTTTTGCCACCAGTGCAACCCAACCACTCTTCAGGCCAGCAGCAGTTCATTCTAGCAGCCAGAGTTGGTTCCAGTCTGTATCTTCCTGACACAGAACCAGTATCACCGTGCCCCTAGAACACCAGCGCCAGCCAGCAGAACCCTCTTCGCTGAGCCCTGTACCCTTACCCCACTGGGCCCCTCTCCTGATCCCAAAGACATTAGTCCCAGCTGAGTGCAAACCCCTTCCTCGAGGCCTGAGTTTGGGCTGCAGCCTTTCTTTCCAGCCACTTGCCCTCTTCTCTTTGCTCTCCGGTCAGGAGGCAGTGGTGGCTTCCGACAAGACCTTGCTGTTCCCTTTTGTCTTTCCACTATTAAGTGGAAATGCCTAGTTAACAACCGGTTGTATTAAATTCTCTGTGAAAATCACTGGTATGATTTCCATCTCATGACTAGAGTCTGACACACATTTTTATCAATTTTAAGATTTTGTATTGATTTTTGCAATTTATGAATCACTTAAGAGATCAAAGAATATATCTTAGGACATCTAATTATCTGTCATAATACTTTACTTACAGTGAGAGACCAAAAAACTTCAGTGAATGAAGTTTCTCTGCCTACAACATACTTATCACTTCTGAGCATATCCTCTGAACTCTGCCCAAAGAGCCTCACTGATTCTCCAAGTAGTTTCTTCCTTTTGATAAGTTTAAGAACCTTCTGACAAAGACTTTAAAATCTGTTCAAGCGTTTGCTCATTTGGGGAATTGCACCTTGAGTATCTGTATCTGCTTGTCAAGTTTTATTTGGTAATTTGTTTTTACGTTTATCTGCTCTTACTTCAGGTAAACATTTCAAATAACTTCCAGGCTTACACTTTTCCAGTGAAACTTCATCCATAATTTGTTCTTTTCACTTATTTTAAAAAAGAGAACTGCTTTTCTTCAATTATCCCTCTTCCATCAGGATACTGATAACAGTTACATTACGCTTCCTTGTGTATATAAATGAGAGCAGAAACTAGTGATGTTATGCTCTCAAAGATTCAGTAATTACACAGTGCCTCTCACAAACAAACTATCCACTCTAAGCAAATTTTTATTAAATTCTTATCTATACAATTTGATAACTGACACTCATTTAGCACAAAACATTCACTTCACAGATTAAAAATAAAAATAAAAACTAAGTAAAATTGGAAGTCCAGGGCTTAAAGTGACTTGTTTAAGATCAGATACTACAGCTTTTATCTTTACTTCACAGTCTAGATAACAACTACTTGCAGTGTACAAAGTTCAGTGTGAGACTGTTTTCTGAAAATGTCAGGTTAAACAGTGGATGAGAATGGCAATATCTTTTATTTGTCCCTTTCCTTTTTTTGCTTGGTTATTTCTTTTAAGGCATATGGAAAATTACTCCTAAAATGGTGTTTGAAATCAGTAAGGTAATTCTTTCAAAGCCATGACTCCTAGTAAAATAAGCACAGATTAGAAAATCTGTAAGAAACAATAACTTAAAATAGCAAATAAGACTTTAAGCAGAAACTTAACAACTTGTCAATATTCACTTACAAATTTACCCTTATAACACACCTTTTGCTAATGATATAATATGTAAATAAATCTTAAAATCTGAATAAACTGTTAGGCCATCCAACTTTCACCCACAGTTCTTTTTGGTGCTTTCATTTTTACATGCATTTCATCTACTGAAAATGAGAAAAAAAGGGAGAAAGTAAAATTTAATAAAATTCTGATTTTGAACTACTAATGCAATATTTATAAAGTATACAAGAAAATCTTCTACTTAGTGTTCCATTTAAGAGTAACTATATTCTCTAGAAATTCTATTGCTCATTAAAGACATTTAATACCTTCACAAATCAATGTGTTTGTCTAAATTCTTCAGCAGTATTCTTCAATGTATCATGTTCTCCTACCTGAAACACTGATTCCCTACTATCCAGAGGACCAATCATTCCAGTCTGCCAGTGGCTGAGGGGTTGCTTGGGATATGGGACATGAGACACTACAATAGCTAGCTCCAGCTCTAGCAAACCTGGAGGCCAAACTCAGACCATAAATCAACAGCTAGCTATTGCAGCATATCTCCTTAGTTACCTTCACTGGGTTTTCCTCTTTTTCTTAACCTAAAAATGTGTCCTTGACAACCTCTGGACTTCTACTAGGTATCTTAAACTTAACATGAATAAACTGAACTCTCCTATGGGCAGTCACATCATCATCTGGACCACAGTACAGGCATCACCCCTGCTCCTCTTTCCTTAACTACATACACCAGCATTCCTGCTGGTTTCACCAGAATCTGGCTGCTTCTCATCACTTCAACCACCACCTGCCGTTCGACTCCAAGCCACCATCACCTCTCACTTAAGACTGCTGTCTCAGGCTCCCAAAGGCCCTCATGCTTTTCCTCTTGCCCCCCTAAACTTAACTCTCTACACGGCAGCCAGGGTGATCTTTTAAAACACAAATCCTACTTCACAATATTACAGGGAAGGATAAAGGAGATAATATATATAAAGGAAGGACAGGTCATCCATGGGATCAATGATCTCAGTTGGGCCCATTTTGCTAGAGTTGGAGAATGAGGGCATGGGGGTTTTTAACTGTTTTATTTGTAAATCTGGCATATTAAAGTTAAATAAACATAATTTAGATCATGCCACTCCTCTGCTCAAAACCCTCCAATGTCTTTTCACCACACTCAGGTTAAAATTCTAAGTCTTTACCACAGACCACAAAGTACCACATGATGTGGCTACTGTCCGTCATGTCCCCCCTCATCACCCACCATTCTCCCAGGACCTCACTTGCACATGCCTTGCTGCCATTCCTCAAGTATGTCCAATCTGTTCTCACTTCAGGGTTTTGCACTTGCTGTTCCCTGTGCCTAGAAGGGTCTTCCTACAGGTCTTCACAAGACTTGCTCCTTCTCTTCATTCACTGACATGCAAATATTAAGAAGGCATTTCCTGACCACCTAGTTAACAGGTACCTCCCCGCACACTGTTTCATTACATCTTCTCTCTTACCCACTTTCATCTTTCTTCCTAATGATGACATGATGGACATCAGCTATTTGTTTGCCATCTCTCAACCCCACCAGGAGCTAAGTGTTTGCCTTGTCAGTCATGTTTATCTCTGTATTCCCAGAGTCTAGACAGAACCTAACTCACTGCAAAGCAGCACTATTCAAAAGACCTTTCTGCAGTGACAGAGCCATTTTCTTCTTGTATTTGTGCTGTCCAATACAGTAGCCACTGCCACCTGAAGCTACTAAGCATCTAAAATGTGACTACTGTTTACTGAGGAACTGAATTTTAATTAAACAGCCAAATGTATAGGTGCTCAATTAACCTTTGCATCTAACTCTTTCTCACAAATTCTGATCTTCATGGTAAAAACAAAACAATAAGGAAACATTTACACTGAACGCAGCAAGCATTAAAATACAAAGCTAGGACACAACAAAATCTCTATAGTGTATAAAATTATACTACTGACCTAAAGTTAATAATACAGGACTCCAAAAACTGAAGTTAATTAAAAAGTTAACATTACATTGTATTTTAAAACACTGTGTGTTTTAAAAATATTAAATACAGTATACTTTAAATTAAGGATCCTAAGGATACAAAGAGTGTATTACAAATAAACCACCTCAGTCAGGATCTGAGTACTCAACCACTGAAAATAAGATTTAATATTAACTTGAGATTTCTTTCCAAAGATGAAAGATTTCAAATTCCTAAAAAGCTTTACAATAAAAAATACTTGGGCAAAAATGAAACTTCTCAATTATGCAGCAAATACAAACACACTATATGCGTTTAACAAAACTTAAAAAGTAAGCAGTCAGTTACCCTAAGGTTGCACCCTAATACAGATGCCAATTTATCAACAGAAAACCTACACATTTTGAGAGAAAAGAGCTACAATTCAGCCTGTGGTGCATAATTAGAATTTAAGACCAAGAAATGCCATTTCATTCCTCCTAAAGTTTGAACTTTGACCACTCAATACTTTAAGTACTAAGCTATAACTAAGGTGAATGAGAAAGTGGAACTGACAGCAGGAATGGTAATGAAAAATAAACTAACAGACATTTTAATGTAATCTGGTGTAACATACATATTTATACTTTGTCTGCAAAGTAATAGATTTACCTTATTCAGTTATTATAGTTCAAATCTGCCATGGTAAATTAGAGAACTCTGCCAATGGATGCTTTTAAATACTATTTCAGTTTGAATTTGCACCATACCTGCAACTGCAGCTTACCTACAGTAAAGGTTAACTTTAAGAAATATTTTCCGATTTATATCCTTTATCAAGAAAATAGAGAGAGACTGAGTAACTCTCTTGGTAAATGTCACATTGCACTTGAAAAGATGTGGGTTATTTTCAAATATCTTTTTATGTTGGTTTCTAACGTAATTCCACTGTGATAAGAGAACAGACCCTGTGTGATTTCAATACCTTTAAGACCATGAAATTTTTGCACGTTGTTTTATGTCCTTGGATAAGTTCCAGAGTCTCCCAATTTACAGTCTATGGGAACTTGAATAGAATTTGTGTCCTATTGTTGTGTAAAAATTGTATAAATCTTAATTATATTGAATTGGTTCATAGTGTTTTTCAGGTCTAGTATATCATTCTATTTCTCTACATATTCATTCTATTAATTTTTGAGAGTTTGATACTAAAACTCCAACTAAAAATCTTAATTTATCTCCTTAAAAAATAATTGTAATATACAGTGTATTTTCCAAGTCTCCTGTAAATGTGTTATCATACTTTCAGAATTTAAAAAATTGAAATTAAAAAACTACTATGTATGAAGTAAATAAACCCCAAGGATGTATTGTACAGCACAGAAAAAATAGTCATTATTTCATAATAAAATGAAGTATAATCTGTAAAAATACTGATTCACTGTATTGTATAACTGAAACAAATGTAACATTATAAATCAGCTATGTGCTCATGCATACTCAGTCTCTTCCATCGCGTCTGACTCTTTGCCACCCTATGGACTACAGAACACCAGCTCTTCTTTCCATGGGACTCTCCAGGCAAGAATACTGGAGTGGGTTGCCCTGCCCTCCTCCAGGGGATCTTCCCGACCCAGGGATTGAACCCAAGCCTCCCGTGTCTCCTGCATTGTAGGCGGATTCTTTACTGCTGAACCACCAGGGGAGTAAATCAACTATATTTCAATATAAATACCCTCCTCAAAAGAGAGACTGAGTAGGAAGATAAAGATCAGAGAATCTTAAGTGATACATCAGCCAAGAACCCTGATTTAAACAAAGAAGCTCAATTATATATTATGGCAATCAAGGAAATATGAACACTAGATCTTTGATAATATTAAGGAATCGTGGATAATGATAAAGGAATTTAAATTATTTTTTTAAAAGACTCACTGCCTTTTAAGAAAACATGCTGAAACATTTATGGATGAAATGATGGTATAAGATGATTTGCTTTGCTTTGGTTTAGGATTTGCTTCAACCATCTGTATGAAGGGTTGGGGGGTGAGGTGGGTCGAGCAGAAATAGAAAAAGCTTGTCCTTGAGCTGAAAACTTGGAGCTGGAGGATAAGAGAATATGGAGATTTGTGTTCTATTTTTTGTGTGTGAAATTTTCTACACTATAATCTTTAAAAAAAGAAAAAAAGAAAAAACTAGTAGAGCCATTTTTTTTTTTAAATGCAAGTAGGTCATAAGAGAGTAAGAAGATTTCCAATAATGAATAAACAACCTGCAAATAGCTATATATTATGGTTATCCTACTGGAAATTTTAATATAAATAAATTCACTTATTTGGGAAAGTTTCTTTCAGGTTATATGTTGTATTTGGAAAATATAACAGCCATACCCAGGGGCAAGTGACAAGACTCATCTGCACACCTGGGTCTTCACTGCCAGTGCCTGTGACACTTGACTATTTTACCATTTCCACGTTACCATTCTCAGAATATAAGGCAAATCTTGCCTGAATCACTGTCACTGACCCGAGAGGGTCCTAGCCCAGAGTCTTAAGGAAGGTCTTCCTCCAGAAATTAGACACGGTCCTTGTGTAGTTCTGTCCTCTAGAATCTTTCTCCCAAGTAACATAAGAACAAGAGGAGAAAGGCAGAGATGATCTGGATTTCTTGAGCCATCTGGGTGGATCAAGTTTTTTATTTCTTTCCTCTGCACAAAGTCCCTCACCTGTGACAAGCTTCAGCATTAGGTCCTCGTGACACAGTCCCCTGCGGGGGGAGATAGAGAAGTAAGGAGACAGGTAGTAGTAAGTAGCTTCTTAATCTGACTAAGATCAATTTAATTTGAAAGAGGAAGTAGCTTTACAGCAATCCTTTTTCTCATCATTGCCAGATTACCTCATTGCTTTAAAAGAAAATGAATTCCTCCATCTCAAGTGTTTGGCAAACAATAGTCAGCAGATTTGTGTAAAAAAAAAAGTATACATAGTCAATTAGGGGTCGATTACAAATTTCTATTTGGGGAGTCTCCAAATTGGGAACCTGAGAGTAGAGTAGAAAAAAGATTTTTCCCTTTGAATACTTCATGCTTTTAAAATTTTGAGCCATGTGAATGTATTGCTTTATGTAATTAATTAGTTAACTTATTAAAAATAAAGATTAAATAAATAAATAAAAATAAAGATAAAAATGGAGATCATAATGCCTAAAAAGAGATTAAGATCACAGGGCCATTTGCTTCTAATGTAAAAACTAATACAAATCACTCTGTTAAGAATCAAAAGGCTATTATAATTAAATGACACATAATATCAGATTTTCTTTTGCAAAATAGGCCCTTATGGGCAAAGTTGGTGAATTCTGAATAAAATCTCTAAGTTAGATAACAGTATTGTATCAATATTAATTTCCTGACTTTAATAATAGTACTGTGGTCATATAAAAGTTTTTTTAAGAAACACACTTCAAAACATTAGGGGTAAAGTGGTGTCATATCTGCAACTTTCTCTGAAAGAGTGGGGATGAGATATATAGAGAAAGACAGAGAGAAAATAATAATAATAAAGTAGACTCGATAAAATGTTGATATTTACTGGCAAAGAGGGGGAGCGCCTGGAACTCTCATACACTAATGGCAGAAGTAAAAAAATTATGACTATTTTTGAAACCAGGCAATGCTTTAATAATGTTAAACATAGACTTATCATATGGCCTAGCAATTACAGTCCTAGGTATTTACCCTAGAGAAATTAAAACATAGAGATCCAAAACATGTGTCTAAGAATGTTCATATCAACTTTATTCATAATAGCCCAAAGTGCAAACAATCTCCATGTTCATCAATAGGAGAGTGAATCACATTCATCAATAGGAGATGAATAAACAAATATTTATCAACAGGAGAGTGAATAAACAAATGTATTCTCACACAAATGTTTGACAAACATTATTTTCACAAACAAATGTATCCACCTGCAAAGTGGGAGACCTGGGTTCCATCTGATCCCTGGGTTGGGAAGATTCCCTCGAGAAGGGGAAGGCTACTCACTCCAGCATTCTGGCCTGAAGAATTCCACAGGCTGTATACACATGAGGTGACAAAGGGTCAGATATGACTGAGTAAGTTTCACTTCACTTCATTCACACACCAGACACTGGGACATGATTCCCATGGGTCCCTTGTGTTTCCACATGTCTTATGAATAGAGGTGCTGAACAGTTTTGCTCCAGACAATCTTCTTTAAAAAAAAAAAAAACACTTGCACAGTAGATACCCTTGGAAAATATAATTTCTCCATCTGGAGCAGAAGGCAAATTTTTTGGAGTCCAGTATGATGAAGATAATGTCTCCTTCCAGGAACAAAGGTTGGGCAGATTTTCTTGAAGTCTCTTATTAAAGATTGAGGTTTTCTAAGCTTAGGGTTCCTCAGCTATGACTCAAGATTTACTATGTGTGGACATTTAGGTTGTTTTTACCTGTATAAGTTTATTGAGGCATAACTTACATGCAAAAAAATCATATTTGATCTGGTACAAGCATGAATCCGAGGCAGCCTAACTTTTTAGCTTGCAAACAGGATAAAATCTCAGATTCTTCACAGTCCTTGCCAGTGGAATGCTGCCCAGCAACAAAAAGGAAAGAATCACTGAGACACACAGCAGTACAGATGAGTCTTGCAAACATTATGCTGCGTGAAAAAGCTGAGCCCGAATCAAGTATGATACTGTCTAATTTTATTTACTGAAAATTCTCCATCGAGCAGAATAAATCTGTATTAATAGAAATCACAATGGCAGTTGCCTGAGACAGGGAGTTTGGGGCATGTTGACAGAGGTAAAGGATGAAGGATTTTCCCAAGAGTCCAGTGGTTAAGAATTATCCTTGCAGTGCATGGGACACGGGTTCCGGGAACCAAGGTTCTGCGTGCTGCAGCACAGCTAAGGCCACGCGCTGCGGATACTAGGTGAGGAGGAGCCCCACAATGCGACTAAGGCCCGGTGCAGGCAAATAACCAAGTCTTTAAAAGGAGGTGAGGGGGAAGCTTTCTAGCGTGGTGGGAGTGGTGGAACTATTTTGTATCTTTGTTGTGTTTGCATGGATATATACATCTTTCAAAGTGCATCAAACAGTGTGCCCTAAAATGTATAATTTTGTTATATGTGAATTACGCCTCAGTAAAATTACATAGAAATAGTCTAAATATTTATCAACATGTGAACAGATATGCAAAATATGGTATATACATAAAATGGAATATTATTCAGCCTTGAAAAGGAATGAAATTCTGAAACATGCTAGAACATGGGTGTTCCTTGAAATCATTACACTACGTGAGAGAAGTCAGACATGAGAAGACAGTTACTGTGTGATTCCACTTCTTTGAGCTGCCTGGAATAGACAAATTCATAGACAGAAAGTAGAGCAGTGGTTATCCAGGGCTGTGGAGTTGTGGTCTAGTGGGTACAAGGTTTCAGTTTGGAAGGATGAAATAATTCTGGAGATGGAGGTGATGGTGTTGTACAACAGTGTGAACACACTTAATGCCACTTAACTGGACACTCAAAATGTTTAAAATGATAAATGTTATATCTAGTACATTTATATGTATTACAGTAGTGGTGTGAAAAAAAATAATCTCTCTCTCCAGTGGTGTGCTGCAAAATGTATAACAACCAGCTATGAGAGGGAAGCATATTGGTAGTATTCACTTTGATAGAAACACTCCCACAGTGATCCAGTTCAAGCAACAGTGTGATATCACTGAATGTAGAGTTTGGAAAAGATACAAACAACTGACTTTACAAAGTCAATAGGAGTTGGCTCAAAGACACTACTGTCTCTATCCAACCAACCGATTGTTAGTACACAGCAAATCCAGCAAAGAAAACACAACATAAAAGTTATAAAGAAAAAGGGAAAAAAATCACCCCACCACTACTTATAGGCAGTTGTCTGTATGCCAGCCAGGGAGGTCGATGGTTATTTGTGGGCTGATAACATACAGGAACAACAAAGTGCCAGTTCACTGATCCTGCAGGCTGGAAGGCATCAATTCTGGTTGGTTGGTACCCATTGCCACATCAGTTATTAAATCTTGTGGCTCTTATTCCAGGTGGTGACAGCCAGAAAAGGAAAACTGTGGGACCTTCTTGAATCATGTAAGTTTAGCTACCAGTAGGTAACCCTTTAAAATTTTTATCGATCTTTACTGTCATCATATTCCCTTTGTTTTGGCACAAAATGGCTGCAAAAGTACAGGAGATACAAAATTTTGAAGCCATTTCCAGAAGATTTAGGCTGATTCTCAGTGCCAGTGACTCTCAGATAGGGTGTGCATGTAATTACTTGGAGTAATCTTCATTTTGAAAGAACTACAGGTGATTCTAATGCAGTTGGTTCACAGAACACATTTGGCAACATGGTTCGATGAGGTAGCTCTTTCCCTTCTCCCCTTTCATAATTTCACACCACAACCACATTGCTCTAAGATGCAAATTAGGGTAACTGATGTTATAAAACATGTCCCAATGTGTGTATAACAATGTCTGAAATGATTTTAAGAATATTCAGTATAGAAAAGGTGACATAAAATTGTGCTAATTCATTTTACTGTCATTGGTGAAACAAGTGTTATTCAAGCCTTTTGATGTGGCAGAAATATTTTAAGACAACCCCTTCTATTCTTTGAGCAGGAAATAAAATCTAGCAAACTGTGTAGCCAGTAACCTTAGGGATGGTACTTGAGGCTTGATCTCTAAAAGATGTTGAGTCCAAAAGTTGAACCTAAATCTGCCTTATTGTTCTGCCTTGAGTGAATCTTTCATGCAGGCTGTGATCAGTGCATTTAAAAGAGCAGAGATCTGAATTTTATTGAGATTTACCTTATGTTTTATTATTGTGGGCTTGCCAGGTGGCACTAGTGGTAAAGAACCCACCTGCCAATGCAGGTGATGTAAGAGGTGCTGATTGGATTTCTGGGTCAGGAAGATCGAGGAGGGTGTGGCAACCCACTCCAGTATTCTTGCCTGGAGAATCCTATAAACAGATGAACCTGGTGGGCTACAGTCCGTAGAGTCGCAAAGAGTCGGACACAACTGAAGCAACTTAGCATGCATGCATGTTTTATTAATAATGAATTTCTGTTTAGTAAATGTTTCATAGTTATGTGCCAGACTTGCTTTCCTTATAACATGGTGGCAAGGTTAAGAAGGCATCGTTAGTCTTCATCCAATCTAATTAATAAATGCTACATGAATCTACCAAAAAGAACCTTATAACTGTGCTTGAAAAGTTGGCTTAGGGTAGCTCTTTATAGGGTGTTTGGGGGAACACTAAACCCCAAGATGCTCATTTGAAGATAGAAGACCTGCAAAAAAAAAAAAAAAAAAGAGAGAGAGAAAGAGAAGAGAAAGAAGACTTGCATGATTAAATAAACATAGGAAATGCTGCATAGGCGAATATTTTATTTTTTTTAATTTAGTCCACCATTTACCAAAGTTATTGATTAAAGATTTTAAAATTTCATAAGAATAACATTTTGTGGAATATATATTTAGCAAAGAATTCTCCAGTGCTCTGGTGAAAATTTTAGCTGTGAAGGGGAACACAGGGATAGAGAGGCAAATTAATTTGGCATTCTTGACTTCAAACTTACATTAACCACATTTGTTTCCACTATTAAATGTAAAGAATTTGATGGATTTAACAACAGTCATCAAGGATAGTCAAAAGGTAACTTCCTCAGTGGTCTGGTGCAGCCAACAATCAACTGGAGAATATACCTCAGGTGCCCGCTGCAACTCGAGAAAAACCATGAGGCTTCCCCCTCGCTACGAGATGAACCCCAATTCCCCAGCATTGCGTGAAGACCAATTCCGTGTTCCCCATCAAACAAGAAAGGAGCCTTGACTTCCTTGATGGAACTCCAGAGAGGCCCCAAGAACACTGTCACAAGTCTAGAGGGACCTGAGGTCACCACAATCACACAAAAGAGCTCCATGTACCACAAATCAACTCGAGATGAGGCCTGATTCCCCTGCAATGGCTCCAGAGCTAGCAGGCGTTCCCCTGCAAACACAGCAAGTGGCTTGCCTTCCTTTAGGCAACTCCAGAGATTCCGCGAGAACACCATCCCAAGTCTAGAGGAACACGAGTTCAGAACAGCAACTAGAGAGAAGCTCCGTGTACAGCAAATCATCTCGAGATGAGAGCTGATTCTCTGGCTTTGACTCAAGAGGAATGCCAAATTTCCACAAGCACCTCAAGAGGAGGCTTCTCTCAGCTATAGGTATGTGAGAGGGACCCTGAGTTTGCTGCCTCAAGTGGAATGGACACCGAGATGCTGTGACTCGAGATAAGGCCGGATTTCCCTGCAGTGACCTGAATGCAAGCTCGTCTTTCATCTCACGAGATGAAGGGATGTCTGAATCCCCTGTGGAGACCCTAGAGAAAGCCCTAGTTCCACGTATCATCTCAACAGGAGGCCTCACACTCCTTTCAAAACTCGAGAGTCACGCGGAGGTCAATGCCTCAAAAGGAGACGATTCCTGACTCCTCTTGAAAATTGATAGGAATCCCAATATCCCTGTGGCAACTGGACAGGAACCCTGGGTCTCTCGCCTCACCTTGAGAGGGGTCCCTATTGCCCTATCAAGCCTCTATGAGAATACCGAGGTGTCCCTAACATCTAGGCAGGAGTCCTGATGTCACTGAACAACATGAGTTTTGAAGGGTCATTCCCGCCGTAACTCGAGAAGATACCCCAGGTCCCCACCACAACTCAAGAAAATCCAGGAGAATTCACCCTCGCCGTGAGATGAGGCCCAAATCCACTGCATCGCATGTAAAGCAATTCCGTGTTCCCCATAAAACAGGATATGAGCCTTGACTTCCGTGATGGAACTCCAGAGAGTCCCCAAGAACACTGTCGCAAGTGTAGAGGGACACTGAGGTCCCCGCAGCAACACGAAAGTGCTCCGAGTACCCAGATCAACTCGAGATGAGACCCGATTCCCCTGCACTGGCTCCAGAGCAATCCCGCTTTCCTCATCAAACTAGACAAGTGGCTTGACTTCCCTTAGGCAACTCCAGAGATTCCCCGAGAGCACCGTCCCAAGTCTAGAGGAACACCAAGTTCAGCACAGCAACTCGAGAAAAGCTCCGTGTACCCCAAAACATTCGAGATGAGAGCTGATTCCCTGGCTTCAACTCAAGAGGAATGCCAACTTTCCACAAGCAGCTCAAGCGGAGGCTTTTCTCAGCTCTAGGTATGTGAGAGGGACCCTGAGTTTGCTGCCTCAAGTGGAATGGACACCGAGATGCCCTGACTCGAAATAAGGCTGGATTTCCCTGCAGTAACTTGAATGCAGGCTCGTCTTTCATCTCACAAGATGAAGAGATGTCTGAATCCCCTGTGGAGACCCTAAAGAAAGCCCTAGTTCCCCACCTCATCTCGACAGGAGGCCTTACATCCCTTTGACAACTCGAGAGGAACACGGAGTTCAATGCTTCAAAAGGAGACGATGCCTAACACCTCTTGAAAATTGATAGGAATAGCAATATCCCTGTGGCAACTGCAAAGGGAAGCTGGGTCAACACCTCACCTCGAGAGGCATCCCTATTGCCCTGCCAAGCCTCGAGGAGACTCCCGAGGTGTCCTTCAAAACTAGACAGGAGTCCTGTCGCCGCTCAACCAACACGGGTTTTGAAGGGCCATCCTCACCGTAACCCAAGAACATACCCTAGGTCCCAGCCGCAACTCAACATAAACCATGAGACTTCCCCCTGGCCGCGAGGTGAGGCCCGATTCCCCTGCACTGAGTGCAGAGCAAATCCGTGTTCCCCATCAAACATGAAAGGAGGCTTCACTTCCTAGATGAAACTCCACATAGTCCCCAAGAACACTGCCAGAGGTCGAGAGGGACCCTGAGGTCACCGCAGCAAAACAAAAGAATTCGTGTAAATGAAATCAACTCGAGATGAGGCGCGATTGCCCTGCATTGGCTCCAGAGCCATCTCGCATTCCCCATCAAACATGACAAGTGGCTTGACTTCCTTTAGGCAACTCCAGAGATTCACCAAGAGTACCGTCCAATATCTAAAGGAACACAAAGTTCAGCACTGCAACTCGAGAAAAGCTCCCTGTACCCCCAAATCATCTCGAGTTGAGAGCTGCTTCCCTGGATTCAACTCAAGAGGAATGCCAACTGTCCACAAGTACCTCAAGAGGAGGCTTCTCTCAGTTATATGTATGTGAGATGGGCCCTGAGTTTGTGGCCTCAAGTGAAATGGACACCGAGATGTCCTGACTCGAAATAAGGCTGGATTTCCCTGCAGTGACTTGAATGCAGGCTCGTCTTTCATCTCACGAGATGAAGGGACGTCTGAATCCCCTGTGGTGACCCTAGAGAAAGCCCTAGTTCCTGGCCTCATCCCAACATGAGACCTCACATCCCTGTGAAAACTCGAGAAGCACACGGAGTTAAATGCTTCAAAAGGAGACGATGACTGACCCTTCTTGAAAAATGATAGGAATCCCAAAATTCCTGTGGCCACTGCAAATGGAACCTGGGTTTCCCCTCTCACCTTGAGAGGCGTCCCTATTGCCCTCCCAAGCCCCGAGGAGAATCCCGAGGTGTCCCTCGCAACTAGACAGGAGTCCTGACATCACTGATCCAACCCGAGTTTTGAAGGGCCATCCTCGTCATAACACGAGAACATAATCCAGGTTCCCACCGCAACTCGAGAAAAACAATGACACTTTCCCCTCGCCACGAGATGAGGCCCGATTCCCCTGCACTGCATGCAGAGCAAGTCCGTGTTCCCCATCAAACAGGAAAGGAGCCTTGACTTCCTTGATGGCACTCCAGAGAGTCCCCAGGAACACTTTCACAAGTCTAGAGGGACCCTGAGGTCCCCGAAACAACATGAAAGCGCTCCATGTACTCCAAATCAACTCGAGATGAGGCCTGATTCCCCTGCACTGCATGCAGAGCAAGTCCATGTTCCCCATCAAACACGAAAAGAGCCTTGACTTCCTAGATGAAACTCCACATAGTCCCCAAGAACACTGTCACAGTTCTGCAGGGACCCTGAAGTGACAGCAGCAGCACGAAAGAACTCGTTTAACTCAAATCAACTCTAGATGAGACCCGATTCCCCTGCATTGACTCCAGAGACATCCCTCATTCCCCATTAAACAGGGCAAATAGCCTGACTTCCTTTAGGCAACCCCAGAGATTCACCGAGAGCACCGTCCCATATCTAGAGGAACACCAAGTTCAGCACAGCAACTCGACAAAAGCTCCGTGTACCCCAAAACATTTCGAGATGAGAGTTATGACACAGGAGGAATGGAAACTTTCCACAAGCACCTCAAGAGGAGGCTACTCTGAGCTATAGGTATGTGAGAGGGATCCTGAGTTTGCTGCCTCGTTTGGAATGGACACCGAAATGCCCTTACTCGAAATAAGGCCGGATTTCCCTGCAGTGACTTGAATGCAGTCTCGTCTATCATCTCACAAGAAGAAGGGATGTCTAAATCCCCTGTGGATACCCTAGAGAAAGCCCAAGTTCCCTGCCTCATCTCGACAGGAGGCCTCACATCCCTTTGAAACTTTGAGAGGCACGTGGAGTTCAATGCCTCAAAAGTAGATGATGCCTGCCTCCTCTTGAAAATTGATAGGAATCTCAATATCTCTGTGGCAACTGGAAAGGGACCCTGGGTCTCCACTTTACCTCGAGAGACTTCCCTATTGCCCTCCCAAGCCCCGAGGAGAATCCCGAGGTGTCCCTCGCAACTAGACAGGTGTCCTGACATCGCTGACCCAACACAAGTTTTGAAGGTCCATCCCCACCGCAACTCAAGAACATACCCCAGGTTCCCACCGCAACTCGAGAAAAACCATGAGACATCCCCCTCGCCGTGAGATGAGGTCTGATTCCCCTGCATTGCATGCAGAGCATGTGTGTGTTCCCCATCATACTTGAAAAGAGTTTTGACTTCCTTGATGGAACTCCAGAGAGTCCCCAAGAACACTGTTACAAAGCTAGAGGGACCCTGCGGACTCCGCAGCAACATGAAAGAGCTCGTGTACCCCAAATCAACTCGAGATGAGGCCCAATTCACCTGAATTGGGTCCAGAGCCATCACACGTTCCCCATCAAATACAACATGTGGCTTGACCTCCTTTACGCAACTCCAGAGATTCCATGAGAACATCATTCCAAGTCCAGAGGAACACCAAGTTCTGCAGAGCAACTCGAGAAAAGCTCCATGTACCCCAAATCATCTCGAGATGAGAGCTGATTCGCTGAACTCGACTCAAAGGGAATTCCAACTTTCCACAAGCACCTCAAGAGGAGGCTTCTCTCAGCTATAAGTATCATAGTGGGACCCTGAGCTTGCTGCCTCAAGTGGAATGTACAATGAGATTCCCAGACTCGAAAAAAGGCTGGATTTCCCTGCAGTGACGTGAATGCAGGCTCGTCTTTCATCTCACAAGATGAAGGGATATCTGAATCCCCCGTGGAGACCCTAAAGAAAGCCCTTGTTCCCCGACTCATCTCGACAGGAGGCCACACATCCCTTTGACAACTCGAGAGGAGTGCAGAGTTCAAGGCATCAAAAGGAGACGACGCCTGACTCACCTTGAAAATTGATAGGGATCCCAATATCCCTCTGGCAACTGCGAAGGAAGTCTGGGTCTCCTGTCTCACATCGAGAGGCGTCCCTATTGCCCTGCCAAGCCTCAAGGAGAATCCCGAGGTATCCCTGGCAATTAGACATGAGTCCTGAAGTCGCTGAACCAACATGAGTTTTGAAAGGCCATCCCCGCCGTAATACGAGAACATACCCCAGATTCCCGCTGAAACTCAAGAAAAACCATGAGACTTCCCCATCGCTGCGAGATGAAGCCCGATTGCAATGCTGTGTGCAGAGCAAGTCTGTGTTCCTCATTAAACACAAAAGGAGCCTTGACTTCCTTGATGGACCTCCAGAAAGTCCCCAAGAACACTATCACAAGTCTAGCGGGACCCTGAGGTCCCCGCAGCAACACAAAAGAGCATCGTGTACCCCAAATCGACTCGAGATGAGGTGTGATTCCCCTGCATTGCATGCAGACCACATCTGAGTTCCCCATCAAACACTAAAGGAGCCTTGACTTCCTAGATGAAATTCCACATAGTCCCCAAGAAAACTGGGGACTTCAGCACCTCACAAGTCTAGAGGTGCTGAGGACACCACAGCAACACATAAGAGCTTCGTATACTACAAATCAACTTGACATGAGGCCGGATTCCCCTCCATTGGCTCCAGAGCCATCGTGCATTCCCCATCAAACAGATCAAGTAGCTTGACTTCTTTTAGCAACCCCAGAGATTAACCGAGAGCACCGTCCCATATCTAGAGGAACACCAAGTTCAGCACAGCAACTCGACAAAAGCTCCGTGTACCACAAATCATCTCAAGATGAGAGCTGATTCCCTGGATTGGACTCAAGAGGAATGCCAACGTTCCACAAGCAACTCAAGAGGAGGCTTCTCTCAGCTATATGTATGTGAAAGGGAACCTGATTTTGCTGCTTCAAGTGGAATGGACATCGAGATACCCTGATTCAAAATAAGGCCGGATTTCCCTGCATTGACTTGAATGCAGGCTCATCTTTCATCTCACATAAAGAAGGGATGTCTGAATCCCTTGTGGAGACCCTAGAGAAAGCACTAGTTCCCTGCCTTATCTCGACATGAGGCCTGACTTCCCTTTGAAAACTCGAGAGGCATTCGAAGTTCAATGCTTCAAAAGGAGACGAAGCCTGACTCCTTTTCAAAATTGATAGGAATCACAATATCCCTGTGGCAACTGGACAGGAACCCTGGGTCTCTCGCCTCACTTCGAGAGGCATCCCTATTGCCCATGCAAGCCTCGAGGAGAATTCCGAGGTGTCCCTCGCAACTAGAGAGGAATCTTGACGTTGCTGATCCAACACAAGTTTTGAAGGTCCATCCTCGTCGTAACTAGAAAACATAACCCAGGTTCTTGCCGCAACTCGAGAAAAACCATGAGGCTTTCACCTGGCCGTGAGATGAGGCCTGAATCCCCTGCACTGCAGGCAGAGCAATTCCCTGTTCCCCATGAACACGAAAGGAGCCTTGACTTCCTTGATGGAACTCCAAAGAGTCCCCAGGAACACTGTCACTGGTATAGAGGGACACTGAGTTCCCCACAGCAACACGAAAGCGCTCCGTGTACTTCAAATCAACACGAAGTGAGGCCTGATTCCCCTGCATGGTCTCCAGAGCCATCCAGCATTCCCCATCAAACACGACAAGTGGCTTGTCTTCCTTTAGGCAACTCCAGAGTTTACCCGAGAACACCGTCCTAAGTATAGAGGAACACCACGTTCAGCACAGCAACTAGAAAACATCTCTGTGTACCTCAAATCATCTCGAGATGAGCGCTGATTCCCTGGCTTTGACTCAAGAGGAATGCCAGCTTTAAACAACACCTAAAGAGGAGGCTTCTCTCAGCTATAGGTATGTGAGAGGGACCCTGAGTTTGCTGCCTCAAGTGACATGGACACTGAGAAGCCCTGACTCAAAATAAGGCCAGGTGTCCCTGCAGTGGCTTGAATGCAGGCTCATCTCTCATCTCACAAGATGAAGGGATGTCTGAATCCCCTGTGGAGACCCTAGAGAATACCCTAGTTCCCAGCCTCATCTTAAAAGGAGGCCTCACATCCCTTTGACAACTCGAGAGGAACACAGAGCAACATGTAAAGGCTCTGTGTACTCCAAAACAACTCGAGATGAGGCCCGATTCCCCTGCACTGCATTCAGAGCAAGTCTGTGTTCCCCATTAAACACGAAAGGAGCTTTGACTTCCCTGATGGAAATCCAGAGAGTCCCCAGGAACACTGTCACAAGTTTCGAGGGTCCCTGAGGTCCCCGCAGCAACATGAAAATGCACTGTGTACTTGAAATCAACTCGAGATGAGGCCCGCTTCCCATGCACTGCATGCAAAGCAAGTCTGTGTTCCCCATAAAACACGAAAGGAGCCTTGACTTCCTTGATGGAAATCCAGAGAGTCCCCAGGAACACTTTGAAAAGTCTAGAGGGACCCTGAGAACCCCACAGCAACATGAAAGTGCACTGTGTGCTTCAAATCAACTCGAGATGAGACCCGATTCCCCTGCATTAGCTCCAGAGCCATCACTCATTCCCCATCAAACACAACAAGTGGCTTGACTTCCTTTAGGCAACTCCAGAGATTACCTGAGAATACCGTCTCAAGACAAGAGGAATACCAAGTTCAGCACAGCAACTCGAGAAAATTCCATGTACCCCAAATCATCTCGAGATGAGAGCTGATTCCCTGGCTTCGACTCAAGAGGAATGCCAACTTTCCACAAGCCCCTCAAGAGGAGGCTTCTTTCAGCTCTAGGTATGTGAGAGGGACCCTGAGTTTGCTGCATCAAGTGGAATGGTTACCCAGATGCCATGACTCGAAATAAGGTTGGATTTCCCTGCAGTGACTTTAATGCAGGCTCGTCTTTCATCACACATGATGAAGTGATGTCTGAATCCCCTGTGGAGACCCTAGAGAAAACCCTAGTTCCCCGGCTCATCTCGACAGGAGGACTCACAGTCTTTAGAAACCTCCAGAGGCACATGGATTTAAATGCTTCAAAAGGAGAGCATGGCTGCCTCCTCTTGAAAATTGATAGGAATCCCCAAATTACTGTGGCAACTGGAATGGACCCTGGGTCTCCCCCCTCACCTCGAGAGGCATCCTTATTGCCCTACCAAGCCTTGAATAGAATCCCGAGTTGTCCCTTGCAGCTAGACAGGAGTCCTAAAGTCACTGAATCAACACGAATTTGAAGGGCCATCCCAACCATAACTTGAGAACATAACTCAGGTTCCCGCCACAGCTCAAGAAAACCGTGAGAATTCCCCCTTGCCATGAGATGAGGCCCGATTCCCCTGCATTGCATGCAGAGCAAGTCCATGTTCCCCATCAAAACCGAAAGGAGCCTTGACTTCCTAGATGAAACTCCACATAGTCCCCAAGAACTGTGTCAGAAGTCTAGAGGGACCCTGAGGTCAGTGCAACAATAGGAAAGAGCACCGTGTACCACAAATCAACTCGAGATGAGGCCCGATTCCCCTGCACTGGCTCCAGAGCAATCCTGCATTCCTCATCAAAGAGCACAAGTGGCTTGACTTCTTTTGGGCAACTCCAAGATTCCCCGAGAACACCATCCCAAGTCTAGAGCTACACCAAGTTCAGCACAGGAACTCGAGAAAAGCTCCGTGTAGCCCAAATCATTTCGAAATGAGAGCAGATTCCCTGGCTTTGAAACAAGAGCAATGCCAACTTTCCACAAGCAGCTCAAGTGGAGGCTTTTCTCAGCTCTTGGTATGTGAGAGGCACCCTGAGTTTGCTGCTTCAAGTGGAATGGAAACCGAGATGCCCTGACTCGAAATAAGGCCGGAATTCCCTGCAGTGACTTGAATGCCGGCTCATCCTTCATCTCAAAAGATGAAGGGATATCTGAATCCCCTATGAAGACCCTAGAGAAAGCCCTAGTTCCCCGCCTCATCTCGACAGGAGGCCTCACATCCCTTTGACAACACGAGTAGAACACGGAGTTCAGTGCTTCAAAAGTAGACAATGATTGAGTCCTCTTGAAAATTGACAGAAGTCCCAGTATCCGTGTGGCAACTTGAAAGGACACTGGGTCTCCCGCCTCACCTCGAGAGGCATCCCTATTGCCCTGCCAAGACTCGAGGACAATCCCGAGTTGTCCATCGCAACTAAACAGGAGTCCTGACGTAGCTGAAAAAACACGAGTTTTGACGGGCCATCCCCATCGTCACTTGAGAATATAACCCAGGTTCCCTCCACAACTCGAGAAAATCCATGAGACTTCCCGCTCGATGAGAGATGAGATCAGATTCCCCTGCACCGAGTGAAGAGCAATTCCGTGTTCCCCATCAAACATGAAAGGAGCCTTGACTTCCTTGATGGAACTCCAGAGAGTCCCCAAGAACACTGATAAATGTCTAGAGGAACCCTAAGGTCACCGCAGCAACATGAAATAGTTCGGTGTACCCCAAATCAACTCGAGATGAGTCCAGATTCCCCTTCATTGGCTCCAGAGCCATCCAGCGTTCCCCATCAAACATGACAAGTGACTTGACTTCCTTTAAGCAACTCCAGAGATTCCCCGAGAACAACGTCCTGAGTATAGAGGAACACCACGTTCAGCACAGCAACTAGAAAACAGCTCCGTGTACCTCAAATCATCTCGAGATGAGACTTGATTCCCTGGCTTTGACGCAAGAGGAATGCCAGGTTTAAACAACACCTAAAGAGGAGGCTTCTCTCAGCTATAGGTACGTGAGTGGGACCCTGAGTTTGCTGCCTCAAGTGGAATGGACACCGAGATGCCCTGACTTGAAATAAGGCCGGATGTCCCTGCAGTGATTTGAATGCAGGATTGTCTTTCATCTCACAGATGAAGGGATGTTTGAATCCCCTGTGGAGACCCTAGAGAATACGTTAGTTCCCAGCCTCATCTTGACAGGAGGCCTCACATCCCTTTGACAACATGAGAGGCAAGCGGAGTTCAATGCTTCAAAAGGAGACGAAGCCTGACTCCTCTTGAAAACTGACAGGAGTCACAGTATGGCTCTGGCAACTGCAAAGGGAAACCTGGTGTCCCGCCTCACTTCGAGAGGCATCCCAATTGTCCTGCCAAGCCTCGAGAAGAATCCTAAGGTGTCCCTCGGAACTAGACAGGAGTCCTGACGTCGCTGAACAAACACGAGTTTTGAAGGGCCAACTCTGCCGTAACTCGAGAATATAACCCAGGTTCCACACCACAGCTCCAGAAAAACAATGAGACTTTCCCCTCACCGTGAGATGAGGCCCGATTCCCCTGCATTACATGCAGAGCAAGTCCGTGTTCCCCATCAAACACGAAAGGAGCCTTGACTTCCTAGATGAAACTCTCCATAGTCCCCAAGAACTCTGTCAGAAGTCTAGAGGGACCCTGAGATCAATGCAGCAACACGACAGAGCCCCGTGTACCACAAATCAACTCGAGATGAAGCCTGATTTCCCTGCATTGGCTCCAGAACAATCCTGCATTCCTCATCAAAGAGCACAAGTCGCTTGACTTCTTTTAGGCAACTCCAGAGACTCTATGAGAATACCGCCACCAGTCTAGAGGAACACCAAGTTCAGCACAGCAACTCGAGAAAAGCTCCGTGTACCCCAAAACATTTCGAGATGAGAGCTGATTCCCTGGCTTCGACTCAAGAGGAATGCCAACTTTCCACAAGCAGCTCAAGCGGATGCTTTTCTCAACTATAGGTATGTGAGAGGGACCCTGAATTTGCTGCCACAAGTGGAATGGACACCGAGATTCCCTGACTCGACATAAGGCTGGATTTCCCTGCAGTGACTTGAATGCAGGCTTGTCTTTCATCTCAAAAGATGAAGTGATGTCTGAATCCCCTGTGGAGACCCTAGACAAAGCCCTATTTCCCCACCTCATCTCGACAGGTGACCTTACATCCCTTTGACAACACGAGTCGAATGCGGAATTCAATGCTTCATAAGGAGACGATGACTGAGTCCTCTTGAAAATTGACAGGAATCCCAGTATGTCTGTTGCAACTTGAAAGGACACTGGGTCTCCCCTGTCACCTCGAGAGGCGTCACTATTGTCCTGCCAAGCCTTGAGGAGAATCTCAAGGTGTCCCTCGCAACTAGACAGGAGTTCACACATCGCTGAACAAACATGAGTTTTGAAGGGCCATCCCCGCCGTAACTCTAGAACATAACCAGGTTCCCTCCACAACTCCAGAAAAACAATGAGACTTTCTCCTCACCGCGAGATGAGGCCCAGTTCCCATGCAATGTATGCAGGTTAAGTCCGTGTTCCCAATCAAAAGGAAAGGAGACTTGACTTCTTTGAAGGACCTCCAGAGAGACCCCAAGAACACTGTCAGAAGTCTACAGGGACCCTGAGGTCCCCGCAGCAACATGAAAGGGCTCCGTGTACTCCAAATCAACTCAAGATGAGGCCCGATTCCCCTGGACTGCATTCAGAGCAAGTCCGTGTTCCCCATCAAACACGAAAGGAGACTTGACTTCCTTGATGGAACTCCAGAGAGTCCCCAGGAACACTGTCACAAGTCTAGAGAGACCCTGAGGTCCCCTGCAGCAACATGAAAGTGCACCGTGTACTTCAAATCAACTCGAGATGAGACCCGATTCCCCTGCATTGTCTCCAGAGACATCACTCGTTCCCCATCAGACACACAAAGTGGCTTGATTTCCGTTAGGCTACTCCAGAGATTACCCGAGACTACCATCTCAAGACTAGAGGAACACCAAGTTCAGCACAGAAACTCGAGAAAAGCTCTGTGTACCCCAAATCATCTCGAGATGAGAGCTGATTCCCTGGCTTTGACTCAAGAGGGATGTCAACTTTACACAAGCACCTGACGAGGAGGCTTCTGTCAGGTATATGTATGTGAGAGGGACCCTGAGTTTGCTGCCTCAAGTGGAATGAACACCGAGATGCCCTGACTCATAATAAGGCCGGAATTCCCTGGAGTGACTTGAATGCAGGCTCGTCTTTCATCAAACAAGATGAAGGGATGTCTGAATCCCCTGTGGAGACCCTAGAGACAGCCCTAGTTCCCCGGCTCATCTCAACAGGAGGCCTCACATCCTTTTGAAACTCGAGAGGCACGTGGATTTAAATGCTTCAAAAGGGGAGTATCGCTCCCTCCTCTTGAAAATTGATAGGAATCCCAAAATTCCTGTGGCAACTGGAAAGGACCTTGGGTTGCCCCTCTCACATTGAGAGGCGTCCCTATTGCCCTGCCAAGCTTCGAGGAGAATCTCGATGTGTCCCTCACAACTAGACAGGAGTCCTGATATCACTGAACCAACACAAGTTTTGAAGGGCCATCCCAGCTGTAACTCGAGAATATAACCCAGTTTCCCGCCACAACTCGAGAAAACCATGAGAATTCCCCCTCGCCGTGAGACGAGGCCTGATTCCCCTGCATTGCATGCAAAGCAAGTCGGTGTTCCCCATCAAACACGAAAGGAGCCTTGACTTCCTAGATGAAACTCCACATAGTCCCCAATAACTCTGTCACATGTCTAGTGGGACCCTGAGGTCAACGCAGCAACACGAAATATCCCCGTTTACCTCAAATCAACTTGAGGTGAGGCCTGATTTCTCTGCATTGGCTCTAGAGCAATCCAGCATTCCTCATCAAGCAGGACAAGTGGCTTGACTTCTTTTAGGCAACTCCAGAGATTCCCTGAGAACACCGTCCCAAGTATAGAAGAACACCAAGTTCAGCACAGCAACTCGAGAAAAGCTCCGTGTACCCCAAATCATTTCGAGATGAGAGCTGATTTCCTGGCTTCGAATCAAGAGGAATGCCCACTTTCCACAGCAGCTCAAGCGGAGGCTTTCTCAGCTCTAGGTATGTGAGAGGGACCCTCAGTTTGCTGCCTCAAGTGAAATGGACACCGAGATGCCCTGACTCGAAATAAGGCCGGAATTCCCTGCAGTGACTTGAGTGCAGGCTCGTCTTTCATCTCATCAGATGAAGGGATTCCTGAATCCCCTTGAAGACCCTATAGA
The DNA here is from genome assembly GCF_963930625.1 of Muntiacus reevesi. NCBI lineage: Eukaryota > Metazoa > Chordata > Mammalia > Artiodactyla > Cervidae > Muntiacus > Muntiacus reevesi. The sequence continues at coordinate 362,074 of NW_027077898.1, read as the reverse complement.
AAGCCCTATTTCCCCACCTCATCTTGACATGTGGCCTCACATCCCTTTGACAACACGAATGGAAAGTGGAATTCAATGCTTCAAAAGTAGACGATGACTGAGTCCTCTTGAAAATTGACAGGAATCCCAGTATCCCTGTGGCAACTTGAAAGGACACTGGGTCTCCCGCCTCACCTCGAGAGGTGTCCTCCTTATTGACTTGCCAAGTCTCGAAGTGAATCTCGAGTTGTCCCTCGCAACGAGACTGGAGGCCTGATGTCGCTGAACAAACACGCGTTATGAGGGGCCATCCCCTTCGTCACTCGAGAATATAACCCAGGTTCCTTCCGCAACGCGAGAAAGTCCATGAGACTTTCCACTCGAAGAGAGATGAGATCAAATTCCCCTGCATTGCGTGCAGAGCAATTCCATGTGCACCATCAAACATGAAAGGAACCTTGACTTCCTTGATGGAACTCCAGAGAGTCCCCAAGAACACTGATACAAGTCTAGAGTGACCCTGAGGTCACCGCAGCAACACGAAAGTGCTCAGTGTACTGCAAATCAACGTGAGATGAGGCCAGATTACACTACATTGGCTCCAGAGCCATCCGGCGTTCCCCATCAAACACGACAAGTGGCTTGACTTCCTTTAGGCAACTCCAGAGATTCCCTGAAAACACTGTCCTAAGTATAGAGGAACACCCTGTTCAGCACAGCAACTAGAAAACAGCTCCGTGTACCTCAAATCATCTCGAGATGAGACCTGATTTCCTGGCTTTGACTCAAGAGGAATGCCAGGTTTAAACAACACCTAAAGAGGAGGCTTCTCTCAGCTATAGATATGTGAGAGGGACCCTGAGTTTGCTGCCTCACGTGGAATGGACACCAAGATGCCCTGGTTTGAAATAAGGCCGGATTTCCCTGCAGTGACTTGAATGCAGGTTCGTCTTTCATCTCATAAGAGGAAGGGACGTCTGAATCCCCTGTGGAGACCCTAGAGAATGCCCTAGTTCCCCGCCTCATTTTGACAGGAGGCCTCACATCCCTTTGACAACACGAGAGGCACGTGGAGTTCAATGCTTCAAAAGGAGATGAAACCTGTCTCCTCTTGAAAACTGACAGGAGTCACAGTATTGCTCTGGCAACTGCAAAGGCAAACTTGGTCTCCCCCCTCACCTTGAGAGGCGTCCGTATTGCATTGCAACATCTCGAGGAGAATCCTGATGTGTCTCTCCCAACAAGACAAGAGTCCTGACGTCACTGAACCTCACCCCAGACCCTGCACCTGGGGTCACTCCTCCAGTTTCCAAGGTGACTCCACCTGAAATATCCTGTGTCTGTAATCACATGTGCACATCTCCAGGATGATGCCACTTCCCAGACCCAGTACCTGTGGTCACGCTTCCACAATCTCCAGGGTGATCACAACACACTGGACCATGCACCTGGGGTCACATGTCCACAGTCTGCAGGGTGACATTCTCCCAAACCCTATATCTAGGATCACATATCTACAGTCCCCTGGGTGATTCCTCCCAGACACTGTATCTGGAGTCACACATCCACAGTCTCCACGGTGACCCCTTCCCAAGCCTTGCAACTGGGCTCACAATTCCACAGTCTCCAGGGTGAATTCCTTCTGACCATTCCCCTGGGGTCACATATCCACATTCTTCAGGGTGACCAACCCAGTCCCTGTCCATGGGGTCACATATCAACAGTCTCCAGGGTGACACTCCTCCCCTGAATGCACATTTCAAGGGGAGCACAAAAAGCACACCCAAAATATGCACATTTGACAAAAGGGTTATTTTGGACTGATTAATTAAAAAAAAAAAAAAAAAAACAAAACAAAAAAACAAACAGCCGCCCCAGGAGGATCTTTGAAAACCAAGTCGAAATTCCATTTTATGAAGTAGATTTACATTTGTTAAGGATATCTCCATCTTTAAGGACGTGTCCCTGTCTGGACCAGGAAATAGAGGATGGCTAAATATCAAGAATGGACTAAGTATCAAGACTGACTTGATATCACTAAATGACTTGACTAAATATCAAGAAGGTCTATGGAATGGACCTGGAAGTTAATCTGCATACCACCATGTCTTTGTTTACTGTGCTTCACTTAATAATCTCCCTTAAATAGCTTCTTCCATTCCTTGACCTCCTTCTTTCATTCTTAGCTGATGATAGCATTTAAGGTAAAGTCTTGGACCATTTCAGAAAGTGACAGTTTTCCCAGGTATCTTTCAACTATATAGGAGGTATGCATGTCATATATTAAACTTCTGATTGTTTTTCTCCAATCCATCTTCCTTTCATTATGAACATCTCAGTGAAGAACATTGAGGCTAGGGGGAAAATTATCTTTCCTCTCATCTAATGCAATAAAATAGCATTCAGAGATATAGAGGAATGAACCACAGACCAATTTAAAATAAAAATAAAGGAAAGCATGAATCTAACACTTACATTACTGAGTGAGGGAATCCAGCCTCAAGTGCTACACACTGTATGATCGTATAAGACATTCTAGCAAAGGTAAAACAGACATGATAAAGAGTTTATGGAATATATGGTTGAAATATTTCACATGGTACTTTAGTGAGGAATACCTGCCACTATGCATTTGTCTAAGCACATAGATTTCTGTTTTCAGAACACAAGTAATTTATGACCTATTCACATTTATTTATTTATGGTATGGAGTGCTAAAGACTGGAATGCAGAATTTAACAAAGAATATAACAGATTGAGAAATAAATGAAAAGCTTCAGACTTCCCTAGGGGCCCAGTGGTTAAGACTCCACGTTGCCAGTGCAGGAAATATGGGTTCAATTCCTGGTCAGGGACCTAAAACCCCACATGACGTGGCACAGCCAAAAGGTTTAAAAGGAAGAAGAAAAATTTTAAAAGGCCACTCTCACTCTTAGGACAAAATTATCTGACCTAAGTTTACTGTGTAAATGAATGGAATCTGCAGGCCAAAGGCAAATGTACCATACATAAACAATGGGCTCTGTAAGTTCTTTCCACGGGGGTTTGTAGCTAACAGGACTGAAACTACCATATCAGTTATTGAAGGAGCAAGCCCTGAATTTGGTAAGTGATGAGTAGTGGAAGCCAGGTTTCTTACCATTGGAGTGGGAAGTTACAGGCAGACAAAAGGAGAAGGTTATAATACCTGTGTCATAAGAGATCAGGTTGGAGACATCATTATAAACTATCTTTAGCCTAATGCAGAAACATATAACTCCATGTGAAAATCTTCATAACCGTCTGTATGCATAGTCTGGATACATGCATGTGTATTTCCATGCATTGTCTGCTGAGATTATTAAGTTCCCACATACAAGTTTTTATTAATATGCTCTAACAAAAAGGGACAAGGACTCTTTAAATATGTGTCTGATACTAGGACTGAGACAATAAATATGTAAAGCAGCATAATCTTAAAATGTGAGAAAGAAGGACCAAAAAGCCCCATAAAAGCTGAATTATGTAAAATAAAAGCAGGAGAGTATGGAAAAAGCTCTCAATAGCCAAAGCTAGAATGAACTAAGCAGTCTAATTGGCTGGATTATAGCCAAAAGAAAGTGAAAGTGAAGTTGCTCAGTCGTGTCTGACTCTTTGCAACCCCATGGACTGTAAGCTATGAGGCGCCTCCATTCATGAAATTTTCCAGGCAAGAGTACTGGAGTGGGTTGCCATTTCCTTCTCCAGGGGATCTTCCCCACCCAGGGATTGAACCCAGGTATCCTGCATTGCAAGCATATGCTTTTACAGGCTGAGCCACCAGGGAAGCTCCCAAAAGTTTAAAATAATTTTCAGGTGTCCAAACTGGTAAAAAGTAAAAATTAGGTTTTATGAGTAATGTTGAATAAAAATCTCACACAGAAAGATTCTAAATAATTGATACAGACTCAGCTGTCCATCAAGTATATGAAGCTAACTCTCCTCTCCTCAAATGTGGGTCCTGCATTATGACTTCCTCCTTAATAAGGCACTCAGGATGGACGTGAGGAAAATCAACAATAAAGACAAATAACAAATGTTGGCGAAAATGTACAAAATTGAAACTCAAAACTTTACTTGTGGAGAGGTAAAATGGTGCAATCAATGTGTCCAAAACAAGCATTTTCTCGAAAACATAAAAATGTAATTATATCACTCAGTAGTGGCCACAGGACTGGAAAAGGTCAGTTTTCATTCCAATCCCAAAGAAAGGCAAAGCCAAAGAATGTTCCAACTGCCACACAGTTGCACTCATCTCACATGTTAACAAAGTAATGATCAAATTTCTCCAAGCCAGGCTTCAACAGTAAGTGAACCATGAATTTCTAGATGTTCAAGCTGGATTTAGAAAAGACAGAGGGACCAGAGATCAAATTGCCAACACCCGTTGCATCACTGAAAGAGCAAGAGAGAAAAACATCCAGAAAAATATTTACTTCTGCTTTGTTAACAATGCCAAAGCCTTTGACTCTGCAGATCACCACAAACTGTGGAAAATTCTGAAAGGTATGGGAATACCAGACTGCCCTACCTGCCTCCTGAGAAATCTGTATGCAGGTGAAGAAGCAACAATTAGAACTAGACATGGAACAATGGACTGGTTCCAAATCAGGAAAGGAGTACAGCACCCTGCTTATTTAACTTATATGCAGAGTATATCATGTGAAATCCTGGGTCTGGACGAGGCACAAGCTGGAATCAAAATTGCCAGGAGAAATATCAATAATTTCAGATACAGAGAGGACACCACTCATATGGCAGAAAGCAAAGAAGAACTAAAGAGTCTCTTGATGAAAGTGAAAGAGGAGAGTGAAAAAGTTGGCTTAAAAATCAGTATTCAGAAAACTAAGATCATGGCATCTGGCCCCATCACTTCATGGCAAATAGATAGGAAAACAATGGAAATGGTGACAGAATTTATTGGGGGGGGGGGGGGGGGCTCAAAAATCACTGAAGATGGTGACTGCAGCCATGAAATTAAAAGACACCTGCTCCTTGGAATAAAAGTTATGACCAACCTAGACAGCATATTAAAAACAGAGACATTACCAACAAAGGTCCATGTACTCAAAGCTATGGTTGTTTCAATAGTCATGTATAGACGTTACAGCTGGACTACAAAGAAAACTGAGCACCGAAGAAGTGATGCTTTGGAACTGTGGTGTTGGAGAAGACTCTTGAGCATCACTTGGACTGCAAGGAGATCCAACAAGTCAATCCTAAGGGAAATCAACCCTGACTATTCATTGGAAGGACTGATGCTGAAGCTGAAACTGCAATACTTTGGCCACCTAATGTGAAGAACTGACTCATTGGAAAAGACCCTGATGCTGGGAAAGATTGAAGGCAGGAGCAGAAGGGGATAACAGAGGATGAGATGGTTGATGGCATCACCAACTCGATAGACATGAGTTTGAGCAAGCTCTGGGAGTTGGTGATGGATAGGGGAGCCTGGTGGGCTGCAGTCCACGGGGTCACAAAGAATCGGACATGAGTGAGTGACTGAACTGAAATATCATATGTTTTGGTAACTCCACTCCTAGATATACATCCAAAGAATTTAAAAGAGGTGCTCAAATATATACTTGTACACCAATATTTACAGCAGCAGTGTTCTTGATAATCCAAGTTAAAAACAATGAAAATGTCCACCAACAAGTGAATGGAAGAGCAAATAGGGCAGTTCCATCCATGAGATGCATTACTCTGCCATATAAAGGAATATAGTAAAATAATGCCACAGCTTCAGAAAATAGTAGGGGGCTTTACAAAAACTTAAACACAGAGTTAACATAGAATCCATCAATTCCGGTCCAGGTTATACACTCAAGATATTTAAAACCAAATACTGAAACAGATATTCAAACCCCATATTCATAGCAGCATTATTCATAGTAACCAAAAGGTGGCAGCAGCACAAGTGTTCAACAGATGACTCGATAAGCACGATGTAGTATATACACAGTGGGATCTGATTCAACCTTTAAAAACAAGATAACTCATACATGCTATAATGTAGATGAAACTTCAAGTCATTAGGTGAAGTGAAACAAGCCTGACACAAAAGGAAAAATGTTCTATGATTCCACTAGTATGAGATATCCATATAAGACAAATTCCAAGTAGAGTAAGATGGCCAGGGATTGGGGGTTATGAGTATTTAATGGTTACAGTGTCACTTCAGGAAAAGGGAAAGATTCTGGAGATGAATGGTGGGGAAATTTTTACAATGAGAGTGCAGTTAATGCTATAGAAGTTCATACTTCAAATGACTCAAATAATAAATGTTGTTATATGTTTGTAAGCACAGTGAAAACAATGACACATGGCACAACATGGAAAAGCACTAAAAACATTCTCAGTGAAAGAAACCACACTGAAAAGCCACCCAGATCATAGTCATCTTGTCACTTTAAATCCATGAAGGTTTTTAACATGAGGGAAAGCCCCAGTGATGGCTCCAGAAAAAGAAAACTGCATTAGAATGAAGAAAGACAGTTGCACAAAGCTTGGGCAGCTGATGAAAGTTGAACTGGTCCTATGGATAGGATTGTAATGTGGAAACCATAATTATCCCCCATTTTGGGGTTGTGGGCTGGTTCCCTGGGAAAGTGACCATGTTTTGGGTAAAACACATTGCGGTATTTGGTGTGAATGTAGAAAACTTTGTACCACTATTTAAAGTAGACACGTTTGAAATTTTACTAGAAAGTAAGTTACTTTTCAATACAGCCATGTAAGTCACATGCCAGAAAATCAGAGATGACATCGAACATTGCAATAGAGGCCAAGAGTTAACCTAACTAAATTCAGCTAAAGTAGTTTGATGCTAATTGCCTTGTACTAGTCCACATGGTATTAAAAGGCACCATAGGAAGAGTATATTAGTAGACACCATGCCCTGGGTGCTGTGGATGACCAGATGGAACTGAAACTATTAGATGTCTTAATTCTAGTTTTCCACATAACACTACACCAAAGCAACTGTCAGAACTAAAAAGCGAATTCACAGACTTGCCTGGCAGTCCAGTAGTTAAGACTGCACTTCCACTGCAGGGGGTACAGGTTTGATCCTCGGTCAGAGAACTAAGATCCAACATGTCGAGCTGTGGGGCCAAAAAAAAGAAAAAAGAAAGTCAGCAGAACTGCAAGATCATTTGTGATTCTCTACACTAATAATGAACTATCAGAAAGAGAAATTAAGAAAATAATTCCTTTTACAATTGCATCCCCTCCCCCACATAACTAGAAATCTAACCAAAGACTTGAAAGACCTGAAAGCTAAAAACTACAAGACAATGATCAAAGAAACTAAATGGATACAAGTAAAAAGATATCCCATGCTTATGGGTGAAAATACCATTAAAATATCCATTCTAAACAAAGCAACGTACACATTCATGCAATCACTGCCAACATTTCAATGACATTTTTCACAGAAACAAAAGCAATCTTTACATCTGTGTGGAGCCACAAAGGAACCAGAAGAGCCAAAGGGATCCTGAGAAAGCAGAACAGGCTGGTGGCATGTCTATCCCTGACTTCAATCTAGAGTATGTACCTAAAGTCACTAGAAGACGTGTGGAATTGGCACAGAAATAGTCAAGAGAGCTCAGAAGTAAACCTACAGGTGCATGGTAATTAATTTACAAGAAAGGAACTAAAAATATATACGCGGGAAAGGACAGTCCCCCCCACCCCCCTCAATAAACCGTGCTGGGAAAAATGGAAACCACACACCAAGGAACAATATAGGACACCATCTTATACTACAGACAAAAACTGACTAAAATCCCACAACTTTCCACATCAAGCCCTAACAGTCTTGGGTCCTCTTAAGACAGACTTTCAGCAACAGCCACACACAGAAGCTTCTTCCCAATTTTCCTCACTTTTTCTTTCAGCAGCACATCGTTGCAGGAATCTTGAGGAAACCAGACTCCCGTCAGACTCAACTGAACCCCACAATGTCCCAAAGCTGAAGCACCAATGGGTTCTGAGGAGATCATGGTTCCTGAGGAAACTAGATTCCATCAGCCAAAACTAAACCCCATAATGCCCCAAAGCCAAAATACAATGGATCCTGTGGTGACCCATCTCCTGTCAGCCTGAACTGAACCCCACAATGTCACAAAGCTGAACACCCAGCAGGTCCTGAGGAGACCAGATTCCATCAACCTGAACTAAACCCCACAATGCCCCCAAACTGAAGCCCCAGTGGGTTCTGAGAAGACCAGATTCCATCTGCCTGACCTGAACCTCAGAGTATCCTGAAGCTGGGTCCTGAGGAGACCAGAGTGCTGTCAGTGGCCACCAACAGCCAGGTGCTCCAGCAGAGTGGGGAGTTCCCCCTGGGGTGAGGAGAGTGTCAGGGGGGCGGGCTCTTCATTATCATGAATAGGCATGATCAAGAAGGTTTGCAGGGGCCAGGGCAAGGACAAGGGAGATAAGCTCCAGCTCCGAGTATTCTAAGTCCCCACTTTCTGAGATTGCGTGACCTACATGATCCAGACTTTGCAAGGAGCAAGCTGAGTTACAGAGGCAGAAGGAGCAGGAGGTGATGTAAAATTTTAACGTTTCCTCTTCAGGTTCAGAAAGATGAAGCCCTCCCAGGTTCCCAGGTTCTTGTGCCCCAGTGACTGTGAGCTCTTCTTTCTGGGTGTATGACCAACCCCCACACTAAGTCCCCTCTATACCCATGGCCCTGGCTCAAGCCTAACCTCCCCCTCAGGCCCTGATGAAGCTCCCCGCCCCCATTGTGCATCTCACATCCCACCCCAACGTGGTCTTTTTGAAGCCTAAACAAGACCATCCTCCTCTCCTCCCTGTGATTCCCCTCACCTGATGAAGCCAGGTCTTCATCCCTTCCAGGTGACTCCAAGGGCCTCATTCTCTCCATGTGTGTGGCCGCTCTCTGTGCCCGTCTTTATGGGCATGTGGTGATCTCCTAAAATGAGGGTTATTTGACAGAGAGAGAATGGGGTAAATGGTGGCCACCAAAGATGTGTCCCCCCAGAACAGGGCCGTATCTGGGAAAAGAGTCTTTGTAGATGTAGTTAAGGATAGCAAGGTAAGGTCATCTAGGGTTAGGGTGACCTTCAATCCAACTGACAGACTCCTTCAAAGAGACGAAAGAGGACACAAAGGGGAAGCCTCTTAAAGGCAGAGGCAGAGATGGGAGGGAGGGGGCCACAAGCCCAGGGACCCCTGGAGCCCCTGAAGTTGGAAAAGGCAGGAATGATCCTGTCCTGGAGCCTCTGGAGGGACCTCAGCCCTGTGCCACCTTGATTTCCGGTGTCTGGTCTCCAGGACTGAGAGAGGATGAACTCCTGTTGTTTGAAACCACCCAGCATGTGATCATGTTAGAGAAGCCACAGAGCAGCCACACAGACCCTGCTCTGTAGGATCCTAGAAATGTGGGTCTCATTAAAGCAGATGAAGGGTGGATTACAGAACCCTTAAAATCAGCTCTGGACCCTCAGAAATGCTAAAGCAGTGGCTGGGCTCCAGAATGTTGAGGGGTCAAGTCTGAAGCCTGTGCCTAGGGGTACTGGGTGCACACGCCTCCCCGGGTTCTTACACCAGTACATGTGGTGTAACATCTCAGTCTTGATGGAGGACATTTAATATCAATGGCCACATTGCTAATTAAGAAGCCACCAGTTGCACAGGTGAAAGCCCAATTAGGGCACTTGCTTCAGGGATGAGCAATTCTGAAGATGGTCAGGGATGGGGACTTACTCATGTGTAGCCAGCCAGCAGCCCTTGCACATACCCCACCCCCTCCCCTCCCAAGGAGGGACCTCAGTGGGAAGCTGGGAGACTACACGGAGTCATCTCTAAGTAAATGCTGGCTGACCCCCAGGCTAGCCATTCCTGAACCTCATCCACCCTTCATAGATAAAACACTTGAATATGTGCAAAGACCTCACAGGCTGGAGAAAAGTGGAGCCACTCCAGCGACAGCATGCTTACTGACGTGGCTCCTGTAGGTCAGGCAGAATGGTCCTGGCCTGGGTGATCTGGAAGCTTTGCACTTTCCTACCTGAGTTACTCCTCCTGTGCTGCACCCATTGCCTGTTTTCTTGCTTCCTCATTTCTGCCTGAGAAGATTTCCAACAGCAGGAACAGGCGACACAGCCCATCCTTAGGAAGTGACAGCTTAGCACCTCCTGCAGAAGGTCCAGCAGAGCCCAACACAGACCCAATCCCCCGAAACACTATGGGCCCTCACTCTCTCTTATCAAGCCAACCCTGCAAGATCTAAGCAGAAAGACAGCATCAGGTACAGCTGCAGGCACTTGAGGGGGTTTATATAGACCTCAACCCAGGCACACATCCAAAGGGCAGGCCAGTCAGGTCAGCCAATCTGCCCACCTGGGCTTGTGGTTTCAGAAAATGGGCCTCGTTGTCCTGGCCAGGGTTCCAGGAACAGGTGTGGGTCCTTTGGGTCAGGATGGATATGGGGCTGCTGCTCTGACTTGTTTTCTCATCTTCTTATCTGACCTATAAGTGGGAGAGGATTTCAGGAAGGCCTTCTTCTAATGAGAGGGACCCAGGGGTCAGGGAGAGGATGGGTGGTGGGTGGAGACAGACTCAGTGCCCAGGTGCTATGGGACCCTCTGGAAAACCTGCTGGAAGGAGGCTGCAACCAGTGAAGTCCAAGGTCACAAAACTATCCTGAAGCTGCTGTATGTTACCTCAGGTCCTCCTCTGAGGGTCTCAAGGTCAGATCTGTGCAACAGAGGAGCTGGGGGCTCTTTGCAGTGAGGGCTCTGTGAACAGCTCCTGGGTGCTGAGCCCTGCAGGATACCTGCCCAGGTGAGCCCCATATCCTGGGAGGCACCTGCCCATAAGAACCATGTATCCTGGGAGGGGCGAGTGAACAAGTATTCTCTCTGTGCAGTTATCACAGATTAGCTTAGTGACTCTCACGTGGGCAGTGCTGGAATTAGATGAGAACAAGGACATGTTGGGGGACGTTCCCTGAAACACCCCCAGGCCCATCCAGAGTGAAGAGTTCAGTAGGTGGGTACTGGTTGCTGTGCTGGGGTGGGAGGTTTCATGGGTGCCTCTTGTTTCTTCACCTGACACCACAGAGGCCTCTGCAGGACACAGAAGACAGCCTGCCCAGGGACGGTGTGAGCCCCTGGTGACCAGGCACGGGAAGTGAGAGGGAAGGACCAGGCTGAGGGGGCCTTTCTGCTCTGAGTTGGGAGTGGACAAGCAAGTGGTGAGTGTGATCTAGGAAAGTGGCTCTGGTGATGGGAGGCTTGTTGAGGCCGTCTGAGCACGAGTTGGAAAAGAATGTTCAGACATAGAGCATTTCAGAAGGGAGTGAGTTTGTATTAAGAAAAAAGAGCAGAGATAAAGTGGGCACTGTGGGCTCAGGGGGCCAACCACCTGACAGACTAGGGAAAGTTGACTGATTTCCTGGGTTAAGAGCCAATTTTTACAGTTTCAAGGCAAAGAAAATTCCTACTGGAAGGTTGATATTAGGTGATTGGGTGGGGTACCCTAGGGTGTTTACTGGAGTGGGCATCCTTGCCTGGTAGGGAGTCAGGAAGCTCATTAGCGATGATCAGGTGCTTTTGGCAACAGTTGCAAAGGGGGCCCAGTCCGATTCACAGGTGACCTTGGTTCTGGGGCCCACTTCTATGGCCTTGGTGTGAGGACTCCCAGTTGTGGCCTTGGGGAAGGAGTCACCTCAACAAGACTGACCCTGCTTCAGAGTAAAAGTTCCATCAAGTTTTCTCTGCAGGAGAGATCTAGTGATCCTAGATCTGTTTGGAAAAGTCTTGGACACTGCAGGGACACATACTGAGTGTGAAACTGGATATTGAACCTTGTTGGCAAAACTCACCTTTTCTCTCTGTTGGCATTAAAAGGGTGTGGGCTGACAGCTACCTGAGAATCCATCCAATTGACAATTTCCTATTTACAACATAAATGAGTTTGGTCAAATTATTTCTATTTCTATGCAAACAGGCAGCTTGCAACACCTTGTGGCAGGATCATTTCCAATAGATTGTCAACTAATCAAGGTAACAACATTATGACACTCAACACATTTAGATATAATTTCCTAAGCCTTTTTCTTGAGGGACAGACCCAATATGAGCTAGGAATGTGTTCAAAAGGCTCAGAAAGTGCAGGAAAATACACTGGCTATGACTGGAAATTAGGGTCTCTGTGCAAACCTGGAGTTCTGACATCTTACAATCTAGACAGTTCCTGATAGACAGATGCATGAAAAACACTCTACTTTTATGTTTTTCTTTCATCAAAGGAACATGGATTTCCTAGCATTCTGTGTGCTGAGAGTAACTCACTGCTCTAAAATGCTTGCTTGGACTTCATTTTTCAGTAAGAACTTCCCCTGACTGTGTTACAGTCAGGACGGTCCCACACTCACAGGGAAAAAGCAAACTAGCATCCAAACGTTTGTTCCATCAGGTTTTCTCTGTAGGAGAGATCCAGTGACCCTAGGTCTGTCTGGAAAATGCTTGGGTAGTGCATGGACACATACTGAGTGTGAAGCTGGATCCTGGACCTTGTTGGCTAAATCAGCATTTTCTTTCAGGTGGTCCTAAAATGGTGCAGAGTAGCAACTGCCTGAAGATCCATCCAATTGCTGTTTTCTTACTTGTGACAGCAATATCTTTGGTCAGACCTCTTGGATTTCTGCAGCAAACATGGGACTTTCAATTCCTTGCCACTGGATCATTTCCAATGGCAGGTAAACTCATTAGGTAACCAGACTCGATGGCATTCAGCACTCTCAGACACACTCCTACAGCCTGTTTCTTCATAGACAGTCCCAGGATGACCTAGGAATGGGTTCGCTAGTATCAGAAATGTGAGCAAACATACTGGCTGTGACTCTGAAAATTAGGTGCTCTGTGCAAATCTGGAGTTTTAACATTTTAGAATCTAGACAGTTTCTGATAGATGTCTGAAATACACTCCTTTTTATTTTTTGCCTTTCATTCCTCAAAGAAACACAGATTTCACAGCATTATGTTTGCTGAGAGTGACAGACTGCTTGGAAATTCTTGCCTGGAAGTCATTTTGAAGTAACAATTTCCCCTCCCCTGTGTTACCATGGGAAATGCCCCCACACTGACAGAGAAAAGTAAACAAATGTCAAAACATCTGTTCCGTGAAGTCCCCTGTAGGAGGGATCCAGTGATCCTAAGTCTGTCTGGAAAATTCTTGGATAGTGCTTGGACACATGCTCAGTGTGAACCTGGATTCTGGACCTTGTTGGCAAATTAGAATTTTCTCTGTGTTGGCCACAGTAGGCTGGGGTTTAGCAACTCCTTGAAAATCAGTACACTTGCTCTTTTCCCACTAACGACAGCAATAGCTTTGGTCAAAACACTGGAATTGCTGAAGCAAGCAGGCAGCGTGCAACTCCTTGTGGCAAGATCATTTCCATTGGAATGCCAATTAAACTACTTAGAAACAGTATGGCACTCAGCTGTGTCAGACACACTCCTCCAGACTCTCTCTCTCATGGTGTGTCCCAGTAAGATAGAGTACTGTGCTCATGAACCATGGAAAGTTCAGGGAAACTTACTGGCTGTGTCTCTGGAATTGAGGGCATCTGTGGAAGCGTGGTCTTCTCACATCTTAGAATCCAGACAGCAGTCATGGATAGAGAGATGCCTGAAAAGCACCCTATTCATTGCCGCTCATTCCACGAGTGAACACAGGTGTCCCAGCATTCTGTTTGCTGAGAGTAACCCGCTAAGTGGAAACCCTTGCCTGGAAGTCATTTTTAAGTAAAAATTTCCCCTCACGTGTGTTACACTAGGGAAGGCTCCCACACTCACAGGGAAAAGCAAGCAAACAGCAAAATGTCTCTTCCATCAATTTTTCTCTGTCAGAAGGATCCAATGGCCCCAGGTCTCTCTGGAAATTTCTTGGATACTGCAAGGGAAACATACTGACTGTGAACCTGAATATTTGACCTTCTTGGCAAAATTAGCATTGTCTCTCTTTTGGCACTAACAGGATGTGCGCTGGCAGCTGCCTGAAAATCCATCCAATTGATATTTTCCTACTTCTGACATCAATAGGTTTGGTCAAATCTTTCAGGTTTCTGACACAAGCAGGTGGCTTGCAACCCCATCGAGCTGGATCATTTCCATTAAAATGTCAAATAATCTAGGTAACAACAGTATGGCTCTCAGCAATCTTAGATAATTTCACAGCCAGTTTCCTCTGAATCAGACCCAATAGGAGCCAGGAATGTGTTCATAAGGCTCTGAAAGTGCAATGAAATATACTGGCTATGACTTTGGAAATTAGGCCCTGTGTGCAAACCTGGAGTTCTCACATCTTAGACTTTAGATAGTTCCTGACAGATAGATGCCTGAAAAACACCCACTTTTATGTCTTTCATGCATTTAAGTAACATAGTTATCCCAGATTTCTGTGTGATGAGAGTAACACACTGGTTGAAAATCCTTGCTTGAAGGTGATTTTTCAGTAACAATTTCCCATGACTGTGTTACTGTAGGGAAGACCCCCAAACTCACAGGAAAAAGAAAACAACCAACCAAATGTCTATTCTATAAAGTTTTCTCTTTAGGAGAGATCCAATGATCCTCTGCCTGTCTGGAAAATTCTTGGATACTACAGGGACACATACTGAGTGTGAATCTGCATTCTTGAATCTGTTGGCAAAATTAGCAAATTTTGTCGGTTGGATCTAAAAGAGTGCGGCCTTAGCAACTGCCTGAAGATTCATCCAATTGGTCTCTTCCTAATAATGACAGTGATAACATTGGTCAAACCTTTGAGGTTTCTAAAGCAAGCAGGCGGCTCACTACTCCTATCTGCTGGCCCATTTCCAGTGTAATGTCACCTCATCTAGTTAAGCACTGTATGGCATCCAGCCCTCTCAGACATACTCCTGCATCCTGTTTCCTCATGGGCAGGCCCAGTTTGAATAAGGAATGTGTTTAAAGCCTTGGAAGGTGCAGGGAAACACAGTACCCTAACTCTGGAAGTTAGGACCCTGGGAAAGCCTTGAAGTCTCATGCCTTGAGTTCTAGACAGTTCCTGATAGATAGAGGCCTAAAAATACACTCCGTATGGATGCCTTTCTGTCCTCGAAGGAACATAGCTTTCCCAACATTCTGTGTGCTGAGAGTCACACGGTGCTTGAAAACACTTGCTTGTAGGCCATTGGTCAGTAGAAAATTCCCCTGAAGGTGCAATGGTAGGGAAGGCTCCCACACTCACTGGGAAAGGCAAACCAACATCCAAACGTGTACTCCATAACATTTTGTCTTTAGGTGCGATCAAGTGAGCCTAGGTCTGTCTGGAGAATTCGTGGGTATTGTGGGGACACATCATGAGTGTGAACTTGTATATATGAACTTGGTGGCAAAATTCTCATTTTCATCTCCCACACTCATTTTGGGACCACATTGGTTCTAAAATGGTGCAGTGTAGCAAATCCTTGAAAATCCATCCAATTGCTGTTTTCTTACTTTTGACAGTGATAGATTTGTCCACCCTTTGGAATTTCTGAAGCAAGCAGGTTGCTCACCACTCCAGCCACTAACTGATTTCCATTGTACTGGCACCTCATGCAGGTAAGCACAGTATGCTGCCCAACACACTCGGATACACTCGTGCAGCCTGTTTCTTCAGGAGCAGTCCCAGTATATACTTGGAAAGTGTTTACAAGGCTTGAAAAGTTCATGGAAACACACTGCCCTGACTCTGGGTGTTAGGATCCCTAGGAAAGACTGAAGGTCTCACGACTTAGAATGTAGACAGCTCCTGATAGATAGAGGGCTGAAAGCACTCTCTGTTGATGCATTTCTTTTCTTGAAGGAACATAACTTTCCAAACATTTTGTGTGCAGAGAGACACACACGGCTTGAATATGCTGGCATGGAGGTCATTTTTCAGTAGCACTTTCCCCTGATGGTGTGACCATGGGGATGCCGCACTCTCCATTTTTAGAGAAAGACAAATTAGCATTCAAACGTCTGTTCCATCACATTTTCTCAGTAGGATCGATCCACTGAGACTAGTTCTGTCTGGAAACTTTGTGGATACTGCATGGAGACATCCTGAGTCTGGACATGGATACCGGATTTTTGGGGCAAAAATAATATTTTTTCTCTTGATTTGGGAAAATGCTACGGCCTTGCAACTGCTTGGAAATCCATCCAATTGCTGTTTTCTTCCTTCTGACAATGATAGCTTTGGTCCATCCTTTGGGATTTCTGAATCAAGCAGGCGACTCACCACTCCTACCCTCTGGCCCATTCCCAGAGGAATGTCATCTCATCTAGGTAAGCACAGTATTGGTACCATACAATCTCAGACACTCTCCTACAGTCTGTTTCCTCATGGGCCATCCCTATATGAGCTAGGATGTCTTTGGGAGGCTTGGAAGGTGTAGGAAAAATAGTGCCTTGACTCTGGTAGTTAGGTCCCCTGGACAAGCCTGGAGGTCAATGTTAGATTCTAGACAGTTACTAATAGATATAGGCCTAATAACACAATCTCTGTTGATGCCTTTTCTTCCTTGAAGAAACATACTTTTCCCTGCATTCTCTGTGCTGGGGATCACACACTGCTTGAGAACGCTCTTTGGAGGTCACTTTTCAGTAGAAACTTCCTCTGATAGTGTAGCCTTAGGGAAGGCCCCCACACTCACTGGAAAAGGCAAACCAACATCCAAACTTCTGTTGCATCACATTTTGCCTCTAGGAGTGATCCAGAGAGCCTAGGTCTGTCTGGAAAATCGTGTATACTGCAGGACCACATCCTAAGTGTGAACCTGGATACTGGAACTGGTGGCACAATTCACATTTCTCTTTCGGTTTGTCCTAAAACTGTGTGGCCTGGCACCTGCTTGAAAATCCATCTAATTGCTGTTTTCTTACTTTGAAGAGCAATAACTTTGGTTCACCCTTTGGGATTTCTGAAGCAAGCAAGGAGATCACCACTCCTAGTCATGGGCCTATTTCCAGTGGAATGTCACTTTTTCTAAGTAAGCACATAATGGCCCTTCTGTATACTCAGACACACGCCCACAGTCTGTGTCCTCATGGACAGTCCCAGTGTGACCTAGGAATATGTTTACAAAGCATTAAAAGGGCAAGGAAGACACTGCCCTGACTCTGGAAGTTCCGTTCTCTGGGAAGGCTGGAGGGCTCTTGTTAGAATCAAGACAGTTCTTCATAGATAGAGGCCTGAAAACACACTCTCTGTTGATACCCTTCCTTCCTCGAAGAAACAGTACTTTCCCAGTATTCTGTGAACTGAGAGTCACACATTGCTTGAAACCGTTTGCTTGCAGGTCATTTTTCAGTAGCAATTTCTTGTGATGTTGTGACAGTAAGGATGTCCTCTACACTCACAGGGTAAGGCAATCCAAGATCCAAACATCTGTTCCATCACATTTTCTCTATCAGAGCAGCCAGTGAGCCTAGGTCTTTGTGAAATATGGGTAGATACAGCAGAGATACCTCCTGAGTCTGACAGTGGATACCGGAACTTGATGGTCAAATTTGCAACTGCTAGAAAATCCATACAATTGCTTTTTTTTTTTTTTTAAATTTCTAACAGTGGTCACTTTTGACCCACCTTTGGGATTTCAGAAGCAAGAAGGCAGCTCGCAAGTGCTGCTGGTGGCCTATTTGCAATGGAATGTCACCTCACCTGGGTAACAACAGCATGGCACCCTGCGGTCTGAACACATTCCTGCAGCCTGTTTCCTCATGGGCAGTTCTGGGATGATGTAGGAAGGTGGTTAAAAGCCTGGGTTAGTGCAGGGAAACACACTGCCCTGACTCTGCAAGTTAGGTCCTCAGGGTAAGACTGGAGGTCTCACATCTTAGAAATCTAGACAATTCTTGATAGATAAAGGACTGAAAATTCATTCTCTGCTGATGCCTGTCTTTCCTTGAAGGAACATTGTTTTCCCAACATTCTGCTTCCTGAGTGTCACACACTTGCTTGGAGGTCATTTATCACTAAGAATTTCCCCTGAAGATGTGACTGGAGGGAAAGCCCCACAAACACAGTAAAAGGGAACCACATTCAAATGTCTGTTCCATCACGTTTGCTCTGTAGGTGAGATATAGTGAGCCTAGTCCTATCTGGAAAATTCTTGGATACTGCAGGGACACATCATGAATGTGAATCTTGATAGCAGATCTTGGTGGCAAAATTTGCATTATCCTCTCCATTGGGCTTAAAACGTTGTGGCCTAACAACTGCTTGAAAGTTCATTTAATATCTGTTTTCTTACTTCTGACAATGATAGCTTTGTTCCAGCTTTCTGGATTTCTGAAGCAACAGGCGGTTCATAACTCCTAGTCCCTGGCCCATTTCCAGTGGAATGTCAGTTCATTTGGTAAGGGCAGAATGACACACAGCACACACGGACACTCTTCCATCGCCTGTTTCATCATGGACATTCCTGAGTGATCTTGGAATGTGCTTACAAGGCTCAAAATTTGCAGGGAAACACTGCCCAGACTCTGGAAGATGGGTCCTCTGGACAAGCCTGGAGATCTCACATCTTAGAATATAGACAGATCCTGATAGATAGAGGCCTGAAAACACACTCTCTATTGATGCCTTTCCTTCCTCAAATGAACGTAGCTTTCCCAGCATTCTGTGTGCTGAGAGTCACATACGGCTTGAAAATGCTTGCCTGGAAGTTGTTTTTCAGTAGCAATTTCCCTTGATGGTTTGACCATAGGGAAGTCCACCACACTCACAGGAAAAGGCAAAACATCATCCAAACGTCTGTTCCATCATGTTTCTCTGTAGGAGAGATCCTAGGGTTAGGGTTAGGGTTAGGGTTAGCCTAGGTCTGTCTTGAAAATTCTTCAGTGCTGTGGGGACACATCCTGCGTGTGAACCTGGGTAATGGACCTTGGTGGCAAATTTCGCATTTTCCTCTAGGTTGGCCCTAAAATGTTGGGAAAGCAATGGCCCTTTGAGTAAGGAAAGGCGTCACCAGAGAGTGTGTTTCCAGGCCTCTATCTATTAGGAACTGTCTAGATTGTAAGACGTGAGACCTCCAGTCTTGCCCAGATGACCTAACATCCCAAGTCAGGGGATATGTTTCCATACAATCTCTGAGCCTTGTAAATACATTCCTAGGTCATACCAGGACTGCCAAGGAGGAAACAGGCTGTCAGAGTGTGTCTGAGAGAGCTGGGTGCCATGTGGTGCTACCTATATTATGTGACATTTCACAGGAAAGGGACCACCAGATAGAAGTGGCAAGCAGACTGCTTGCTTCAGAAATTACATGGGTGAACCATATCTGTCACTGTCAGAAATAAGAAAACAAGTACTGGATGGATATTTAAGCAGTGACTATGCCAAACCATTTTAGTGCCAACTGAGAGAAAAAGGTGAATTTTGTCCTGTATTCAGGTTCACACTCAGGATGTGACCCCACAGGATCCAAACTTTTCCAGATAGACCTGGGTTCACTGGACCTCTCTAACAGAGAAAACGTGATGGAACAGGTATTTGGATGCTTGCTTGTCTTGTGATTGTGGGCGCTTCCCTACTGTCACAGTCTCAGGGGAAATTGCCACTGAAAAATGAACTCCAAGCAAATGTTTTCAAGCAGTGTGTGACTCTCAGCACACAGTACATTGGGAAAGTTATGTTCCTTCAATGAAGGAAAGGCATCAACAGAGAGTGTGTTTTTTATAGCAGGAACTGTTCAGCTTCTAAGATGTGAGAGCTCAGGCCTGATTAAAGGACCTAAGTTCCAGAGTCAGGACAGTGTGTCTTGCTGCACTTTCTGAGACTTCTAAATGCATTCCTAGGGCATACCAGGTCTGCTCCTAAGGAAGGATGCTGAGGGAGTGTATCAGACTGTGCTGGGTGAAATACTGTGGTCACATAGATGAGGTGTCATTCCACTGGAAATGGGCCTGCAGCTAGGAGTTGCAAGTCATTCACATGCTTCAAAAATCCCAAAGGGTGAACCAAAGCTAGCATTGTCAGAAGGAAGAAAACAACATTCAGATGGAATTTCAAGCAGTTGCTCGGCGGCACTCTTTTAGGGCCAAGTGAGAGAAAAATGCATATTTTAACACCAACGTCTGGTATCCAGATTCAAACATAGGTGTTTCCCCGCAGTGTCCACGGATTTTCTAAATAGACTTACATTGATGAATGGCCCCACCAAGAAAACGTGATTGAACAGATGTTTGGAAGTGCTTTTGAACTTACCTGTGAGTGTGGCGCCTTCCCTACAGTCACACCTCCAGGGGAAATTGCTAATGAAAAATGACCTCCAACAAGCGTTTTCAAGGAGTGTGTGACACTCAGCACACAGAATGTTGAGAAAGCTATATTCCTTTGAGGAAGGAAAGGCATCTCGAGAGAATATGTTATCAGGCCTCTACCTGTCATGAACTGTCTAGATTCAAACATGTGAGTCCTCCAAGTTTCCCAGAGGACCTAAATACCAGAGTCAGGGCAGTGTGTTTCCCACCACTTTCTGAGATTTGTAAACACATTCCTAGGTCAAACCAGATCTGACCATAAAATTCATGCTGCAAGAGTGTGTCTCAGAGTGCTGGGTGACATATTGTGCTAACCTAGATGAGATGACATCTCCCTGGAAAGGGGCCAGTGGCTTGGAGTGGAGAGCCTCCTGCTTGATTCATAAATCCCAAAGGGTGCACCAACACTATCACTGTCAGAAGTAAGAAAACAGCAAGTAGATGCATTTTCAGGCAGTAACTAGGTTTAACCGTTTTAGGGCCAACTGAGAAAACAATGGAAATTTTGCTGCCAAGGTCCAGTATCCAGGTTCAAACATAGGGTGTGTAGGAACAGTATCCATGAGCATTCTAGACAGTTAGGTTGAATGGATTGCTCCTATCAAGAAAACGTGATTGAGCAGACGTCTGGATGATCCTTTGCCTTTTCCTGTGGGTGTGGCGGTCTTCCCTAAGGTCACAACATCAGGGGAAGTTGCTACTGAAAAATTACTTCTAACAAGCCTTTTCAAGCAGTTTGTGACTCTGAGCACACAAAAAGCTGGGAAAATTATATTCCATCCAGGAAGGTAAGGCATCAACAGAGAGTGTTTTATCGGGCCTCTGTGTATCACAAACTGTATAGACTCAAAGATGTGAGACTTCCAGGTTTGCCCTGAGGACCCAAATTCCAGAGTCAGAGCATTGTATTTCCCTACACTTTCTGAGATTGCATCCAAGTACCATATTTTGGACTCGATTGTTGACCATGATGGCTACTCCATTTCTTTTAAGCGGTTCCTGCCCACAGTAGTAGATATAATGGTCATCTGAGTTAAATTCACCCATTCCTGTCCATTATAATTTGCTGATTCCTAGAATGTCGACATTCACTCTTGCCACATCCTGTTTAACCACATCCAATTTGCCTTGATTCAAGGACCTAACATTCCAGGTTCCTATGCGATATTGCTCTTTACAGCATTGGACCTTGCTTCTATCACCAGTCACATCCACAACTGGGTATTGTTTTTGCTTTGGCTCCATCCCTTCATTCTTTCTGGAGTTATTTCTCCACTGAACTCCAGTAGGATATTGGACACCTACCGACCTGGGGAGTTCCTCTTTCAGTATCCTATCATTTTGCCTTTTCATACTGTTCATGGGGTCCTCAAGGCAAGAATACTGAAGTGGTTTGCCATTCCCTTCTCCAGTGGACTACATTCTGTCAGACCTGTCCACCATGACCCGTCCGTCTTGGGTGGCTCCACACGTCATGGCTTAGTTTCATTGAGTTAGACAAGGTTATGGTCCATGTGATCAGATTGGCTAGTTTTCTGTGATTATGATTTCAGTGTCTGCCCTTTGATGCCCTCTCACAACACCTACCATCTTATTTGAGTTTCTCCTACCTTGGACGTGGGGTATCTCTTTACAGCTGCTCCAGCAAAGCACAGCCACTCCTCCTTACCTTGGACAATGGGTATCTCCTCAGGCTGCCCCTCCTGACCTTGAATGTGGAGTAGCTCCTCTCGGTCCTCCTGCACCCGTGCAGCTGCTGCTCTGTGGACGTGGGATTGCTCCTCTTGGCCACAGCCCCTGACCTTGGGCATGGGGTAGCTCATCTCAGCCACCTCCCCTGACCTCAGGCATGAGGTAGCTCCTCTCGGCCGCTGCCCCTGGTCTCGGACATGGGGTGGCTCCCCTCAGCCACTACCTCTGACCTTGGGCGAGAGATAGCTCCTCATGGCCATGCTTCTGCATGGTCCGTCACAGCCTGCACCATTTGAATGCCGAGTTCCAAAGAATAGCAAGGAGAGATAAGAAAGCCTTACTCTGATCAATGCAAAGAAATGGAGAATAACGACAGAATGGGAAAGACTAGAGATCTCTTCAAGAAAATTAGAGATACCAAAGGAACATTCCATGCGAAGATTGGGTTCAATAAAGGACAGAAATGCTATGCATCTAACAGAAGCAGAAGCTGTTAAGAAGAGGTGGCAAGAATACACAGAACAACTGTACAAAAAAAGATCTTCATGACCCAGATAATTATGATGGCGTGATCAGTCACCTAGAGCCAGACATCCTGGAATGTGAGGTCAAGTGGGCCTTAGAAAGCATCACTACAAACAAAACTAGTGGAGGTGATGGAATTCCAGTTAAGCTATTTCAAATCCTAAAAGATGATGCTGTGAAAGTGCTGTACTCAATAGGTCAGCAAATTTGGAAAACTCAGCAGTGGCCACATGACTGGAAAAGATCAGTTTTCATTCCAATTCCAAAGAAAGGCAATAACAAAGAATGCTCAAACTACTGCACAATTGCACTCATCTCACACGCTAGTAAAGTAATGCTCAAAATTCTCCAAGCCAGGCTTCAGCAATACATGAGCCGTGAACTTCCAGATGTTCAAGCTGGTTTTAGAAAAGGCAGAGGAACCAGAGATCAAACTGCCAACATCTGCTGGATCATTGAAAAAGCAAGAGAGTCCCAGAAAACATATATTTCTGCTATATTGACTACGCCAAAGCCTTTGATTGTGTGTATCACAATAAACTGTGGAAAATTCTGAAAGAGATGGGACTACCAGACCACCTGACCTGTCTCTTGAGAAACCTATGTGCAAGTCAGGAAGCAACAGTTAGAACTGGACATGGAACAACAGATTGGTTCCAAATAGGAAAAGGAGTATGTCAAGGCTGTATATTGTCTCCCTGCTTATTTAACTTATATGCCGAGTACATCATGAGAAACACTGGGTTGGAAGAAGCAAAAGCTGGAATCAAGACTACCAGGAAAAACATCAGTAACCTCAGATATGCATATGATACCACCCTTATGGCAGAAAGTGAAGAGGAACTAAAAAACCTCTTGATGAAAGTGAAAGTGGAGAGTGAAAAAGTTGGCTTACAGCTCAATATTCAGAAAACTAAGATCATGGCATCTGGTCCCATCACTTCATGGGAAAGAGATTGGGAAACAGTAGGAACAGTGTCATACTTTATTTTTGGGGGCTCCAAAATCACTGCAGATGGTGATTGCAGCCATGAAATTAGAAGATGCTTACTTCTTGGAAGGGTTAAGACCAACCTAGATAGCATATTAAAAAGTGGAGACATTTCTTTGCCAACAAAGCTCCATCTGGTCAAGGCTATGGTTTATCCAGTGGTCATGTATGGATGTACGAGTTGGACTGTGAAGAAAGCTGAGCACTGAAGAATTGATGCTTTTGAACTGTGGTGTTGGAGAAGACTCTTGAGAGTCCCTTGGACTGCAAGGACATCCAACCAGTCCATCCTAAAGGAGATCAGTCCTGGGTGTTCATTGGAAAGACTGATGCTGAAACTGAAACTCCAGTACTTTGGCCACCTGATGTGAAGAGTTGACTCATTGGAAAAGACCCTGATGCTGGGAGGGCTTGGGGGCAGGAGGAAAAGAGGATGACAGAGGATGAGATGGCTGGATGTCATCACCAACTCGATGGTCATGAGTTTGTGTAAGCTCCGGGAGTTGGTGATGGACAGGGAGGCCTGGTGTGCTTCGATTCATGGGGTCCCAAAGAGTCGAATACAGCTGAGCGTCTGAACGGAACTGAACTCTTTCTGAGCATTGTAAACACATTCCTAGGTCATACCAGAAGTGCCCTTAAGAAAAAACAGGCTGCAGGAAGATTTCTGAGATTGCTGGGTGCCATGCTGCACTTACCAAGATGATGTAGCATTCCACTGTAATTGGGCGAGCGGCTACGAGTTGCTAGCTGCTTACTTGCTTCAGAAATCCCAAAGGGTGTACCAAGTGATCACTGCCAGAAGTAAGAAACCAGCAGCTAAATGCATTTCCAGGTAGTTGTTATGCTCTACTGTTTTTGGCCAACTGAGAGAGAAAGGTGAATTTTGCCACCAAGGTCCACTGTCCATGTTCACACCTAGGATGTGTCCACTCAGGATCCAAGAATTTCCCAGACAGACCTAGGCACACTGAATCTCCACTACAGAGAAAACATGATGGAACTGACCTTTGGTTGTTGCTTTTCCTTTTCCTGTGAGTTTGGTGGCCTTCCCTATGGTCACACTATCAGGAGCAATTGCTAATGAAAAAGGACTTCCAACAAGTGTTTTCAAGCAGTATGTGACTCTATGGACATGGAATACTGGAAACCTACGTTCCATTGAGGAAGGAAATGTATTTATAGACAGTGTGTTTTCAAGAATCTGTCTATTAGGAACTGTCTAGCTTCAAAGATGTGAATTCTCCATATTTGCCCAGAGGACCTCAATTCCAAAGTCAGGGCAATGTGTTTTCCTGCACTTTTTGAGCTTTGTAAATACATTTCTTGGTCATACCAGGACTGCCCATGAGGAAACAGGCTCTCTATATGAGGAACTGTCTAGATACTAAGATATGAGACCTCTAGGTTGGTACAGAGGACCTAAATTTCAGAGCAAAGGCAGTGTGTTTTTGAGCATTTTCTGAGCTTTGTAAACACATTTCTGAGTAACGCCAGGTCTGCTCATGAGAAAACAGGCTTCAGGTGTGTGTCTGAGGGTGCTGAGTACCATACTGTGCTTACCTAGATGAGGTAACTTTCCATGGCAAATCGGCACGTGACCAGGAGTTGTGAGCCATCAACTTGCTTCAGAAATCTTGAATGGTGGACTAAAGTTTGCACTGTCAGAAGTAAGAAAAAAGTAATTGGGTGGATTTTCAAGCAATTGCTAGCCACACCTCTTTATGGCTCCAGAGAGAGAAATACAAATTGTGCACCCTAGGCCCTTTATTCAGGTTCACACACGGGATGTGTTCCCTCGTGATTCAAGAAATTTCCAGACAGACCTTTGCTCCCCAGAGTTCTTCTACAGAGAAAACTGGTTGGAACAGCCATTTGGATGTTGCTTTGCCTTTCCCTGTGAGTGTGGGGCCGCTACTTATGGTCACAGCCTCAAGGAGATATTGCCACTGAAAATAGACTCGCAAGCAAGCACTTTTCAAGCAGAGTGTGACTCTCAGGTCGCAGAATGTGAAGAAAGCTATCTTCCTTTGAGGAAGGAAAGACGTCCACAGAGAGTGTGTTTTCAAACCTCTATCTTGCAGGAAATTTTGAGCTTCTAAAACATGAGACCAGCAGGTCTGCTGAGAGGACCTATATTCCTGAGTCAGGGCCGTGTGTCTCCCTGTAATTTCCGAGTCTGACAAACACATTCCTAGATCATAACGGTACTGACCATGAGAAAGCTGGCAGCAGGAGTGTGTCTGAAAGGGCTGAGTGCCTTACTGTGGTCAACTGTGTGAGGTGACATTCCAGTGACAGGCTCAAAGCTCCAAGGTGTGAGCCACCCGCTTGCTTCAGAAACCCCAAAAGGTAGAGCAAAGCTAGCTCTGTCAGAGGTAAGAAAAGAGCAATTGGACGGATTTTCAAGCTGTTGCTAGGCCGAACCACTTTAGGGCCCCCTGAGAGAAAAATGTGAATTGTGCCCTGTAGGTCAGGTATCCAGGTTCAAACACAGGGTGTGTCCCAGCAGGATCCAAGAATTTTCCACAGAACTAGGCTCACTAGACCTCTCCTGCTGGGAAAATGGGATGGAACAGACATTGGAAGTTGGTTTGCCCCTCCCTATTGTCACAGACTCAAGGAGAAAGTGCCCCTGAAAGATGACCTCCAAGCAAGCACTTTTCAAGCAGTGTGTGACTCTCAGTTCACAGAATGCAGGGAAAGATATCTTCCCTCAAGGAAAGAAAGGCATCAAAAGAGAGTGTATTCTCAACCCTCTATCTTGCAGGAACTGTTTAGCTTCCCAGATGGGAGGCCTCCAGTAGTGCTCAGAGGAACTAAATTCCAGAGTCAAGGCCATGTTTCTCCCTGCACTTTCCAAGCCTTGCAAAGCCATTCCTAGGTTATACCAGTACTGCACATGAGGAAGCAGTCTGCGAGAGTGTGTCCAAGAGGGCTAGGTTCCTCACTATACTCACTTCAGCGAGGTGGCATTCCACTGTAAAAAGGCCCACAGCTGGGAGTTGAAATTCACCCACTTGCTTCAGAAATCAAAAAGGAAGGAGCAAATCTAGCTCTCTCAGAATCAAGAAAAGAGCAAGTGGATGGATTTTCAAGCTGTTGCTAGGCTACATTGCTTTAAGGTCCACAGAGAGAAACACAAATTGTGCCCCCTCATTCTGGTATCCTGGTTCACAAACAGGGTGTGTCCCCAAAGGATCCAAGAATTTTCCAGACAGACTTACGCTCACTAGAGTTCTCCTACAGAGAAAACGGGATGGAACAGACATTTAGATATTGCCTTGTCTTTCCCAGTGAGTGTGGAACCCCTCTGTTTGACTACAGCCCCAAGTGGAAATTACCATTGAAAACTCATGTCTAAGCGAGCACTTTTCAAGCACTGTGTGACTCTCAGTTCGCAGGATACTGGCAAACCTATATTTCTTCAAGGAAGGAAAGGCACCCACAGAGAGTGTGTTTTCAAACCTGTCCCTTGCAGGAACTCTTTAGCTCCTAAGACATGAACCCTCTAGTTCTGCTCAGAGGACCTAAATTCGAGAGCCTGTGCCCTGTGTCTTGGTGCATTTTCCCACCTTTCAAACACATATCTAGGTGATACTGGTACTGCCCTTGAGGAAGCAGACTGTGGGAATATGTCTCAGAGTGCTGGGTCCCTTACTGTGGTCACCTCTGTGAGGTGACACTCCAGTGTAAATAGGCCCAAAGATAGGAGTTGCGAGCCGCCCATGTGCTTCAGAAACCCCAGGGGTGGAACAAAGTTAGCTCTGTCAAAAGTAAGAAAATGGCAATTGGACGGATTTTCAAGATGTGGATAGGTTACACCACTTTAGGGCCACCCGAGAAAAATATGCAAATTTGAACCTGGGTGTCCAGATTAACGCACAGGGTGTTTCCCCACATGATCCAAGAATTTTTCAGACAGACCTAGGTTCACTGGAGCTCTCCTGCAGAGGAAACATACATCCAGAGTCTCCAGTGTGAACCCTCCAAAATCTATACCTGGTGTCACGAATCCACAGTCTCCAGGATGACCCTACCCTCAAGATCCTGTACCTGGGGTCACAAGTCCACTATTTCCATGTCGAGTCCACCTCCAAGAACTTGAACTTGTGGTCACATGTCCAGAGTCTTCAGGGTGACCCCACCTCCCCGAAGCTACTGGTGTGAAGCATCCACAGTTTTAAGGATGGACCCAATTCCCAGAACCTGTAGCTGGGGTCACACTTCCAAATTCTAAGGGTTACCCCACCTCCCACACATTGAACCTGGTTTCCCATGTCCCTGTTAGCCAAGGTTACCCTCTCCATGACCCTGTAATGGGGATCACATGTCCACAGTCTGCTGTGTGTCGTCACTTCCCAGACCCTTCACCTAGAGTCACAATCACAGTTTCCAGGTTACTCCTTTGCAGACCCTGCACCTGGAGTCACTTATCCACAGTCTCCAGGGTGACTCATTCAAAACCCCACACTGGGGCTCACATGACCACAGTCTCCAGGGTGACCCAAGCACCCAGATCCTGCACCCAGGGTCACATATCCACAGGCTCCAGGGTGTACCTCTTGCAGACCCTGCACCTGGGGTCACATATCTACAGCCTCCAGTGTGATCCCCATCCCCAGACCTGATTTGGGTGAGAAATATCCATAGTCTCCAGACTCACACCTTGGATCACATATCCACAGTCTCCAGAGTCACACCTTGGGTCACATAGCCATAGTCAGCAGGGTGAACTCACCTCCCAGAGCCTGTACATGGTGTCAAATGTGCACATTCTCCAGGGTTACCACCCTTCCAACATGCTGTACCTGGGTCAAAAGCCCACAATCTCAAGGGTGACCCCCTCTCAGACCCTGTTCCTGGGGTCACATGTCCAGAATCTCCAGAATGATTTACCTCCAAGATGAAGCACCTGATGTCACATGTCAACAGTCTCCAAGGTGACCCCGTCCTCAGAATCTGCACCTGTGGTTACATTTCTCCAGTCTGCAGGATGACCCCCAATCTCAGTATTTGTATTATGTGTCACATGTACATAGTCACCAGGGTAACCACTGCAGGCCCTTTTTCTGACATAACATTTCCACAGACTCCTGAAGAACTCCCTTCCCAGACTCTGAACCTGGGATCCTACCTCCAGGGTCTCGAGGGTGATGCCCTTCCCTGTCCCTTCACCTGGTGTCAAACATCCACAGTCTCCATGGTAACATCCACACCAAAGTCTGATATTGGGGACACAGATCCATAGTCTTCTGGGTCTCAACCCCTCCCAGATCATGCACCTGGTCTCACATGTCCTCAGTCTCCAGGTTGACACCCCTCCCAGACACTGCAGCTGGGGTTACACATCCACAGTCTCCAAGGTGAACCCACCTCACTGACTATTGTACCTCTGGCCACATGGCCTCAGTCTCCAGGGTGACCCTATATCTCAGACACTGTACTTGAGGTTACATATCAACGGTGTCCAGGATGACACCTCTCCCCAGACCCTGTACCTGGGGTCGCATTTGCACAGTCTCCAGGGCGATGCTATATTCCCAACCCTGTACCTGGGGTCACAGGTCGCAGTCACCAGGCTTTTCCCACCCTCAAGAGCCTTTACCTGGGGTCATACGTCCACAGACTCCAGGGTGACTCCCTCCCAGACCCTTCACCTGGCATCCTATGTCCACAGTCTCCTGTGTGATATCACTTCCCAGACCCTATACCTGTGGTCACAGATCCACAGTCTCCATGGTGATCCCCTTCCCAGACCCTGTAATTTGGATCCCATGTCCTCAGTCTCCAGTGTGACACCACCTCTCATACCTTGTACTTTGGTGACTTGTCCACAGTTTCCAGGATGACCCAAACGGTGCATGTGGAGTCACATGTCCACATTCTGCAAAGTGACCCCAGTCCCTAACCCTGAACCTTAGTCACACAGCCACAGTTTCCAGAATGACCTCACTCCAGACTCTGCACATAGGGTCACACATCCACCTTCTCCATATTGACCCCCTCCTTGAACTTCTATCAGGTTTCACACATGCACCATCTCCACAGTGACCACCACCAGATCCTGTACCTGTGGTCAGGGTCCGCAGTCTGCAGGGTGAGACCATTTTGTACCTTAAACCTTGGTTCACCTAGCCAGTCTCCAGGGTCATCCCTGCCAAACCTGCACCTGGGGTCACATGTCCATACTCTCCATGGTGACATCCCCCAGGCCCTGTACTGCTGCTGCTGCTGTTGCTGCTGCTGCTAAGTCATGCCAGTCGTGTCCAACTCTGTGACCCCATAGATGGCAGCCCACCAGGCTCCCCCATCCCTGAGATTCTCCAGGCAAGAACACTGGAGTGGGTTGCCATTTCCTTCTCCAAAGCATGAGAGTGAAAAGGGAAAATGAAGTCACTCAGTCATGTCTGACTCTTAGGGACCCCATAGACTGCAGCCTACCAGGCTCCTCCATCCATGGGATTTTCCAAGCAAGAGTACTGGAGTGGGTTGCCCACTCCAGTACCTAGTGTCATATATCTGCGCAGACCCTGTACGTAGTGTCATATATCCACAGTTTCCCGGGTTACCCCACTTGCCATATCATGCACCTGGGATCACATGCTCAGTCTGCAAGGTGACCCCGATCCCATTCCTGTACCTTGTGTCACAAGTCCACAGCCACCAGGATGGCCCCACCCTCAAGATCCCATACCTGGGGTCACACTCCTGTCTCCAGTGTGATCTCACCTCCCAGAAACTTTACCTGGGGATAAACGTCTACTGTTTTCAGGATGGTCCCAACTCCCTGAAACGGTACCTGGAGTCACTCTTCCATAGACATTGAGGCTGTTCCATGCCCCTGGTCCACAGGGTTACACCCTCCAAGACCCTGTAATGTGGTTTACATGTCCACAGTCTCCTGTATGTCATCACTTCCCAGAACCTTCACCTGCAGGCACACAAACAGAGGTTCCAGGATGACTCCCTCATAGACCCTGCACTTGGAGCCACATATCCACAGTCTCACAGGTGACTCATCCAAATCACTGTACCAGGGCTCACATAACCACAGTCTTCCAGATGCTGGACTATTGACCCCAGCACCCAGTGTCACATGTCCACAGATTCTAGCATGGCCTCACACTCCAGACACTGTACCTTGGGACACATACCCACAGTCTCTAGGGTGAACACCCTCCTAGACACTGTACATGGTGTCACATGGGCACATTCACCAACTCCCAAACCCTGTACCTAGGGTCACACGTAGATAGTCTCAGGGTGACCCCACTTGCCAGAACTTGCACCTGGGTTCATATGTCCGCAGCGCCCAGGGTAACACCACCTGTCAAACAATTGTACTCGGTTCAAACACCCACTGGTTCTAGGGTGACACCAATTCCAAGCCCGTGAACCTAGCTAGGGTCACACATCCATGGTCTCCTGGGTGGCAACCCCTCCCAGATCATGCACCAGGTCTCACACCTCCGCAGTCTCCAGGGTGACTACACCTCACAGAATATTGTAATTCTGGTCACATTGCCCCAGTCTCCAGGGTGACCCCGTATCTCTAACCCTCTACCTGGGGTTCCATGTACATGTTGGCCAGGAATACACGCCTCCCCAGACTCTGTACACGTGATTACATTGGCACAGTCGCCAGGGTGACTCCAACTTCCCCACCCTATACCTGGGGTCACATGTCCAGAGTCTCCTGGATTTACCCACATTCAAGGGCTAGTAACTGGGATCACATGTCCACAGTCTCGAGGCTTTCCCCACCCACAAGTGCCTGTACCCAGGGTCACACGTCAACTGACTCCAGGGTGACTCCCTCCCAGACCGTTCACCTGGCATCCCATGTCCCTAGACTTTTGTGTGATGTCATTTCCCAGACTCTGCACATGTACTAACAGATTCACAGGCTCCGTGGTGACCCCCTTCCTGGTCTCTGTAACTTGGGTCACATGTTCTCAGTATCCGGTGTGACCCGACCTCTCATGCCCTATACCTTTGGTGACTTGGCCACAGATTCCAGGGTAACCCTCCCCTGCCAGACCCTGTGCTTATTTACACACATCCACAATCTCCAGGATGTTCGCCCTCCCATACCCTGCACCTGGAGTCACATGTCAACAGTTTCCAGCGTGAACCCCACTTTGCCCACTGCACCTGGGCTCACATATCCACATCATGTAGGGTGACACCCCTTCCAGACCATTTCCCTGCCATTAAATGCCTGCAGTCCCCAGAGTGACCCCGTACCTCCCAGACACTGTACCTGAGGTCACATATACAGAGTTTCCTGGATCACCCCCATCCTAGACCCTGTACCTGGGTTCAGATATCCTAGTGTCTTGGGGGACCCAGGTCAGACCTTGCATCTAGGGTCGAATGCCCACTATCCAGGATGACTTGCCTCCCCAATCAGTGCATCTGGGGTCATATGTCCACAATCTTCAAAGTGACCCCATCCCCTAACCCTGCACCTTACTCACACATCCACAGTCTCCAGAGTGATGTCCACTGTCTCACGGGTGACCTCTTCCCTGAACTTGTTCCAGATTTCACACGATCACCATTGCCACAGTGACCACCAGCAGATCCTGAACTTGTGGTCACAGTTCAACAGTCTGCCTGATGAGACCCATTTTGTACCCTGAACCTTGTGAACCTGCACCTGGGATCACAAGTCCATATTCTCCATGGTGTCATCCCCCAGACCCTGTACCTAGTGTCATATATACAGTCTCCGGGACTTCCCCACTTCCAATATCATGCACCTGTGATCACACATCCACAGTATCCAGGGTGATCCCCCTCCTAAACCTGTACCTGGTGTCACAAGTCGACAGACTCCAGGATGACTCTACCGTTAAGACCCTGTACCTAGGGTCACAAGTCCACTGTTTCCAGGGTGAGACCCCTCCCAGACTCTGCACTTGGGGTCACTTGTCGAGAGTCTCCAGGGTGACCCCACCTCCCAGAAACTGTACCTAGGGTGAAACATCCACAGTCACTCAGGTTGGCCCCAATTCCCAGAACCTGTACCTGGGGTCCCACTTCCATAGTCTCGGTTACCACACGCCAAGACATTTAACATGGTGTCCCATGATCTTGGATGCCAGGGTTACCCCCTCCAAGACCCTGTAATGGGGTCACATGTTCACAGTCTCCAGAGTGTCGTCACTTCCCAGACCCTCCACCTGGAGTCACACAAACACAGGTTCCAAGGTGACTCCCTCGCAGGCCCTGCACCTGGAGTCACATATTCACAATCTCACCTTGGGGAATCCCATTCAGACCCTGGATCTACGGTCACGTATCCAGTCTCCAAGATGATTTGCCTCCCAAATGGTGCATTTGAGGTCACATGACCACAATCTTCAAAGTAAACGCGTCCCCTAACCCTGCATCTAAGTCACACGGCAAATAGTTTCCAGAGTGACCTCAACCCAGACCCTGAAACGAGGGTCACATGTACACAGTCTTGGAGGGTGACCCCCTCCGTGAACTTGTACTAGATTTCATACGTCCATCATCGCCACAGTGACTACCACCAGATCCTGTACCTGTGGTCATAGATCCACAGTCTACAGGGTGAAACCCTTTTCCTACCCTGAACTTTGGGTCACACGA
The DNA here is from genome assembly GCF_963930625.1 of Muntiacus reevesi. NCBI lineage: Eukaryota > Metazoa > Chordata > Mammalia > Artiodactyla > Cervidae > Muntiacus > Muntiacus reevesi. The sequence goes on along the minus strand of NW_027077898.1, from coordinate 328,945 downwards.
CCACAGTCTCCAGGGTGACCCCACCCAAACCTGCACCTGGGGTCACATGTCCACACTTTCCATGGGGACATACCTGAGACCCTGTACCTACTGTCATATATCCACAATCTCCTAGGTTACCAAACTTCCCATACCATACACCTGTGATCACATGTCCACAGTCTCGAAGGTGGCCCCCTGTATAACCTGTACTTGGTGTCACAAGTCCACAGCCTCCAGGTGACCCCACCCTCAAGATCCTGTATCTGGGGTCACAAGTCCACTTTTTCCATGGTGAGTCTACCTCCCAGACCCTGCATTTGGGGTCACATGTCCAGAGTCTTCAGGGTGACCCCACCTCCCAGAAACCATACCTCGGGTGAAATGTCCACCATTTTCAGGATGGCACCAACTCCCAGAACCTGTACCTGGGGTCACACTTCCATACTCTCAGGGTATCCCCACCTCCCAGACATATAACCTTGCATCCCATGACCCTGGCCACAAAGGTTCCCCCCTCCAAGACCCTGTAATAGGGGTCACATGTCCACAGTCTCCTGTTTGTCAAAACTTTGTAGACCTCACCTGGAGTCACACAAACACAAGTTCCATGGTGACTCCCTTGCAGACTCTGCACCTGGAATCACATATTCACAGGCTCCAGGGTGACCCCCTCGGAAATCCTGTACCTGAGATCACATATCTACAGTCTCCAGGGTGAATCCCATCCCCACACACTGTCTGAGCGGAATCATCCAGTCTCCCATGAGACCCCAATGTCAAGAACTCATCCCTTCTGCTAGAAGTCTACATTCTCCAGGGTGACATTATTTCCCACACCCTGCACCTTGGGTAGCATATTCACAGTCTCCAAGGTGACCTTACCTCCCAGACCCTTTACCTGGGGTCACATGTGCAAATTATCCAGGATTCCCGCCACTCCAACACCCTGCACCTGGGTCAAAAGCCCACAGTCTCAAGGGTGACCTCCTATCTGACCATGTTCCTGAGGTACATGGCCAGAATCTCCAGGATGATCTTGAAAGGTATTGCTGAACCACGCAAAGACACTGGAATTCTTGGCCTCCAGAGGAGATGAATTCAATTCAGGTCCAGAGACGAGGCTTGATTGCTTAGAGCTTTTGTGTAATAAAGTTGTATTAAAGTATAAAGGAGATAGAGAAATCTTCTGACATAGGCATCAGAAGAGGGCAGAAAGAGTAGCCCCTTGCACGTGTTAGCAATGGAATTATATGGCTCAAATGGTAAAGCATCTGTCTGCAATGCTGGAGACCCAGGTTAGATCCCTGGGTCAGGAAGATCTCCTGGAGAAGGAAATGGCCACCCACTCCAGTACATTTGCCTGGAAAACCCCATGGACAGAGGAGCCTGGTAGGCTACAGTCCATGGGGCCACAAAGAGTTGGACATGACTGAGCAACTTTACTTTACTTTTAATTAGTTATTCATATCAGTTCAGTTCCGTTCAGTCGCTCAGTCATGTCTGACTCTTTGGGACCCCATGAATCACAGCACGCCAAGCCTCCCTGTCAGTCACCAACTCCCGGAGATTTCTCGAACTCATGTACATCGAGTCGGTGATGCCATGCAGCCATCTCATCCTCTGTCATCCCCTTTTCCTCCTGTCCCCAATCCCTTACAGCATCAGGGTATTTTCCAATGAGTCAGCTCTTCGCACCAGGTGGCCAAATTATGGGAGTTTCAGCTTCAGAATCAGTCGTTCCAATGAACACCCTGGACTGATCTCCTTTAGGATGTACTAGTTGGATGCCCTTGCAGTTCAAGGAACTCTCAAGAGTCCTCTCCAACACCACAGTTCAAAAGCATAAACTCTTCGGTGCTCAACTTTCTTCACAGTCCAATTCTCACATCTGTACATGACCACTGGAAAAACCATAGCCTTGAACAGAGGGACCTTTGTTGGCAAAGTAGTGTCTCTGCTTTTTATTATGCTATCTAGGTTGGTCATAACTTTCCTTCCAAGGAGTAATTTTCTTTTAATTTCATGGCTGCAATCACCATCTGCAGTGATTTTGGAGCCCAAAAAGATAAAATCTTACACTGCTTCCACTGTTTCCCCATCGATTTCCCATGGAGTGATGGGACCTGTTGCCATGATCTTAGTTTTCTGAATGTTGAGCTGTAAGCCAACTTTTTCACTCTCCTCTTTCACTTTCATCAAGAGGCTTTTTAGTTCTTCTTCACTTTCTGCCATAAGGGTGGTGTCATCTGCATGTCTGAGATTATTGATATTTCTCTTGGCAATCTTAATTCCAGCTTGTGCTTCTTCCAGCCCAGCATTTCTCATGATGTACTCGGCATATAAGTTAAATAAGCAGGGTGACAACGTACAGTCTTGACGTACTCCTTTTCCTATTTGGAACCAGTCTGTTGTTCCATGTCCAGTTCTAACTGTTGCTTCCTGACCTGCATACAGGTTTCTCAAGAGGCAGGTCAGGTGGTCTGATAGTCCCATCTCTTTCAGAATTTTCCACAGTTAATTGTGATCCACACAGTCAAAGGCTTTGGTGTAGTCAATAAATCAGAAATAGATTTTTTTTTCTGGGACTCTCTTGCTTTTTCAATGATCCAGCAGATGTTGGCAGTTTGATCTCTGGTTCCTCTGCCTTTTCTAAAGCCAGCTTGAACATCTGGAAGTTCACAGTTCACGTATTGCTGAAGCCTGGCTTGGAGAATTTTGAGCATTACTTTACTAGCGTGTGAGATGAGCATAATTGTGTGGTATTTTGAGCATTCTTTGGGATTACCTTTCTTTCTATTTGGAATGAAAACTGACCTTTTCCAGTCCTGTGGCCACTGCTGAGATTTCCAAATTTGCAGGCATTATGAGTACAGCACTTTCACAGCATCATCTTTCAGTATTTGAAATACTTCAACTGGAATTCCATCAACTCCACTAGCTTTGTTCTTACGATGCTTTCTAATTGCCACTTGACTTCACACTCCAGGATGTCTCGCTCTAGGTGAGTGATCACACCGTTGTGATTATCTGGGTCATGAAGATATTTTCTACAGTACTTCTGTGTATTCTTGCCACATCTTCTTAATAGCTTATGCTTCTGCTAGGTCCATAGCATTTCTATCTTTTATCAAACCCAGTTTTGCATGAAGTGTTCCCTTGGTATCTCTAATTTTCTTGAAGAGATCTCTAGTCTATCCCATTCAGTTCTTTTCCTGATTCACACGTGATGCACACAAGGTGCACATGAGGTGCACACATGATGCCCACGTGATGAACACGTGATGCACACATGATGCTAATGTGATGAACATGTGGTGCACAAGTGAGGCACACGTGATGAAAACGTGATTCACACGTGATGCACATGTAATGAACAGGTGATGCACACGTGATTCACACGTGATACACATGTGATGAACACGTGATGCACACATAACACACACGTGATGAATACGTGATGAACAAGTGATTCACAGGTGACGCACACATGGCCCACACGTGACGAACACGTGTTGCACAAGTGATGCACATATGATTCACACGTGAAGAACACGTGACTCACATGTGATGAACACGTGCCTCACACATGATGAACATGTGATGCACACGTGATGAAAACATGATGCACATGTCACACAGACATTGTGAACAAGTGAACAACACGTGAGGCACATGTGATGAACACGTCATGAACACGTGATGCACACGTGATTCACGCGTGATACACATGTGACTCACACGTGATGAACACGTGATGCACACATAACCCATATGTGATGAATATGTGATGCACACATGACACACACGTGACGCACACGTGACGAACACTTGATGCACACGAGATGCACACGTGACGCACATGTGATGCACACATGATGGACACGTGATCAACACGTGACACACACGTGATGAACACATGATTCACACATAACGCAAACTTGATGCACACGTGATGCGCACGTGACGAACACGTGACGCACACGTGTCGCACATGTGATGCACATGTGATGCACACGTAACACATATGTGATGAATACGTGATGCAGACGTGACACACACGTGACGAACACGTGAAACACACATGACGAACATGTGATGCACACGAGACGCACATGTAACTCACACGTGATGTACACATGATGGACACGTGATGAACACGTGACACACACGTGACGAACACGTGATTCACACGTGACGCAAACTTGATGCACACGTGATGCACACATGATGAACACGTGACGAACACATGTTGCACACATGATGAACTCGTGACGCACACGTAACGCACACGTGATGGACACGTGATGCACCAGTGACGCACACGTGATGGACACGTGATGCACACATGACGCACCCGTGACGCACACGTGATTCCCACGTGCACACACGTGATGCACACGTGACACACAAGTGACACACATATGATGAACACGTGATTCACCCGTCATGGACACGTGACACACACCTGATGAACACGTGACTCACACGTGATGGACATGTCACACACACGTGATGCACACGTGATGCACACGTGACACACACGTGACACACACATGATGGACACATGATTCACACTTGATGCACACGTGATTCACACGTGATTCACTCATTTCAACTCGAGATGAGGCCCGATTCCCCTTCATTGGCTCCAGAGCCATCCCACTTTCCCCATCAAACACGACAAGGCACTTGACTTCCTTTAGGCAACTCCAGGGAATCCCCAAGAACACTGTCATAAGTCTAGAGGAACACCAAGCGTAACACAGCAACTCGAGGAAAGCGCCATGTACCCCAAATCGTCTCGAGATTAGAGTTGATTTCCTGGCTTCAACTCAAAAGGTATGCCAACTTTCCACAAGCACCTCTAGAGGAGGCTTCTCTCAGCAATAGGTATGTGAGTTGGACCCTGAGCTTGCTGCGTCAAATGGAATGGACACCGAGATGCCCTGACTCAAAAGAAGGCCTGATTTCCCTGCAGTGGCTTGAATGGAGGCTTGTCTTTCATCTCACCAGACAATGGGATGTCTGAATCCCTTGTGGAGACCCTAGAGAAAGCCCTAGTTCCTCTCCTCCTCTCGACAGGAGGCCTCACATGCCTTTGACACCTAGAGAGGCACCAAGAGTTCATTGCTTCAAGAGGTGACGATGCCTGACTCCTCTTGAAAAGTGATAGGAATCCCAGTATCCCTGTGGCAACTGGAAAGGGACCCTGGGTCTCCCGCCTCACCTCTAGCAGCGTCCCTATTGATGTGTCAACCCTCGAAGAGATTCCTGAGGTGTCCCTCATAACTAGACAGGAGTCCTGACGTTGCTGAACAAACACGACTTTTGAAGGGCCATCCCCGCTGTAACTCGAGAATATACTCCAGGTTCCCAGCGCAAATCGCGAAATAGCATGAGACATCCCCTCGCCACAATATGAGGCCAGATTCCTCTGCATTGTGTGCAAAGCAATTCCGTTTTCCCCATGAAATGCGTAGGAGCCTTGACTTGCTTGATGGAACTCCAGAGATTCCCCAAGAACACACTCACAAGCCTAGAGGGACCCTGAGGTCAGTGCAGCAACGCGAAATAATTCCGTGTACACCAAATCAACTGGAGATGAGGCCCGATTCTGCCACATTAGCTCCAGAGAAATTCCACTTTCCCCATCAAGCAAGACAAGTTGCTTCACTTTCTTTAGGCAACTCCAGAGACTCCCCGAAAACACCGTCCCATGTCTCGAGGAACACCAGGTTCAGCACAGCAACTTGAGGAAAGCTCTATGTACCCCAAATCATCTCGAGATGAGAGCAGATTCCCAGGATTCAACTTAAGAGGTATGCCAACTTTCCACAAGCACCCCAAGAGGAGGCTTCTCTCATCAATAGATATGGGGGAGGGACCCTGAGTTTGCTGCCTCAAGTGGAATGGAGTCCGAATGCCCTGACAAGAAAGAAGGCCGGATTTCCCTGCAGTGGCTTGAATGCAGGTTCGTCTTTCATTGCACAAGATGAAGGGATGTCTGAATCCAATACGGAGACCCTAGAGAAAGCCTTAAGTCCTGGCCTCATCACGCCAGGAGGTCTCACATCCCTTTGACATGGAGGTAGGCGGAATTCAATGTTTCAAAAGGTGATGACGCCTGACTCCTCTTGAAAATTGATAGGAATCCCAGTCTCACTGTGGCAACTGGAAAGGAACCCTGGGTCTCCTGCCTCACATTGAGAAGCATCCCTATTGCCCTGCCAAGCCTCGAAGAGATTCCTGAGGTGTCCCTCGTAACTAGACAGGAGTCCTGACGTCGCTGAACAAACATGAGTTTTGAAGGGCCATCCCCGCCGTACCTGGAGAATATACCCCAGGTTCGCGCCACAACTCGAGAGAAACCATGAGACTGCCTTCTCGCCGCGAGATGAGGCTTGATTCCCCTGCATTGCATGCAGAGCAATTCCGTGTTCCCCATCAAATACGTAAGGAGCCATTACTTGCTTGATGGAATTCCAGAGAGTCCCCAAGAACACTGTCTCAAGTCCAGAGGGACCCTGATGTCACTGCAGCAATGGGAAATAGCTTCGTGTATCCCAAATCAACTCGAGATGAGTCCCTATTCCACTGCATTGGCTTCAGAGCCATCCCGTGTTCCGCATCAAACACGACAAGTGGGTTGGCTTCCTTTAGGCAACTGCAGAGATTCCCCGAGAACACTGTCCCAAGTCTAGAAGAACACCAAGTTCAGCACAGCAACTCGAGGAAAGCTCCATGTACCGCAAATCATCTTGAAATGAGAGCTGATTCCCTGGCTTCCACTCAAGAGGTATGCCACCATTCCACAAGCACAACCAGAGGAGGTGTCTCTCAGCAGTAAGTATGTGGGAGGGACCCTGAGTTTGCTGCCTCAAGTGGAATTGACCCTGAGACGCCCTGACTCGAAAGAAGGTCCGATTTCCCTACAGTGGCTTGAATGCAGGCTCATCTTTCATCTCACAGGATGAAGGGATGTGTGAATCCCCTATGGAGAGCATAGAGAAAGTCCTAGGTCCCCGCCTCTTATCGACAGGAGGCCTCACATCCCGTTGACACCTCGAGAGGCATGCAGAATTCAATGATTCAAAAGGTGATGATGCCTGACTCCTCTTGAAAATTGGTAGGAATCCCAATATCCCTATGGCAACTGGAAAGGGACCCTGGGTCTCCCTCCTCACCTCGAGAAGTGTGCTGATTGCCCTGCCAAGCCTCAAGGAGATTCCTGTGTCCCTCATAACTAGACAGGAGTCCTCAAATTGTCCAAGAACACTAGAGCAAACAAGCCCATTCATAACTGGTAAAGATTGAAATAGACACCTGGCCACGGAGGGTATACTGATAGTAAACTCTCCTACAGAAACATACTCAAGATACTGGTGGGATGCATGCACAGCCCCCTTTGGAAGACAGTCTGACAGTTGTTTCAGTAACCACATGGGACAAGCACTGAATTCCATACATGACAAGTGGTGGAAGCCAGGTATCTTACCATTGGAATGGTAAGTTATGGATAAACAAAAGGAAAGGTTACAAGATTCATGGAGACATCATCACAAATTACCTTCAACTGAATATATAAGCTGGAATACATGTATATATTTCCAAATATTGTCAGCTGAGCATATTTAGCTCCTACATGTATGTTTTAAATATCACTCTATAATGAAAAAGAACAGGAAATGTCTCTGGTGGCCCAGTGGTAAAGGATCTGCCTACCAATGCAGGGAACACTGGTTCAACCCCTGGTCCTAGAGGATTCCACATGCCCAGGGGCAACTAAACCCCCGTACAACTATTGAAGTACTTGCATGCTCCAGAGCCCAAGTTCTGCAACCAGAGAAAGCGCTGCAATGAGAAGCCATGGCAAGTCAACTAGAGGGTAGCCTCTGCTCACTACAACTAGGCATCTAGCTACAAAGACCCAGCATTGTCAAAAATAATTCAGTGTTTTAAAAAAAGGACAGAAATTCTTTGAATAAACGATTGAGACTAGGGGCGAGACAGTAAATATATAAGCTAGGATAATCTTAAAGTATGAGGAAGTAAAGAAGGTAAAGACAACTATCAAGCTGTCCAAGCTGATAAATATGAATGATTACACAGTTTTATCTGTATACACTAGCAAATAATAATCTGAAAAGGAATTTAAAAAAACAATTTCCTTTTGATAGTGTCAACATTAATAAAATATTTTGCCATGGGTGTAATGAGGATGACAAGACTGGCACATTGGAAATTATACACGATTGCTGAAAAATATCCTGAATACATGCACAGATATTCCATAGCATGGAAAGACTTAAGATGGCAATACCATGGAATGCATCTTCAATCTGAAATGAAGATTCAATATGAATTACAAAAGACTGAAAGGTCATTGCTGAACCACAAAAGGCGCCAGGATTTTTGGCCTCCAGAGGAGAAGAATTCAATCCAGGGCCAGTTGACAAAGCTTGATCGCTCAGAGCTTTTGTGTCATAAAGTTTTATTAAAGTATAAAAGAGATAGAGAAAGCTGCTGACATAGACATCAGACGGGGGCAGTAAGAGTACCCCCTGCTAGTCTTTAGGCAGATGTTATACAGCCACTAGCAGTCTGCTAATGAAAGAAAGGCAATGTCTCAGAGAATGACACCAGGCCCCTCACCCACAACATGCATTGAGATAATATTGGCAGCAGGTGAGTCATCCCGGGCCATAGAATGATTGACATGAATTTTGAAGAAAGGCAGATTTCCAAGCCAATATATAATTTCATTAACATAGATTAGGAGAACAGGTATGAGTAAAACATATTGGTTTGTCAAGTCGGTTCTGAGCCTTTAGGGGGAACCGACCTGAAGACAGAGTCTAGCAGAAATACGTAGTATATTAACATAGCTTAAGACAAACCTTTCCTTAAGACAAAATGCATTGCTTAGCTGAAGGTTTGAGAAAAGTTAAGTTCAGGTGGAGCCAGGAGTCGTCATAGCAACACAAAATTTTAAGAGAAACCTCTTAAATTTGTATTGAGAAGGGGAAAAAATGTAGCACTCGTTTCGTTCCTCCAGCTGCTTGAGAGATGAAAAAACGTCTGACACTTGCAGCCTATTCCCTCTGTCTGGAGACCCCTGGCCTTCCTGCCTATTACCCTCTCCAGGCCTTTAGGAAGCAATATACAAGCTGACCCTAACATACATGTGGAATAACAAGGGACTCCAAAGAATCCAAACAATCACATGAGTCTGCAGTTCAAAGGTCCTATGGTATGCTGTGCTAAGTCGCTTCAGTCACGTCTGACTGTCAGAGCCCACCAGGCTCCTCTGTCCATGGGAATTTTCCAGGCAAGAATACTGGAGTGGGCTGGGTGCCCTCCTCCAGGGGATCTTCCCAACCCAGGGATAGGATTCCTGCATTGGCAGGTAGGTTCTTTACCACTAGCACCACCTGGGGAAAAAGTGCCTAAAGGAGATCATGGAAACCCATTTAGGAAAAGGGACTCAGAGGAAAGACAGTGAGGGAAGGAAACTCTTAATCACACTCAGAGAAGCCCAGCAGGTAGTTCTGCAGGTGGAAGAGGAGGAGGAAGCATGCTGGAGCTGTGTAGAAGATGAAAGAGGGAACTAAAGCAGGGGCCCCCAACCTCTAGGATCTAATGCCTGATGATCTGAGGTGGAGCTGGTGAAATAATAATAGAAATAAGAGTTTGATCACTCAGCCATGTCCAGCCCTTGGTAGCCCACCAGGCTCCTCAGTCCATTGAATTCTTCAGGCAAGAATACTGGAGTGGGCTGTCATTTCCTTCTCCAGGGGATTTCCCTGACCCAGGGATTAAACCCGGGTCTCCCTCATTGCAGGCAGACTCTTTACCAACTGAGCCTCCAGGGAACAGAAACAGAAATAGAGTGCACAATAAATGGACTGCACTTGAAACATCCCAAAACCTTGCCCCACCCCTGTCTGTCAAAAAATTGTCTTCCAAAAAAACTCCCAAGGTCAAGGAAGGAACTTCAAGTGTACTCAGCTGTCCTAGATTGCTGGTTTAGGGAGATGCTGAAGTGGGGATGTCCCAAGAGGTAGACCCTCCCTTGTGTGGAGTCTGCAATAGACCTCTGATAGCCTTGGTGATGATCAGAGAGATTTGTTTCATTTTTTAAAAATATCCTTGTGGGTACCAACTGGAACCATCACTGTTCTAATATACCTCATAGTGTTGCTGACACTACAGATACAATTGTGTGACATTGAACTTATTCAATAAAAATGATGAAGCATCTGCCCTGTGCCCAGCACTTTCCAAGGGCTGGGAAGTACAATGAAAATACTCCATAAGATGCACAGCTGGTAGGTATATTCTTTCAAAAAGCCTTTTTCATTTCCACCAATAGTTTATTCTCAATGTCAACCCTTGCCACTTAATGACCATGCTGGGTAGGAAGCTCATTAAAAACCCAGGAGCCAGTGTTCCTGGAAGGATATCCCATTCTCCCTTGGACAGTCCTCCACCCTCTCCGACTCTCAGTTTCCTCATCTGCGAAATCATGGACAACTGACTATAATTCATCACCGGAACCCAAGCCTATTGAGGGGGAGGGGAAATATTACTCCAAGGCCTGGATGATAGACCAGATTGAAAGAAAAATATGCCATTTCTGGTTTTCAGTCAAACAGACAAATACAATGAAGAAAGGAGTCCCTGGCCCTGTGGGATTTGCCTAGGGGTCTAGTCTGGGAAATTCTTACACATCAGGAGATGGCTCTGAGCTGGATTTCCACAAACAAGAACATCCATGCAAAGGACAAGCCTGCAGAGCTCTGTGCCCATTGGTCACAAGAGACTGCCTCCCGATGGCCAGCAGCATTTACAAGTGACCTCCTAAGACCTTCACCAAACTCCTGGGGCACCTCTGGCTTTTCTGTTTCCCTCACTTTTCTGACCCTTTTCTTTAAAAAACGCACATTTCTTCATAGAATGCCACAGTGGAAGGAAAATAGGCCTTCAAGTTTGAGGCCTCAATTTGCAGAAAACTTGGAGCTGCTTGTTTTTTTTTTTTTTTTTTAATTAAAGCACCACATAAATTAAAAATTTTACACGTTCTAATTATTCAGTTCCAAAACACCAAACTTATTGCACAGGGTCCCCATGGAAAGGCCCCCTCTCAGCAGGACAGCCACAGATTCCCCCATGAAAGGGCAGCAAGGTGCCCTCCTCCCTTCTCTCCTGCCTGGGTGGCCACCAGGTTTTTAAATACATGCACCCTACTAAGTTTCTAGGATGCAATTCGTGGACCCTTCCCTTTCCTGTCCCAGCAGGTGGTCAAGGGCCTGCTGGCCTGCAAAGTGCTGGAAGCAGGGCTGGGTCAGCCGGCCAGACTAAGGGTTGTGGAGTCCCAGCTGGTGAAATTACCAGGCAGGATAAATCCCTTGGACTTCCAGCAGGCACTACGCTGCATGGGAAAATAGATAGATATAACCGGCCTGGAGCCTCAGGGTTGGACTCAAAGTTCGATTTTGTTTTCTCCAATGTTAAATGATACATGCAAGGGCCTTTGAGGCTGTTGTTTTCTTTTCTAAGCCCAAAGACTCCTTCAGTTACTAATGTAGGTATCCTAGAAACTATGTGACATCCATGAAAATCTGATATGTCCTGGTAAAATGCTGTCAGTTATAATTCTAGTTATCATATTAAAGTGTTTCAAGTCACAGCAGTGACTATTTTGTCACTTTTTTTGTCAATTTTTATTTTGTCAATTTTGTCAATTTTTATTTTGTCAATTTTTATCTAATCAGGTTTTAAACATGCCTTCCATGGTTTCACACTGATGCCTTTGCAAAAATACTGCTACCTCAAGATACATGGAAAAGACTTTCCTGAGCTTACCCATAAACAACGCTTTTTGTTTGTTATCTGGTAAGCTGGTACCAGACTGGAATTTAGTCTACTCTCTAGGTTAAGAGAACACAGCTTTCTTAGAATGCAGCTTTCAATCACAGATGATGAATTTATTTACCTTTCAGTGATTTATATTTGTTTTTATCATCTGTGTTTTTTTTTTTTTTTTTTTTTTTTTTTTACTTCCGTAAAATAAATAAGCATTATTTAAGTACGGTACATGTAGGATGGACCAAGATTTCCCCACTCCTGCAAATTCCCTTAAGCCCTCAGATTCTTCTCTTGGGACCAAGGTCTCACTTTCCTCCAGAGGCACAATCCAAGCTTTTTATCAGCTAGCTGATCTGCCCCTGATATCAGAGTCAATTTGAGCATGAGTTGGTCTATAATTTAGGCATGAAACTGTGATTACATAAAAGAAAGATGACTTTTTGATGGAGGATGTCCATGATATTCCTTGAACTTCAGAGAAAATTGGTTAAAATGAAACTTTTTTCCCTTGGAAACTGCAAAGGCAGTTCTTTTAGCATATGCGATTGAAAACATCTAGGTTGTTAGCTCAGTTTTCATTCCAGTCTCAAAGAAAGGCAATGACAAAGAATGTTCAAACTGTCACACAACTGGACTCATCTCACATGCTAGTAAAGTAACACTCAAAATTCTCCAAGCCAGGCTTCAGCAATATGTCAACCGTGAAATTCCAAATGTTCAAGATGGATTTAGAAAAGGCAGAGGAACCAGAGATCAAATTGCCAAAATCCACTGGATAATTGAAAAAGCAAGAGAGTTCCAGAAAAACACTTATTTCTGCTTTGTTGACTATGCCAAAGCCTTTGACTGTGTGTATCACAATAAACTGGGGAAAATTCTGAAAGAGATAGGAATACCAGATCACCTGACCTGCCTCTTGAAAGACCTATATGCAGGTCAGGAAGAAACAGAACTGGACCTGGACCAACAGACTGGTTCTAAATAGGAAAAGGAATATGTCAAGGCTGTATATTGGCACCCTGCTTATTTAACTTATATCTGCTTATATATAGGGCATCGTGAGACATGCTGCACTGGATGAAGCACAAACTGGAATCAAGATTGCTGGGAGAAATATCAATAACCTCAGATATGCAGATGACACCACCCTGATGGCAGAAAGTGAAGAACTAAAGAGCCTCTTGATGAAAGAGAAAGAGGAGAGTGAAATAGTTAGCTTAATGCTCAGCGTTCAGACAACTAAGATCATTGCATCCAGTCTCATCACTTCTTGGCAAATAGATGGGAAAACAGTGGAAACAGTGGCAGATTTTATTTTTCGGGGCTCGGAAATCATTGCAGATGGTGACTGCAGCCATGAAATTAAAAGATGCTTACGACTTGGAAGGAAAGTGATAACCAAACTAGACAGCATATTAAAAAGCTGAGACATTGCTTTGCCAACAAAGATCCGTCTAGTCAAGGCTAAGGTTTTTCCATGTCATGTATGGATGTGAAAGATGGACTATAAAGAAAGTTGACAGCCAAATATTTGATGCTTTTGCACTGTGGTGCTGAAGAAGATGCTTGAAGTTTGCTTAGACTATAAGAGGACCCACCCACTCCATCCTAAAGGAAATCAGGTCTGAATATACATTGGAAAGACTAATATTGAACCTGAAACTCCAATACTTTGGCCACTAGATGTGAAGAGCTGACTCATTTGGAAGTTGCTTTGATTTGCCTGTGAGTGTGGGCGCCCTACCTGGGCACAGGGCCTCAGGGGCCATTGCCACTGAATCATGACCTCCACGCAAGCACATTCCAGCTGTGTGACACTCAGCATGCAGGAGACTGGGAAAGCTATCTTCCTTGGAGGAAGGAAAGTCATACACAGAGTGTGTTTTCAGGCCTCTATTTGCAGCAAGTGTTTTGCTTCTCAGATGTCAGACCTGCAGGCCTGCCCCAAGGACCTCAATTCCAGAGTCAGGGCCATGTGTCTCCCTGCACATTCCGAGCCTTGCAAACACATTCCTGGGTCAGAGAGGTGCTTCCCATGAGGAAGAAGGCTGCGGGAGTGTGTCTGAGGGGGCCAGGTGGCATGCTGGGGTCACCTGGTTGAGGGCACCTTGCACATCCATTGGGCCCCAGGAGAGCAGTTATGGACTCGCCCCTTGCTTGAGATATCCCAAAGCAAGGAGCAATGCTAGCTGTATCAGAAGGAGGAAAACAGCAATGGGATGGATTTTCAAGCAGTTGCTAGGTCACACTGTGTTAGGGTTCCCCAGGAGACATGTGAGAATTTTGGCCCCTAGGCCCGGTATCTAGGGGTGTGCACAGGGTGTTTTCCCCACAGGATCCAAAATGTTCCAGACAGACCTAGGCTCAATAGCTGTTGCTAGGCTGCACCGCTTTAGGCACACCGAGAGAAGCAGGCACACTGTGGCCCCGAGGTCCGGTATGCAGGTTCACATATGGGGTGTGTCCCCGTAGGAGCCAAGAATTTTCCTGACAGTCCTAGGCTCCCTAGAGCACTCAGGTCTGCTCAGAGGACCGAAGTTCCAGAGGCAGGGTCGTGTATCTCCCCTTCCCTTTGTGATCCTTGCAAAGACATTCCAAGCTGATAGTGGTACTACCCATGAAGAAGCAAGCAGTGGGAGTATATTTGACATGACTGGGTGCCTTGATGGGCTCAGCTCCTCAAGGGGGCCTTTCCTCTCAAAGTAGGCCCCATGTCCGCTTGAGGACGGGGTTGGGCCCTCTTCCCTCCACACTGCCAAAGGGTGGAACAAAGCTAGGTGTCAGAGGTAAGAAAGGAGCAATTGGATGGATTTTCAAGCTCTCACTAGGCTGTACTGCTTCAAGGCCCACTCGAGCAAAACAGGCGCCCTGTGGCCCCTAGGTCGGGTATGCAGGTTCACACACAGGGTGTGTTCCCGTCAAAGCCAAGAATTTTCTGACAGACCTAGGCTCACTAGAATTGTCCTACAGAGCAAAGGGGATGGAAGAGATGTGTGGAGGTGGGTCTGCCTTCCCCTGTGAGTGTGGGGCTACTCCCTATGGCCCCAAGTTGAGGGATAACTGCAACTAAGAAAGGAACTCCAAGAAGGAACTCCAAGAAGCGCTTTTCCAGGAGGCTGGGACAGGGAGTCCGCAGGATGCAGGGAAAGGGAGCCTTCTTCAGGGAAGAAGAGGCAGCCACTCGGGGTGTGTTTGCAAGCCTCTTTGGAAGGCACAGTTTCGCTGATACAATTGAATTCCAGTTCTGCTCAGAGGACTGAAATTTCAGAGGCAGGGCCATGTATCTCCCCTTCCCTTTTCAATCCTTGCAAAGACATTCCTAGCTGATAGTGATACTGCCCATGAGGAAGTAAGCAACTGGAGTGTGTTTGACATGACTGGGTGCCTTCCTGGGCTCAGCTCCTCAAGGGGACTTTCTACTCAAAGTAGGCCCATTGCCTACTTGGGGAGAGGGTATGGAAGGTTTGCTTCCAAATGGCGAAAAGGTGGAGCAAATGTAGCTTTGTCAGAGGTACGTAAAGTGCAATTTAATGGATTTTCAAGCTGTTGCCAGGCAACACCGCTTCAGGGTCCCCTCTCCCAGAAGAAAACAGGCGCCCTGTGGCCCCTAGGTCTGGTATGCAGATTCACACACAGGATGTGTCCCCACAGGAGCCAAGAGTTTTCCTACCAGGCCTAGGCTTACTAGAGCTCTACTATAGAGCAAAGGGGATGGAACAGAAGTGTGGATGTGACTTTGCCTTTACCTTTGACTGTGAGGCCCCTCCATAAGGTCCCAGGCGAAATTGCCCTCGCCCTTGCCCTAACCCTAACCCCAACACGACACCCTAACCCTAACCAACACCGTAACCCTATCCCAGAACCTAACACCAACCCGACCCCCTAACCCTAACCTGACACACTAACCCTAACGCATCATCCCAACCCTAACCTGACACCTTCACCCCTCAGCCCTCACCCTCACCCACACCCCTAACTTCTAACCCCTAAGCCACAATGTAACCCACACCCTAATCCACACCCTTAACCTAACCCACACCCTCCCCCCCACCCTACTCACACCCTCAACCCTAGACTTAACCTGCATCATCTTCAATTTCAGCACTTCTCATGCATCACAAAAGACAAGGGAGTCATATTTCAAACGTGAATCCAAGACCCATTAACCACATAACAGGAATATAAACACTGTGAACACATCATTTAAATCACTTGCACCACCAAATACCTCTCCACCACATATCATATCAATAACAGTGGAACTCATGTATGCCATACATATTGTAACATAGCAATCTAATACCCAACAGTAATCTGGGTAATTATATACACAAGATATATTTAAACCAAAAATATTTAAACAAATTCCAGTTTTTACGATGGTTTTAATCCTCGCAAAAGTAGGATTAACAGCATGTTTTTCCACTAGGATCCAAAGCATTGAGCAAAATTGCCGAGGTCCAGCCCCAGCAGGACCAGGAATACCCAAAGGATGAGTGGCGTCAGCGAGGAAGAAGACAGACAGAAGACACACAGATGTTGCATAGAAGAGGTAGCTTTTTTTTTTTTAATTTTTAGGATAGCTCAGTTTTTTTTTTTTTTAATTTTATTTTATTAGTTGGAGGCCAATTACTTCACAACATTTCAGTGGGTTTTGTCATACATTGACACGAATCAGCCATAGAGTTACACGTATTCCCCATCCCGATCCCCCCTCCCACCTCCCTCTCCACCAGACTCCTCTGGGTCCTCCCAGTGCACCAGGCCCGAGCACTTGTCTCATGCATCTCACCTGGGCTAGTGATCTCTTTCACCATAGATAAAATACATGCTGTTCTTTTGAAACATCCCACCCGCACTTTCTCCCACAGAGTCCAAAAGTCTGTTCTGTACTTCTGTGTCTCTTTTTCTGTTTTGCATATAGGGTTATCATTACCATCTTTCTAAATTCCATATATATGTGTTAGTATGCTGTAATGTTCTTTATTTTTCTGGCTTACTTCACTCTGAATAATGGGCTCCAGTTTCATCCATCTCATTAGAACTGATTCAAATGAATTCTTTTTAATGGCTGAGTAATATTCCATGGTGCATATGTACCACAGCTTCCTTATCCATTCATCTGCTGATGGGCATCTAGGCTGCTTCCATGTCCTGGCTATTATAAACAGTGCTGCGATGAACAATGGGGTGCACGTGTCTCTTTCAGATCTGGTTTCCGTGGGGTGTATGCACAGAAGTGGTATTGCTGTGTCAAATGGCAGTTCTATTTCCAGTTTTTTAAGAAATCTCCACACTGTTTTCCATAGTGGCTGTACTAGTTTGCATTCCCACCAACAGTGGAAGAGGGTTCCCTTTTCTCCACACCCACTCCAGCATTTATTGCTTGTAGACTTTTGGATAGCAGCCATCCTGACTGGCGTGTAATGGTACCTCATTGTGGTTTTGATTTGCATTTCTCTAATAATGAGTGATGTTGAGCATCTTTTCATGTGTTTGTTAGCCATCTGTATGTCTTCTTTGGAGAAATGTCTGTTTAGTTCTTTGGCCCATTTTTTGATTGGGTCATTTATTTTTCTGGAATTGAGCTTCAGGAGTTTCTTGTATATTTTTGAGATTAATCCTTTGTCTGTTTCTTCAGTTGCTATTATTTTCTCCCAATCTGAGGGCTGTCTTTTCACCTTACTTATAGTTTCCTTTGTAGTGCAGAAGCTTTTACGTTTCATTAGGTCCCATTTGTTTATTTTTGCTTTTATTTCCAATATTCTGGGAGGTGGGTCATAGAGGACCCTGCTGTGATTCATGTCGGAGAGTGTTTTGCCTAAGTTCTCCTCTAGGAGTTTTATAGTTTCTGGTCTTACATTTAGATCTTTAATCCATTTTGAGTTTATTTTTGTGTGTGGTGTTAGAAAGTGTTCTAGTTTCATTCTTTTACAGGTGGTTGACCAGTTTTCCCAGCACCACTTGTTAAAGCAGTTGTCTTTTTTCCATTGTATATCCTTGCCTCCTTTGTCAAAGATAAGGTGTTCATAGGTTCGTGGATTTATCTCTAGGCTTTCTATTCTGTTCCATTGATCTATATTTCTGTCTTTGTGCCAGTACCATACTGTCTTGATGACTGTGGCTTTGTAGTAGAGACTGAAGTCAGACAGGTTGATTCCTCCAGTTCCATTCTTCTTTCTCAAGATTACTTTGGCTATTCGTGGTTTTCTGTATTTCCATACAAATTGTGAAATTATTTGTTCTAGTTCTGTGAAAAATACCGTTGGTAGTTTGATAGGGATTGCATTGAATCTATAGATTGCTTTGGGTAGAATAGCCATTTTGACAATATTGATTCTTCCAATCCATGAACACGGTATGTTCCTCCATCTGTTTGTGTCCTCTTTGATTTCTTTCATCAGTGTTTTATAGTTTTCTATGTACAGGTCTTTTGTTTCTTTAGGTAGATATACTCCTAAATATTTTATTCTTTTTGTTGCAATGGAGAATGGTATTGTTTCCTTAATTTCTCTTTCTGTTTTTTCATTGTTAGTATATAGGAATGCAAGGGATTTCTGTGTGTTAATTTTATATCCTGCAACTTTACTATATTCATTGGTTAGCTCTAGTAATTTTCTGGAAGAGTATTTAGGGTTTTCTATGTAGAGGATCATGTCAACTGCAAACAACGAGAGTTTCACTTCTTCTTTTCCTATCTGGATTCCTTTTACTTCTTTTTCTGCTCTGATTGCTGTGGCCAAAACTTCCAAGACTATGTTGAGTAATAGTGGTGAGAGTGGGCACCCTTGTCTTGTTCCTGATTTCAGGGGAAATGCTTTCAATTTTTCACCATTGAGGGTGATGCTTGCTGTGGGTTTGTCATATATAGCTTTTATTATGTTGAGGTATGTTCCCTCTATTCCTGCTTTCTGGAGAGTTTTAATCATAAATGAGTGTTGAATTTTGTCAAAGGCTTTCTCTGCATCTATTGAGATAATCATATGTTTTTTATCTTTCAATTTGTTAATGTGGTGTATTACATTGATTGATTTGCAGATATTGAAGAATCCTTGCATTCCTGGGTTAAAGCCCACTTGGTCATGGTGTATGATTTTTTTAAGATGTTGTTGGATTCTATTTGCTAGAAATTTGCTAAGCATTTTTGCATCGATGTTCATCAGTGATATTGGCCTGTAGTTTTCTTTTTTTGTGGCATCTTTGTGTGGTTTTGGAATTAGGGTGATGGTGGCCTCATAGAATGAGTTTGGAAGTTTAC
Source organism: Muntiacus reevesi (assembly GCF_963930625.1). Classification (NCBI taxonomy): domain Eukaryota; kingdom Metazoa; phylum Chordata; class Mammalia; order Artiodactyla; family Cervidae; genus Muntiacus; species Muntiacus reevesi. The sequence continues at coordinate 309,837 of NW_027077898.1, read as the reverse complement.
CTTCTTCTGCAATTTTCTGGAAGAGTTTGAGTAAGATAGGTGTTAGCTCTTCTCTAAATTTTTGGTAGAATTCAGCTGTGAAGCCATCTGGTACTGGGCTTTTGTTTCCTGGAAGATTTTTGATTACAGTTTCGATTTCCTTGCTTGTGATGGGTCTGTTAAGATCTTCTATTTCTTCCTGGTTCAGTTTTGGAAAGTTATACTTTTCTAAAATTTGTCCATTTCATCCAAGTTGTCAATTTTATTGGCATAGAGCTGCTGGTAGTAGTCTCTTATGATCCTTTGTATTTCAGTGTTGTCTGTTGTGATCTCACCCTTTTCATTTCTTATTTTGTTAATTTGGTTCTTCTCTCTTTGTTTCTTAATGAGTCTTGCTAATGGTTTGTCAATTTTGTTTATTTTTTCAAAAAACCAGCTTTTAGCTTTGTTGATTTTTGCTATGGTCTCTTTAGTTTCTTTTGCATTTATTTCTGCCCTAATTTTTAAGATTTCTTTTCTTCTGCTAACCCTGGGGTTTTTCATTTCTTCCTTCTCTAATTGCTTTAGGTGTAGAGTTAGGTTATTTATTTGGCTTTTTTCTTGTTTCTTGATGTAAGCCTGTAATGCTATGAACCTTCCCCTTAGCACTGCTTTTACAGTGTCCCATAGGTTTTGGGTTGTTGTGTTTTCATTTTCATTCATTTCTATACATATTTTGATTTCTTTTTTGATTTCTTCTATGATTTTTTGGTTATTCAGAAGCGTGTTATTTAGCCTCCATATGTTTGAATTTTTAACATTTTTTTTCCTGTAATTGAGATCTAATCTTACTGCACTGTGGTCAGAAAAGATGACTGGGATGATTTCAATTTTTCTGAATTTTCCAAGACCAGATTTATGGCCCAGGATGTGATCTATTCTGGAGAATGTTCCATGTGGACTTGAGAAAAAGGTGAAATTGATTGTTTGGGGGTGAAATGTCCTATAGATATCAATTAGGTCTAGCTGGTCCATTGTATCATTTAAGGTTTGTGTTTCCTTTTTGATTTTCTGTTTAGTTGATCTATCCATAGTTGTGAGTGGGGTATTAAAGTCTCCCACTATTATTGTGTTACTATTCATTTCCTCTTTCATACTCATTAGCGTTTGCCGTACATATTGCGGTGCTCCTATGTTGGGTGCATATATATTTATAATTGTTATATCTTCTTCTTGGATTGATCCTTTGATCATTATGTAGTGTCCTTCTTTGTCTCTTTTCACATCCTTTATTTGAAAGTCTATTTTATCTGATATGAGTATTGTGACTCCTGCTTTCTTTTGGTCTCCATTTGCGTGAAATATTTTTTTCCAGCCCTTCACTTTTAGTCTGTATGTGTCTCTGGTTTTGAGGTGGGTCTCTTGTAGACAGCATATATAAGGGTCTTGTTTTTGTATCCATTCAGCCAATCTTTGTCTTTTGGTTGGGGCATTCAACCCATTTACATTTAAGGTAATTATTGATAGGTGTGGTCCCGTTGCCATTTACTTTGTTGTTTTGGGTTCATATTTATACAACATTTCTGCATTTCCTGTCTAGAGAAGGTCCTTTAGCATTTGTTGAAGAGCTGGTTTGGTGGTGCTGAATTCTCTCAGCTTTTGCTTGTCTGTAAAGCTTTTGATTTCTCCTTCATATCTGAATGAGATCCTTGCTGGGTACAGTAATCTAGGTTGTAGATTATTTTCTTTCATTACTTTCATTATGTCCTGCCATTCCCTTCTGGCCTGGAAGGTTTCTATTGGTAGATCAGCTGTTATCCTTATGGGAATTCCTTTGTGTGTTATTTGTTTCTCCCTTGCTGCTTTTAGTATTTGTTCTTTGTGTTTGATCTTTGTTAATTTGATTAATATGTGTCTTGGAGTGTTTCGCCTTGGGTTTTTCCTGTTTGGCACTCTCTGGGTTTCTTGGACTTGGGTGGCTATTTCCTTCCCCATTTTAGGGAAGTTTTCAGCTATTATCTCCTCGAGTATTTTCTCATGGACTTTCTTTTTGTCTTCTTCTTGTGGGACTCCTATGATTCGAATGTTGGGGCGTTTCACATTGTCCCAGAGGTCCCTGAGGTTGTCCTCATTTCTTTTGATCATTTTTTCTTTTTTCCTCTCTGCTTCATTTATTTCCACTATTCTATTGTCTACCTCACTTATCCTATCTTCTGTCTCCGTTATTCTACTCTTGGTTCGCTCCAAAGTGTTTTTGATCTCATTCATTGCATTATTCATTTTTAATTGACTCTCTTTTATTTCTTCTAGGTCTTTGTTAAGCATTTCCTGCATCTTTTTAATCTTTGTCTCCAGGCTATTTATCTGTAACTCCATTTTGTTTTCAAGATTTGGATCATTTTTATTATCATTATTCTAAATTGTTTTTCAGATAGATTCCCTATCTCCTCCTCTTTTGTTTGACTTGGTGGGCACTTGTCATATTCCTTTACCTGTTGGGTATTGCACTGTTCTTGCACTAGTGCACATGGCAAGTATTAGCTTCGGTTTCTAAGTGAGAAACTAATGGTTACATTCACAGCTGGCCACTGAGGTACTTAATGGGAGAGGCGAACCCAGCTCTGCCACGCAGTAGCCAACATGAAATCAGCTATTGTCATTGTAGCCAAGTTCCTTGAATTTGTAGTGTTATTTGCTGTGTTTTTCAAGAAGATGCCTTCGCCCTGCCAGTAAGACATATTTCCATAACACATAGCCATGCACTCAATCGATGTGCATCTTCCAGTAAAGCCCAGCCCCGATGTCTTAGAGGAGCCTCTCTGCCCATTGTCATAAGCCAGTCTAATTTTGTCTGAGACCATGAAAACTCAATGTCTTTATTACGCTTGTACTTCAGACGGGAGGTCTGAGAAGGCACTTCTGAAGGTTTATTCCTACCAGTCATTGTCATTTTTATCGAGTCTTTAGTTTTTTTTATTGTTGTTGTTTTATTTATTAGTTCTACCAGTTTCTTGCTACCAACCCGTCTCCCTCCACCCTGGTGCACACACGATCAGTCATGGAATCCCGTGGACTTCAGCCCGCCAGACTCCTCTGTCCATGGATATTTCCAGGCAAGAATACTGGAGTGGGTTGCCATTTCCTTCTCCATGTATGGAGTCTTTAAAGATTCCGTCACTGAGGTTTTGCTTCTCCACTTGTACATGCCCTTTCTCCCTAAGTGCAATAGAAGTCATCCCCACATCCAAACATGTCTGTCTTCCCACCTCTGCAGAATGTTTTGCTTGAGCTCACCACAGCGTCAGGATATTCTAGAAAGCCTTCTGATTGCAGTCTCCTCAGGAGGTTACAAGTGTTTCAAACCTCAGGATTTTACAAAGCACTTTTTACAACCTCAGCTGAAAGGGAAGTCAACACTCAGTGAAAGTCACAGGCTTCCATGGCCTGGACTTGATTATGGGTTGTGCTTTCATAATCATCGTGTTTCATATACCAACTAAGATGTCACTGAGAATTTTTTTTTTTTCTCATCTTTCGATCTTTCATGTTTATTTAGATATATTATGGGTTTTCCTATATACCTTCCGTTAGGGATGAGGGTCTTAAGTCAGTAGAACTTACAGCAAGTGACTTCCAGTTAGCTGTGTTAGGACAGGAAAAAGGATGACCAGCAGCTGGATTCTTAAGATTATGTACGAAAACATTATTCGTTTTCCTGTGTGCAGTCATCCAATACTAAATTTGTGAAGTAGGCATTCAGAAAAATCACAAAACCGCCTAACTACTAGGCGGTATCCAATGCAAGTACTGACCAGGCCCGGCCCTACTCAATTTCCCAGATCAGAGGAGATAGAGCACGTTCAGGGTGCTATGGCCTTAGACCGAGGCGGCTGTCAGGTGCCCCAAGAGCTCCGCGTTGCGCATCCCTTGCGTTCTGACCTGCCCTTCGGGCCTGGGGCCACAGCTCTCGAGCTGGCGCGCGCTGCACTTGAGCCGCACGACCCACGACTTGACTCCGACCAACCAGGTCCGGCAGCTCGGGGGCCAGCGGAGGGCGCCACGGCCCCGCAGACCGCCAGCCCCGGCCAGCACCCTTCTGGCCCGGACGGGGCCTGGCGTGCCTGCGGGACCTGGGGTGGGGGGAGTGGGGGTGGGTAGAGCAGCGAGGACGTCTCGGTGCCCCCTCACCCCCTGCCCCCCACCATCCCGTTCGCTGATCATGGTGACGTGGCTCCGGACGGGCGGGGCTTCGGCCCGGGTCCGCGGTCCCCGGAGCCTCCTGCGGGCTTAGAGGCAGCCCAGCCGGGGCCCCAGGCGCACATCCTGCCCGCTGCGCAAACCCCCTGGAGCGCCTCAGCCCCGCCTTTTCGCCCTACTGAGACCCGCCCTGCCCCCACTCTGCCGGCCCAGCAAAAGTCTTTCCTGAGAGAGCAGAGGAGCGAAAGCCAGGCACACGGACAGGCACTCGCACGCACCCACGCCAGGTGAGACAGAGGCAGAAAGAGACGAGGTTTCAGAGAGAGACTCGAAGACAGTTTGTGGGCAGGGGGGGACTCCGGCAGGATGCCGGGCAGCTGCAGAAGCCACCCGGCCCTGAGCAGCGAATGCGATGGGGGCAGGGGGAAGCCGCTGAGTAGGGGCAGGCCTGGAGAGGCCCAGGGTGCGAGGGCACCTGAGATCTCCTCGCTCCGCACCCCGCCCCCGTTCTCCCAACACCCTGCATGCACGCCACGCCCGGGCGCTCTGACACTAGCTTCTCCGGAGTGTGGTCACCTGAATTTCTATCCTTGTGCTCAACTGAGTGATGACAGTGTATTTAACAGCTAGGTCATTTCCAAATAAATTAAGCTTAGTGTTTCACAGGACACCCGGACATGAATGCAGAGACCAGCACGGATGCATGGACACCAACCTTGGTAACTGGACAACCAATGGGAAATTACTGTCTGACTCAGGAGAGAGAAAGAAACCCAAACAGATGGAATGAAATGAACAGAAACACAAACTTTGCAACTCACACCCTAATTCAATTACAAAAAAAAAAAAGAAAGAAAGAAAACAACACTATAACCATTTTAGAAAAACAATAGACTTCTCCATGACCTTTGGTCGGGTGAGGAGTTCTAGCAGACGACAAAATAAGCCACCTTTTCCAAATCTTGAATATGTTAGTTCACACATTGACTTTTACATTGAAATGTGTAACAAATAAACTTAAAATCATTGACTCACTACATAAGCATGGAAGTATTTTAAACATAAAATATGTTCTATAGTATTCAGGAAGCATTTGGCACATGTCTCACTATATGAGACCCAAAACTGGAACTTAGTTGAAGAGTCAGGATAGTCTAAAAATGAATCCCTAACTAAAAGGAATACACAGGATTATTGTAGATAAAAAAGTTTAAAGAAGAGAAACTAGAAATCAGTCAATAAATGTTTTAGGGGTTAGGTTAGAGTGACTAGCCTCTGCGTGACTTTTTAAATTTTTCATGTTTGCGTCTTCCAAATTTTCCAGGCTGAGAATAATACTTTGATATCAGTTTCGAAATCAGTCTCACACTAAAGACAGTAAGACTGGAATAAGAAATAAAAAATGCATGGGGGGAAAAAAATTGCTTGAACTAAAGGTGGTACTGATGAAATTATTTGCAGGGCAGCCAAGGAGTCACAGATGTAGAGAACAGACGTATCGACATGGGCAAGGGGGAGGAAGGAGAGGGTGAGATGAATGCAGAGTAACATGAAAAGATATTACCATACGTAAAAACAGATGCCAATGAAATTTGCTGTATGACTCAGGGGACTCAAACAGGGGCTCTGCAACAAGCTAGGGGTGGAATGGGGAGGGAAATGGGAGAGAGGTTCAGGAGGGAGGAAACATATATATACCTGTGGCTCATTCATGCTGATGTTTGGCAACAAAATTCTGTAAAGCAACTATCCTTCAATGAAATAAAAATTCATGTTTGGACTTACCAAACAAGGTCTTGTGTACTTCTAGCATGGCCTTCTGTTTCGTGCTGCCCCCCTTAACTCATTCTTCCATATCATTAAACAGACTAGTCAAGTTTTTGCCAAAAATATCTTGAGCTCCTGCATTATGCTGATCCACTGCCTTCTCACGATCCAGTTTAGAATGGTGACCAAAGAAACATTTTGTCGTGTCTTCAAGTATTTGAGGCCACACTATGTGACTTTTAAAAATAAATGTGGATAAGACGGATATGACCAAAGCAATCTAATGACAATTTCTGTGCTTCATTAAAGACTTCTGCAGAGAACTAGTAAATTTTATATATAGTATCAGAAGAATTTTTTAAATGCATTCCAACGATTATTTCTCCTCTGCTAGCCATCTGGACAAGGAAAAATGAGTTTACCAATCAATGTCCATAGTTATGCTCCCTCACCGATTTTTACCCAATATGTGTTACTCAGGCAGGAGACCGTGGTTCAGTTCCTGGGTCAGGAAGATCCGCTGGAGAAGGGATAGTCTTCCCACTCCAGTATTAGTGGGCTTTCCTTGTGGCTCAGTTGGTAAAGAATCATTCCTCTTTCACAAGACTAGGTAAACTCCTCTCAAAGCAAATACAGGATGGTAATAACTATGCAGGACAAAGCTGATTCTGTATATTTAAAGTGCTCACTCATGAGCTTGACAGAGGTACTAGATCTGTTACCACATTTCTTTTTCTATGTAATATCCGCATGTGCAGGTGAAAGTGGCTCAGTTCGTGTCTGACTCTTTGCGGCCCCAAGGACTATAGAGTCCGTGGAATTCTCTAGGCCAGAATACTGGAGTGGGTAGCCTATCCATTCTCCAGGAGATCTTCCCGACCCAGGACTGAAAGCGGGGTCTCCTGCGTTGCAGGCAGATTCTTTAGCAACTGAGCTAGTAGGGCTTCCCTGGTGGCTCAGTTGCTAAAGAATATCTGCATAACTGTCTATCGATTTGGCATAAGCAATCTGTCTGTGAGCAGAGCCGGTCATAAGCAGCTTCTGTGAGAAATCAGAAGCATAACTGTCTGACTTGCTTCTCCACGGAGCTTTCACTGTTCTTGCGCTAGTGCACATGGCAAGTATTAGTTTCGGTTTCTAAGTGAAAAACTAATGGCTACATTCACAGCTGGCCACTGAGGTACTTAATGGGAGAGGCGAACTTAGCTCTGCCAAGCAGTAGCCAACGTGAAATCAGCTATTGTCATTGTAGAAAAGTTCCTTGAATTTGTAGTGTTATTTGCTGTGTTCTTCAAGAAGATGCCTTCACCCTGCCAGTAAGACATATTTCCATAACACATAGCCATGCAGTCAATCGATGTGCATCCTCCAGTAAAGCCCAGCCCCGATGTCTTAGAGTAGCCTCTCTGCCCATTGTCATAAGCCAGTCTAATTTTGTGTGAGACCTTGAAAACTCAGTGTCTTTATTACGCTTGTGCTTCTGACGGGAGGTCTGAGAAGGCACTTCTGAAGGTTTATTCCTACCAGTCGTTGTCATATTTATCGAGTCTTTATTTTATATTTTTTCTTATTTTTTACTTCTACCAGTTTCTTGCTACCAACCCGTCTCCCTCCACCCTCGTGCACACACGATCAGTCATGGAATCCCGTGGACTTCAGCCCGCCAGACTCCTCTGTCCATGGAATTTTCCAGGCAAGAATACTGGAGTTGGTTGCCATTTCCTTCTTCATGTATGGAGTCTTTAAAGATTCCGTCACTGAAGTGTTGCTTCTCAACTTGTATATGCACTTTCTCCCTAAGTGCAGTAGAAGTCATCCCCACTTCCCAACATGTCTGTCTTCCGACCTCTGGAGAATGTATTGCTTGAGTTCACCACAGCGTCAGGATATTCTAGAAAGCCTTCTGATTGCAGTCTCTTCAGGAGGTTACAAGTGTTAAACCTCAGGATTTTACAAAGCACTTTTTACAACCTCAGCTGAAAGGGAAGTCAACACTCAGTGAAATCACAGGCTTCCATGGCCTGGACTTGATTATGGGTTGTGCTTTCATAATCATCGTGTTTCATATATCAAGTAAGATGTCACTGAGAATTTTTTTTTTCTCATCGTTCTATCTTTCATGTTTATTTAGATATATTATGGGTTTTCCTATATAGCCTCCATTCGGGATGAGGTTCTTAAGTCAGTAGAACTTACTGCACCTGACTTCCAGTTAGCTGTGTTAGGACAGGAAAAAGAATGACCAGCTGCTGGATTCTTAAGTTTATGTGTGAAAACATTATTCGTTTTCCTGTGTGCAGTCATCCGTTTCTAACTTTCTGAAGTAGGCATTCAGAAAAATCACAAAACCGCCTAACTACAAGGCGGTCTCCCATGCAAGTACTGACCAGGCCCGGCCCTACTCAATTTCCCAGATCAGAGGAGATAGGGCACGTTCAGGGTGCTATGGCCTTAGACCGAGGCGGCTGTCAGGCGACCCAAGAGCTCCGCGTTGCGCCTCCCTTGCGTTCTGACCTGCCCTTCGGGCCTGGAGCCACAGCTCTCGAGGTGGCGCGCACCGCACTTGAGCCGCACGACCCGCGACTGGACTCTGACCAACCAGGGCCGGCAGCTCAGGGGCCAGCGGAGGGCGCCACGGTCCCGCACACCGCCAGCCCCGGCCAGCACCCGTCTGGCCCGGCAGGGTCCTGGCATACCTGCGGGATCTGGGGTGGGGGGAGGGGGGGTGGGTAGAGCAGCGAGGACTTCTCGGTGCCCACTCACCCCCTGCCCCCCACCATCCCGTTCGCTGCTCAGGGTGACGTGGCTCCGGACGAGCGGGGCTTCGGCCCGGGTCCGCGGTCCCCGGAGCCTCCTGCGGGCTTAGAGGCAGCCTAGCCGGGGCCCCAGGCGCACATCCTGCCCGCTGCACAAACCCCCTGGAGCGCCTCAGCCCCGCCTTTTCCCCCTACCGAGACCCGCCCTGCCCCCACTCTGCCGGCCCAGCACAAGTCTTTCCTGAGAGAGCAGACAAGGGAAAGCCAGGCACATGGACAGGCACTCGCACGCACCCACGCCAGGTGAGACAGAGGCAGAAAGAGACGAGTGCTCAGAGAGAGACTCGAAGACAGCTTGTGGGCAGGGGGGGACTCGGGCAGGATGCCGGGCAGCTGCAGAGCCCACCCGGCCCTGAGAAGCGAATGCAATGGGGGCAGGGGGAAGCCGCTGAGTAGGGGCGGGCCTGGAGAGGCCCAGGGTGCGAGGGCACCAGAGATCTCCTGCTCTGCGCCCTGCCCCCGTCCTCCCAACCCCCTGCACGCACACCAGGCCGGGGCGCTCTGACACTAGCTTCTCCGGAGTTTGGTCACCTGAATTTCTATCCTTCTGCTCAACTGAGTGATGACAGTGTATTGAACAGCTAGGTCATTTCCAAATAAATTAAGCTTAGTGTTTCACAGGACACCCGGACATGAATGCAGAGACCAGCACGGATGCATGGACACCAACCTTGGTAACTGTACAACCAATGGGAAATTACTGTCTGACTCAGGAGAGAGAAAGAACCCCGAACAGATGGAATGAAATGAACAGAAACACAAACTTTGCAACTCACACCCTAATTCAATTACAAAAAAAAAAAAAAAAAACAAACCAAAAAACCAACAACACTATAACCATTTTAGAAAAACAATAGACTTCTCCATGACCTTTGGTCGGGTGAGGAGTTCTATCCCACGACAAAAAAAGCCACCTTTTCCAAATCTTGAATATGTTAGTTCACACATTGACTTTTACATTGAAATGTGTAACAAATAAACTTAAAATCATTGACTCACTACATAAGCCTGGAAGTATTTTAAACATAAAATATGTTCTATAGTATTCAGGAAGCATTTGGCACATGTCTCACTGTATGAGACCTAAAACTGGAAGTTA